>NC_135371.1:98438076-98746730 GCF_049243985.1 Paroedura picta
GCTTAACTGGGTATGGAGAGGGTGGCCAAAAGATTCTCTAGGGACCAAGTCTGTTCTGTTTGTTTCACTCCAACATGAACTGTTGGTCTATAAAGGTTGCCTGCTCTGGGGAAACTGGGTCATGGTTCCACTGAATGCCACTGAATGCCTAAAGACCTTCATGTAGGTCACTCAGTAAAAGTACACCTGAAGGCACTGGCCTGAAGCTATATGTGGTGGCTGGGCATCGATGCAGATATCAAAGCCTGGGTGAAACATGGCAAAGGTGTA
This sequence comes from Paroedura picta, assembly GCF_049243985.1. Taxonomy (NCBI): domain Eukaryota; kingdom Metazoa; phylum Chordata; class Lepidosauria; order Squamata; family Gekkonidae; genus Paroedura; species Paroedura picta. Next base: position 98,438,347 of record NC_135371.1, read on the forward strand.
TCAGGAAAGCAATCTAGAGGTGCCTCAAGCACCTGTACAACACTGGGAAACTTCTAGGACTCCATGGTCCCATCTCCATTTGGATTTTGTGGGACCGTTCCAAGGACAAATGTTCCTTATTGTGATAGATTCCATTTCAAAATCTCTGGAGGTGGTACCTGTCTCTTCCATGACTTCCAGAACTGTGATCTGGGCACTACAGAGGATCTTTGTGATAGATGGGCTGCTTGATACTCTTTTCTCAGACAATGGGGCCCAGTTCTTGTCTGAGAATTTCCGTGCATTCACCTCACTTAATTCAGAACATCACTTTGGCATTATTCCATCCATAAACTGATGGCCAAGCAAAAAGAATGGTAAGGACTACAAAGGACTCACTGAAGTGACTCATCTATGGGGACTGACACCAATGTCTCACCTATATCCTTACTAAATTGTGCAACAAAAAAACATTGTATATGGAATCCCATGTCCATGTCAGCTTTTGTACATAGGCATGACATGTAGACCTTCAAAAGTGTGAATGCTAGAGCATCTTTACTGCCTTAAATTGGGAATATGGGTTGCCCTGCTACTGAGTCATTTTGAGAAAAAAACGCATGCTCTGGAAGTTCTGCATTTTTTTGGAATTGAATGCATATGCATGGAACCAAATTGGAGGATTGATGTGTTAAACTATTGATACAATGGGAGAATTTTTATATCTTTCCTTTAGATACTTTGGGACCCAATGGCTTAAACACAGCCAGGGACCTCTCATGTCATTTATGATGCTATCACTTTAATTTGTAAATGAGTAAGATTAAACCATCGTTGTTGCCACTATTGTAAATTTATCGGATCTTGTTGTTATTTTATGGTTTTAGGGGACGGGGTTATGTAAGCCGCCTCGAGCCTTGGGGGGGAGGCGGGGTATAAATACAACAACAACAACAACAACAACAATAATAATATAATAATAATAATAAAGTACTGGTGCACCTGTTGTTTAGCAATGTTAAAATGAGGTTGTGTAATGGATAGGTGGGGATTTCACTTTTGAGCCACTAGAGAGTCTTCCATAAGACTGTGAGCCTTTGGGACATTTGTATTTTGTAAGGTATTTTCTGAATGTAGAATGTGATATTAATGTAAAATTTCATTATACATTTTTGTTGATGATGGTTTATACTTTGTCTTACTTAGATAACTGAAGAACCTTTGAGCAGACATTTGACATAAAAAGGTGGGACCTCCCTTTCATATATCGTTATATAATGAATTTACTAATTAATGTGTTTATTAATATTTGTATTGTTTATACCATGGATTTTGCCTCTGAGGAAAATATTAATTGAAAATGTGACAGTGAAATATCTGTACCCTGTTGTGGCTTTTTTCTCAGTTTTTCATAAATAATTAATAACAGGAAACTAATTAATTAAACTGAAATTCATTTGAAATATAGTGATTATATTACAACATAGCTGGAATAAAATGGAACTTCTGGTGATTTACTTGTAAGTTTTTATGTCTGGATTTTCTTTTTTCCGGATTAAATTTTCTTTTTTCTGGATTGGCGATTTGACAAGCTTTTTTCACCCCTTTGAGCATTTGTCTGCTGCAGTTTAAAGAAAGCAAATTTGATGCCCCTGGATTATTGGTCTGGACTTCAAACTTTACAGCAGGGGTAGTCAAACTGCAGCCCTCCAGATGTCCATGGACTACAATTCCCATGAGCCCCTGCCAGCGTTTGCTCCTGGGAATTGGTCCATGGACATCTGGAGGGCCGCAGTTTGACAACCCTTGCTTTACAGTCTAGATTTTAATTCCACAGCATGCCAATGCTGGAACAGTACTGATCAGTCTGCAGATAATAGCTCTAGCATTGAACCATCATTACAGAAGGAGTGGATCGTCTACCTGTCTTCTTTCCTCTTCCCCTTCTCCAGTAATTTCTCCTAAGACCTTCAAGCACTAAATGTTCTGTAACTGAAAGAGACACCTTTGCCTTAGATTCTAACATATAAGGTAGACTAATCTTGACATCTGATTCCTGTTAAGCCTATGACTGACTGACTGCTGTCAATATTTCATCCTGCATTGATAAATGAAATCATGATCTTTTGACAAAGGGCATGACTGACAATACATTTAAATGCTTCTTCCATTGTTTCTTTCCTTTTTTTCTTAGTGACTTTTTTTGGTAAGGTCCATCCAGTTTAAAGAAGTATCTTTGTATGCGTACCTGATTTGAAATGCATTGACATGCTCTGGATGATTTCAGGAGCAAACATGTGAGACAGAATCCTAGTCCATTTTAATATGTTAGAAGGCTGCTTGTTTTCCAGGTATGTGTTTAGAACTGTTCAAAACAAATTTGCACTGGAATCTGAAATCAACCCTCCCACTCTAAGAAGGAGGTGGTTTGAAACTTATTTAAGGGATCTATTATGGATTTTAATGTTATTGTGATTCTATAAAAAGGTAAAGGTATCCCCTGTGCAAGCTCCGAGTCATGTCTGACCCTTGGGGTGACGCCCTCTAGCGTTTTCATGGCAGACTCAATACGGGATGGTTTGCCAGTGCCTTCCCCAGTCATTACCGTTTACCCCCCAGCAGCAAGCTGGGTACTCATTTTACCGACCTCGGAAGGATGGAAGGCTGAGTCAACCTTGAGCTGGCTGCTGGGATTGAACTCCCAGCCTCATGGGCAAAGCTTTCAGACAGCTGCCTTACCACTCTGCGCCACAAGAGGCTCATATTGTGATTCTATAGCATTATTCTATTGTTTTAAATATGTTGCAACCCAACCTGAGCCCACGAGGAAGGACAGGCTTTACTACCGCTACTGCTACTGCTGCTGCTGCTGCTGCTGCTGCTGCTACTACTACTACTACTACTACTACTACTACTACTACTTCAGGCAATAGGTATAAACCTTGGACATATCCCATTTATAAATATTAGATGTGTACAGAATCTAAACATATTTGTTTATCATGAGTGTGTGGATCTGATGACGATGACGATAACGATTATGATTTAATTTATTGCCCAGAATGGCTCATGGTGGGTTACAAATATGTCCAATAAAAACCCCAATAAAACGCATTAAAATAGACAATAAAATACAACAAAAGCAACAACTCAATCTCCCCCCACCCTTCCCTCCCTACCTCCAGGTTGGAAGAAAGAGGGTCAATATTATACTAACCACTGTAGGGGGCCACGTTGATCTTCCTCGCTGTCCCCAACCTCAACCATAGACCTGGTGGAACAGCTCCATTTTGCAGGCCCTGCGGAATATTGAAAGCTCCTGCAGGGCCCATAGCTCACCCAGGAGCATATTCCACCAGGTTGGGGCCAGGACCGAAAAGGCCCTGGCCCTGGTTGAGGCCAGGCATGTTTCCCTGGGGCTGGGAACGACCAATAGGGTGATAGGTTGTCCCTCAGGTATGTGGGTTCAAGACTGCTCAAGGCTTTAAAGGTTAAGACCAAAACCTTGAACTTGATCTGGGCAGCAAATGGTAACCAGCGCAGCTGCCTCAGCACTGGCTAGATATGGGTCCTCCATGGTGTTCCTGTGAGGACCCTAGCAGCCACATTTTGTACTAGCTGTAGTAGCCATATCAGGGACAAGGCTAGGCTCAAGTAGAGTGAGTTACAGAAATGTATTAAGGAGGTGACCATCGCATGGATCACCATGGCCAGGGGTTCAGGGGATAGGTAGGGCACAAGTAGCTAAGCTTGGCGATGATGGATAAATGCCTGGCTGGATACTTTCTTGACCTGTGCCTCCATTGTTAGCGAGGCATCAAAGATCACACCCAGATTCCTGGCCTATGGCACGGTGGCACATTGCATCCCTGCTAGGGTGGGTAAGCGCACTTCTTGGCCCATCCCCCTACCTCCCAGCCAAAGGACCTCCATATTAGAGGGGTTGAGTTTCAGATGACTATGATCAAGCCATTCAGTCACTATGTTACATGGCTTTGATTTTCTAGACAGCAGGTGGTGAGAGGAACTAGAACAGAATGAATCAGCAAATTTGTGATACTTGCCTGTGTGCACTTTGCATATAAGAATGCTAATTGTCTCTAGAATTTGTCCTTTTTGGATAAAAATTTGAAGGGACATTGTTTTAGGTGAGCAATTTCATCTAGGGTTGCCAGGTCCCAATGACCAGCAGTGGAGTATGGGGGAGGGGAGGTTGCCAGTTCCAGGTTGGAAACTCTTGGAAATTTGGGGGTGGAACCTGGGGAGGACAAGGACCTCGGTGGGGTACAATGCCATAGAGTCCTCTCTGCAAAGTATCCATTTTCTCCAAGGAAACTGCTATCTGTAGTCTGGAGATGATCTGTAATTCTAGGGGATCCCCAGATCTTACTGGGATGTCAGGGTGGAGAACTACCAGTGGAATGTTTTTTCCATTGAAAACTACTAAATTGATTTCCTAATATGCCTATTTGCTTTCAAAAAATTTTAAAAATCAAAACAACACTTTTTAAAATTACTCCCACATGAATAAATCTTTTTCATATCTTTTATGTTTGACATTTTGATTTTTGGTTTGTGGATACTAATTGTTTGCATTTACAATTTTCTTCACTTTTGTTTCAGTTGATTCTGATTGCAATGTCTGATCTGTATAAATAACAAATAATAAACTGCTATCACTGCGAAGAAACCATCAGTGAACAACCAGAAGCAAAATATACCTCCAGTTTCCTGATCTTTTCCTCAGCTCCTTCAGTGCCAGTTTCCAATGTTAAATGACACTTCCTCTAATTCTCTGTTCAGGTTGTATTAGCCTGAAACCAGGCACTGATACAAAGTGTCAGTTCCTGCAACTTTTGTAAATCATAAAATATTAACTCTGATAACTATTCCTCTTTGATTCTGAAAATAAATTAACATTTGAAGCATCATATTTCAGTGCAAAATTTGCATTTTCTCCCCAGATCAGTAGGTTGATATATGGATTAAGATCTGTGGGTCACTGACTCAGTATATAATATTATGTTTCACAGTGGCCAGGTGCCTTTAAAAAACACAATTAATATTGTGGCACTAATTCCACAAAGCACTGGGCCAAGACTGTTTGCATAGGCACAATTCTAATGAATGTAAATAGGGAGGATATAATTATGAAAATAAATAACTTGGTTTGTTTCAGTTGCCAAAAGGTCAAGCTATGCTCATCTGTACAAATGTTTAAGGATAGAAATAAAATATGCAGTACTACAACTACAGTGAAATGTCACAATGTCTAGCTTTCTGATCACATCTCTTTATATTTAAGAGAGGTATCCATAGTGCTACTGTTTCTTTGGTCATTTTTTGTTACTCCTCCACCATACCTCTTCTTATTGATACTTTCTAAGAAAGATCCATTCAATATCTTTTCAGACGGAAATCTATTTGACATCTCTCATCATTTTTTCTGCCCTTTTCAAGACTTTTCTTTTTTCTGTGGGGGCTTTTTGAGTGCATTTGAATGAACAAAATTCTCCAGGAGAGGACATATCATGCATTTACACAATGACAGCATTTTTTTTCTGATACCATTTTCTTTCTCATTTTATAAGTCCTAACATTTTGTTAGTACCTTGATTTCAGCCAAGCAAAAACCTTTATTGAAAGATCTGTTGTGATGCTTGAAGTTCTGTCACTGAGTGCAGAAACAGTTAATTTAGGAGTGAGCCATGTAAAGACAGATCAGATTATTTCTTCCAAAGTTCAAATTTTCCTGACATTTGTCAGTTGAATTTATTTGCCAGAAAACTACCAATTCAATTTCCTTTGATGTGAATTTCTGGTATTTCTTCATAGAATCATATAGATTAAATTTCAAATAAGATATTTCTGATACCTAGACTGTAGTTTGTTTATATGCTGTCCTGATAAGTACAGATTTTTTTTTATTTGACAGCCGCAAGCTTCACTCCACTGCTTAAACCCCTGCTACAAATGTAATACTTATGATGCAGAAATGAAAGGGGATTTAAAAATCTTACTGGATATGATCCAGCCAAATTTAAGCAAATGTTTAAAATCCTGCCACTGAAACAAACAGGATTTAAAAGGGATTGAGCATAGTTCAATCAATGCAAAGTATTATGAATTTCAAAGGGATAATGCAATACATTTATGATTGTGCCAATCAAATTAGGCCCTGTTTTTTAGGGGTAAGTTCATAGACAATTCTTGGAAGTGTCTAGGCTACTATGATCTAAATTCATGCAAAGGCTTAAATTAATTAACTTTCCAATATCCTCCTCACTCAGGTAATTTTATTATATGAATTCAGGGTTGTGTACACAGTCTCTCCCTTCCACATTTTGTTTCCCAAAAACACAAGATAATTCAGTGGCTATAATGGCTATATCCATGACTTCTCAGTGCCTATCATTCCAGTCTCCCACTATGATCAAGGTTCCAAAGACTTCAAGAGCATTCTGGAAACCAACAGTATACATAAATACCCAGACATGGCCCATCTTAATCTGTACTCCACCAGCCCACCAGAAATCTACACAATATAGAAATTCAGATCCAATGTTTGATTTTTCTTATGTATTGGGCCAGTCTAAATCTCGTGGATTTAAGGACAAAGCAAACACCTGACCCTGCCATATGGATTCCTAAATTATCAAAGATAATTGATATTTTGGTCTTGGCATTTTCAACATCAAACCAGAGACTGTATAAAATTGCTTGTCCAGGCTACTAAACAGCAGAGGAAGAAGACAATAAAGGAAAAGGAGCCCTAACCCAAGCTTTATCACTCATGTTTTCACAAAACCCTGGGGTTTCCTGATGGCCCTGGAAGGGTTTCCCAAATGTGTGAGGGTTAATTAAGTTTTAATATATTTTTAAAAAATTGTTAAACATTTACTAGGTGATATAGACAAAGTAAGTGAGCCCGGGTTTTGTGATCTTGCCTACTAATGATATATCCGACTTTATATGCTGTAGTTATGTTTTAACGAAGACTGTTATGTTTTAACGAAGACTGTTTCATGTATTGTTGACTAGTTTTAATGTAAACCGCCCTGAGCCTTCGGGGAGGGCGGTATATAAATCTAAATAAATAAAATAAAATAAAATAAAATAATAGTATTTTCTTGTTTGTGACTTTTGCTGTCATGGAACCCACAGAAGCCTTCTCTAGCACCAGAGTTCAAATGAGTCAATTCTTCTCTTGTCTGATTTTTTCATCATCCAGGATTCAAAGCCATAAGTGGCTATTGGAAATATGCTAGATTTAACTAATCTAGAAGTGGCAATCAGGCTTATGGCCTTGCTTTTCCATGTTTGGTTCAAGCTCATCATTGCTGAGCAACCCACAGCAATTTGGTATTTTATTTCCATACTGTAATTGCCACTCATATCCTAGAAAAATGAATTCTTGAATCAATTTGATTTCTTAACCATCAATTGTTATTGTGACATGTCTGTTTTTTGCACTGCTTATTATTTTTGTCTTTTCAGTGTTTAAGAAAAGGCCAAATTTCTTACCTACTTCATTGACCTTTGTGATCAGCTGTTCTAAGTCTTTCTTAGTTTCTGACTGGAGGGTAGTGTCATCAGCATACCAAAGATTATTTCTTTTCCTTCCTCTAATCTTAATTCCTGTGATTGATTCTTTGAGTTCAAGCTCTTTGAGTTCTCTGCCTTATTAGTCTCTATAGGGGGGTGGGGGGAGAACATGATGGGGCAAGAAAAAGCATAACAGACCCATTATGCATGGGACAGAATGTCCGTGCTGGTGGCATCAAGAAAAATCCCTGATTATGCAAGCCCCGCCCCCAGCACGGGCATGGCCCAGTCCAGGGCCACAGAAGGCCTGTGTTATGGAAACGCGGGAACTTCTGCAGCTTCCTGGATACTGCGGGCACCTACAGGGGCTGGGGTGGCCTGGTGCTGCACATAATTGCCAATGCCAGGCCTTTCAGCCCGCCCAGCCCAACCTACAATGTCCCTGTAGGGACACTGCATGCCTCTAAGGGCTCTGCGGAGCTGCAGAGCTGGCAGGGGCGTCCCCTGCCCCCCCCCCATAGTGTTTGGAGGTGGCCCAGCCTTCCACTCCCCCCGGCCCCTCCCTACCTTCCTTCCTGGCCGCTGCCACTTACCCTGCCTAGCAGTATCCCGGGCATCCTGGCCCCAAAGCGCATGTGCACGCACTACACCAGGGCAGCCCTGCATGCTGCACCCCCGTGTGCTCATGGGGAATGGCGGGGCATCCTGCTCCACTGCAACGGCACGGTGGCCACCCGACCATGCATAAAGGGTCATACCAACTTATTTATGCCACCTCTTCAGAGGCTTGCACCATGGAAAACTTCAGTACTTAATAGATTGGAAAGAGTTCCCATTGGGGGACAAAGAGTGGGTGCGGTCTGAGCATCTGCAGGCCCTGAAACTGTTGTGTGAGTTACATGAGGCTTGTCCACAGAAACCAGCTCCTCCTGTTCCACCAGAGGGGGAATGATGTTGGGAGGGGGCCCTGGGTGGGGAAGAATGTCAGAAACCCCTATGTATTTCTGCCATGATTATGTCTCTGCTGTGATTTAATGTGTCCATTGACCTGACCTGTATGCCCTGATGTAACCTAGATGCTTTCATTTGACAACACAAAGTTGATTTCCTGCTGTTGTATATTACGCATACCAACCTCCCCAAGCATTCCTCACCTTCTCTCCCTTATTGCCCTCTATTTCTATCCCTGTTTGTTTCTTTTTGTTTTCACATCTTCCTGTCCCTTAATGCCTATACTGTTATCTCCATATTATGACTTCTTTTGAACTGTGCCTGGTTTGAGTTTCCAGGGGAGGGGGAGTCCCTTTGAACACCAATATTCCCTACCCTATGCTTTCGGGGTCACTTCTGACTATGCCTTCATCGTAGAAGCTTTCATTTCTAATAAAGAAACTTTTATTCAAAGAGTTTGCTCATTTAGAATTCGAAGTCTCTCACACCATAGATCTGTTCAATCCTCTTTTAAAGCCATTTATGCTATTCAACAGCACTGTGTCTTCTGGCAATGAATCCCAGCCTTCAATTAATAATTGAGTAATGAAGTACTTTCTGTTGTCCATCCAGAACATATTGCCCCATCAAATTAATTGAATGTATGGTGATGTCTGGTATTATGTTGGGGGGGGGGGAGGTTGTTCTGTTTTCTCCACTCCATGCACAGTTTTTTAAAAATTCCATCATATGCCCCACAAGGATTTTTTTTTCTGTACTAAAACCCCTAGATTCTTTAGCAATTTCTCTGGAAAGTGGGAAAGGATTATTCAGTATTTGAGATGTTAATGAGATGTTAATAATGACCAATATGAGATGAACTGTGCTTGGGTTATCTATGCCCACTATTTATTATCAACATTGAAACATGAATTAATAAGAAAGTTATTTAGCTCAACAGTTTTTAAATTGATTATTTTTGAATGGGTTAATTAACAGGTTTGTGCCATCACAGAGATATTCAGAGAGTGGAAACTGAGGTATTATCATGCTCTTGTGTTCTACTTGCCAGCAAAAAAGATTTTGATTAAAATGTCCCTTCTTTTAAATCTCTAGGGTTGCCACACACATAAAAATAATTTAGTTTAACGAAAGCAAATTCTTGAATGATGGAAGACAAAAAAATACCTCAGTTTTTCAACTGTTGGAAACCATTTCTAAATTACTGGTGTCAGAACCTTAGTTTGACTATTTGCATCTTCAATAATTCTTTAATGTAACAGACAGATGAAATTTACTTGTGAAAACATTTATACTTTCCCTTTCCTCTTGGTTTAAGGTGGTTTAACTTTTTAATGTTATTGCTGGACTAACAAAAAAAGCCCATTGTGGAAAAAATACCCCTGACCTGGGTAGGCATCAACAAGGCCTGCAGAGGCTAAGGCGGAGCTGTCCCACGTGGAAGAAGATATGTGTGGACCCTTATTTTCCCCACACAAACTTGGGCAGGCACCACCAAGGCCTGCAGAGGCCACAGTGGGGCTGTACCAGGCAGATGGAGGTGCTCCCCCCTGACTCGAGCAGGGGCCACCAAGGCCTGCAGGGGCCATAGCAGGGCTGTCCCAAGCAGGAGGAGAAGCATGTGGGCCTTCTCTCCCCCTCCAATATAGGTGGCCACAGCCAAAGTCTGCAAAGGCCATGGCAGGGCTGTCCTGGGTAGGAGGAAATAAATGAAGGGCCTTCTTTCCCCCCACTGCCAAGGGCTGCAGAGGCCACAGAGGGTCTGTCCTAGGTGGGAGGAGACATTCACAAAACCTTCTCTTCCCCATGACTTGGGCAGGCATCACCAAGGCCTACAGAGGCCATGGGAGGAAGCTGTTCTGGGTGGTAGGAGTCGCCTTCCCCCCCCCCACAACCTGGGCAAGAAGGGCTGTCCTACATGGGAGGAGGCATACACACTGCCATCTGTGTCCCCCCAATCTAGGAATGTGCTGCCAAGGCTTGCAGAGGTTGTGGCAAAGCTGTTGTGGGTGGGAGGAGGCATGTATGGGGCCCTCCCCCCTGATTCAGGTGGTTACCACTGAGGCCAGGTGAGGCAACAGTGGGATTGTTCATGGTGGCAGGCTTGTTTGGGCACTAGGCCTTCCTGCCCCCCCCCCAACATGGGTGACCGCTGCCGAGGCATTGGCCTCCATGGGGCTGGCAGGCTGGCCTGCAGCTCAACCTCTCTTGCATTCCTGGCTACATATCCAGCCAATGAGTTTGGGTGCTGACTCTTCTTGCCAGTGGAAGGTAGAGGAGGAGCAGTAAAGGATGGGGCATCCCCTACATAATTGGTCCTCCAAGGGGTTGGCTTCCCTGAGGGCCAATCAGGGAGGTGGATGCAATCAGGGGCACATAATGGGTAGATTTGTTGATTCAGATAATAGTCTCCACATGGGTATCAAGTAGGGCTACCAACTCCAAGTTGGGAAATTCCTAGTAATATGGAGGTAGAACCCATACAATAGACTCCACCCTCCAAAGCAGCCATTTTCTTCCAGGAATTGATTTCTGTAGCTGGAAGATCAGCAGTAATTGTGGGAGATCCCCAGGTTCCATCTGGAGGTTAGCAAACCAAATATCAAGATAACACAGTATGCTATTGCCATAACAAATCTATCATTTGCATCCCCTTCCTATATTCAGCTACAACCAGAATCCTAATTTTTGAAAATCAAATCATTATTTATAGAAAAGGGAAATTGTTTATGATCATTTTCTGACATAAAATGGCTAGTACATAATCCAGTTCTACAGAAACAGCAGTGTAAACTGTATGGAATGTTTCTGTCTATATTTCCCTTGTGAGACTTCTGAAGGCACTCTTAGTTTTCCTTAGAGGAAATGGCTGGAAATCATTCAATTATTTCTCAAAAACATGTTTCATTTTAAGATGATGGATTAACAAGTGCAACCTTTGAGTTTAACAGATGAAAATATCTTGTTGAATAAATATTTCCATTAATAACATTTTAATGCCATTTTGACAACCAATGTCATGAAATCTTGAAAATAATTAATAGAAAATTTAGTTTAATTATATGTTGAATTTTGATGAGCAAGGAATGTGCTTATTTGCTAAGCAGAACCTTGAAAGTATATCCCCTGATACATTTCTTAATTTGTTTAGTAAAAAGAGGAAATAACTGCAGTAATTTTCTGAAGATCAAAAGGGGATATTCATGCTCAACTGCTGAAATTGCAGTTTCTCGTATTGAAATCTAGATAGGACCCACCTAGGGATGTAGTTAGAACTGAAAATATTGGTCAATATACCAGTTTTATGCTTGGCCAGATGGGATTCAGTGCGTGTCAATCTCCATAACAGTAAATTTGACCATTCAAAAATGAAGTTTAGCTTGAAATTTCAATTAGACAAAAATTACAATGAAATTCTTTAAACTCTGCATTTAGATTTAAGAAAATATTAAGAATTTTTGAAATACGACATCACATACCAAAGAATTTACTGATATTAATCCTTTATTCAGAGTGATCAACTTTCATTTTGCTTGACTATACAAAATAAGAGGCAGATATTTTCTTTTCTGTAAAGAATTTATCTTTCTTGTGGAATGTGCAATTACTTGGAAACATTTCATGTACATTACTCTTGTTTAGTAGGTCTTCTTCTTTTAACATCCAGGAACAGGCCCTCTCTTGTGCATTAATTAAATTAAACTGGGATATATAAATGGAACTACTTGGGTTTCAGCTGGTTAACCACTCTGACCTCACTTACAAATTAGTTAAACTTATCTATGAATTAAGATGAATCACATTATATTCAAATAATCTATTTCTGGCCATTGGGAATGTTAGTATTTGGTTCAGGGTGGCCAATTTTCTCTTTCCTTATTGTTCTGGACAATGTAAATTCCTATAATGAAAGTATAGCCCATTACACACATCTTACTGGAGCTTTTCAAAGCAGTAAGCCTTTAATCATTGACTTTGCATTCTGTGCCTACCTTACACGCCATCCTTTTTCCTGCTGGGGGGTAAATGGTAATGACTGGGGAAGGCACTGGCAAACCACCCCGTATTGAGTCTGCCATGAAAACGCTAGAGGGCATCACCCCAAGGGTTAGACATGACTCGGTGCTTGCACAGGGGATACCTTTATCTTTTATTTATTCTGCATCTACAATATAAAAAAGTGGACACTCATTTGTGATACATGGGGGGTTTTAAAAAAATGCAGTTGCCCAATTGCGGCTACACCAATGCCCTAGCACAGGTGCATAATAATGCTAAATTCCTGCCCTTCCTTACATATTTGTGTGGGTTTGTGTGTGTCTGTGATTCTCCAATTTGATCCTGAACACTGATCGTGTTTTTTAAAAGCCTTTTCCGTCCAGATTGCACTCTTCTTCCAAATGGATTGATTCCAAGTGATTCTTAAATCTGCCCATTTGCAGAATGCTCATGTGGTTCAGCCACTGTTTTAGACTTCCAGAGACTGCCAAATGGTTCTCTTCCAGACTTTGTTGATTAAAGCATTAAAGGGAAAATGTTTTCAACACTTTAGGCTTCCCATTCCAGTCTCTCTCTCTTTATACCCCCCCTTTATTTTGTTTGCATGCAGCACTGATTTTTTTTTTTTTGCCATTTACCTCCTCTCTGATAGCCCTTTCAAGTCAATACCAGCAGGGAACTAAAACTTGTGCAGCTTCTTCTAAACTTTTTTATTCAGCAATTCATGATTAGCGAAGATCTCACAGCACAAAACTCATGTTAAAAAATTAAAATGTAAAACCACAAGGGGGAAATGGAACTTTTACATCGCCACTGTGGGATGGCAGGTGAATTTCCTCCAGGCCAGGCTGGATTCTGGAGATTTTTGGTAGGGGGGTCACTGGGGCTTAAAATTGGGTATCACTGTGGGTGGGCAGGTAGATGTGAGTTCCTGCATTGTGCATGACCTTGAGGTTCTTTCCAACTCTCTGATTCTATGATTCTGTGATTCTAAGGGGAAATCAGCACAAATGTCCTTCTAGAGAACCCCAGGAAACAGTGACCAGAAAATGAACTGGGCACTGAAGTGGGTAAAATCAATGCAGAATGATAAAGACAACATGATAAAGATGAACAGTTAAAGTGTGGGAAAATACCTCTGCATAATAGGCCTACATACTATAATGAAGTATGTAGTTTGACAGGTTAAAGAAGTAGGATAGTATGCTATCCAGAATTTTAAATGGTTTTAACAAAAAAAATTTTAGAAATGACTGGATCACATTTCAACAGGAACCAGATTTCCTTTTCTTGTTGGGGTGTGAAGAACATAACATCTGTTATGTATAGCCTATCTAATCTGTTTGGCAAAAAGCAAAATTATTTAAGGGTTTTGCAGCACTTTGCTAGCTGCACTGTCCAGGTATGTGATATTTCATGAGAGTTTCAGGAAAGATTTTGGTGGCTGTTAGACTGGCTATGAGAGAAGCTTTTCCCCACCTTCACTTTGTTGCTTTGGATGCAATTAGCTTGGCCTGCCCCTGAGGAACTGGTTTAGACTTTAAGTGGAACTGGAAAGATTAGTGAGCACTAAGGGCCATTCCGCATGACTTAAATGTAGCAGAAGTCTTACCTTTGGTAAACACTACTAATTCAACATTCCGCATGACATTGCACACAATCTGCAACACACCTGCAACACTCCTGCAAAAATCACTTCGTTGTAGCGCTTTTTGGGAAATTGGGAAAAGTGGATTCCCCCTGAAAAAATCACTACACTTCTGAGCACAAGCTGCAACACATCAGTGAAAGATATGTGCGTTCTCAATGTAGTGGTAAAAAGAATGTCCCTCCCCCACTCTCACCCCCAAACTTCCGGAGAAGCGATTGCCATTTTTTTTCCTTAGACCAGCGAAAGTAACGAATGAGCGAGGGTTCTCCAGCTAAAGTCCCTCCACAGAAGTGATTAAAAGTTAAACAAAGCTCCCTACTGCAAGTGTCTTTGAAGTTCCCAAGCACAACACAGCCCCCTGTTCGGCACTGCCCGTAATTTCGGCCACAAATCGCACACATGGGGGGATTCTTTTTTTTTTACTTGAAGCGCGTGTAAACAATTAATCGCCAGCTCCTACACCAGCAAAAAAGGTCTTTCTGAGACAATGAATAAACACAGATTCGTTGCTACGAAAGAACACATATTCGTTGCTATTGGTGTTTTCAGCTTTTTAAAAAACAGTTTTTAAAGGGAAAGGGGCTTTTCGGGAGCATGAACACAACAGTTCATTGGCTGTTTCATTTGATTGATGGACAGGGGCGGGAAGAAGCACAGAAAAATATAGCTTCCTTTGTTGTGATTCCAGCGAGACCGGAAACATGTGGGGAATGAATATAACGCTACTGGGACTTCTATATTCCACTAAAAATAAAGGTATGCGGAATGACGAAATTCCACTATTTAATATAGCGTTTCTGCATTCTGAAAACATTTGGTAACATTGGTCCTTGTGTGGAATGGCCCTAAGTATTTATAATTAAAGTAGATTGGGGAGTATCCTGAGGCATTGTAAGATAAAGTCACCCAAACCTGCCTCTTATGGTTGACTGGGCCCAGTGGGCAAGGAAGGAACTCTGTCAAAACTGTAAATAATCATTTGAACCTTAAACAGAACAGTGAGTGGTAATGCAGTTGATAGGCAGCAGTTCTTCAGACATCTTGATTGCAGTCAAGGAAAAAGGACACAAGTCAGAGTGGAATGTCCCATATGCTGTCCACCTGATTGTGCAGCCATTTTTGGAAACTCGCATTAAAAGAGACAAAGATAGTATAAGCTGTACCGTCCAGCTGAAGTTAATTAATGAATCCTAGTTTAATCCATCTAATGTATTTGGTATTTTCATTTGGGAGTATAGAGACAAGGGTTTTTGTAAAAAAAACCCACATTTATAGGAGGCATATAGAGATATCATTAGTTGCATCATGCTGAAAAATAAAATTACTTTGCTGTAAAGAGAACCTGATGATCAGTAGGTGGTCTGGGGTTGTTTATGGAAGCTTAATTGGACCATGAAACACATTTAACAGGGGAAAAATGGAACATGTATGGGCACAATTTGAAAGACAGTATGCAATCATCATTTTAAACTAACATTCTTTTGATTATGACGGCTACAAAACCCCTTGCAATAAAAAATATCCTTTCTGAGATGCACTGAAGGCAGACAAATGAGGGAGATGCTAAATTCTGTTTCCCCCCCCTGTTTATTTGGGGGGGGGGCAGGGAGTAGCCAAAGAAATGAATGTATATTTATTCTGTCTGAACTGAGCTCAGTTGGTAGTGATCAAATGTTGTTACTATCTGACATTTCTTTCAAGTGCAGAAGAAAGAAGTGGCAGGCAGATGTGTTCTGATATGTACATCCCAGCTGGGGATGAGTGAATTTTGCAAACTTGCTGGTTTGAGTTCAATGCCCACATTTGAATTTCACTTCTTCTTCTTTTTTTTTGTAAGAAATCATTCCTTTATTTTTTCATCAATTACCATTTCCTCATGTGAATTATTTCCATTATTTTCTCCAGCATTAATTTGTGTTCTGTCTTTATGAATGCTGGGGGAATAGGATGTATGTGTAAAGGACACCAAAGCCTTGTTTTAAGAAAAGACAAATAATCGAGTGACAACTTAAAAAGCAACAAGGAAACAAAAATATACATATTTGTCCTGTGGGGTTCCACGGGGTTAATTTTATCCCCTGTGTTGTTTTTGCATTAAATAAAGCTCTTGAAAGAGAACATTCAAGGTTTGGTAAATGCATACCAATACATTATCCCTGTACTCTAACTGCAGAAGTTGTCAATCAAGAACAGGGACCCAAATAATGACTGAAACAAACAAATATGGGATTGACTGTCATCAAATGTCACAACTAGTCAGAAGTGACCCAACTATCCCCATTTAAATTTGGTTTCTTCCTTGTGAGCTTTTTTTTTTGTCCACCTCTTTGAACTGTATTCTTTTCTTCCTAATGTGCTTTTTAATGTTTTGTACTGGTTGGATACAAAATGTTATCTCACTAGTGAGGAACTAGTGAACTGCAGTTCTTTTATTATTGACAAAAGTCCAAAAACTAACTGACTGACTGACTGACTTCCTTCCCTTTCCTGAAGATCTCCAGCTGATTGCAAAGTGCTTTCCTTTACACCAATCATTTCCAAATTAATGAATCCCTGTAGCCTGACTTTTCTCTTCGTTTATAAGCATTCAGATAATATAGGCCACTTATCATTACAATAAGAGAATGAGTAGTCAGCATAGATGTTGGGAATGAAGCTGAATCCCCAAGACTTGAACAATAGGCATCAATACTGATTGCTATTTTTCTCCCTCTTGAAATCCGACTGTAAGTTGAATATGTTTGGAAGTCACATTTGGCAGATCCCTCAGCTTAAAAGAAACCACTCGAATCATCCTAGGTGAAAAATGTACCAGAGAAATGTTTTTATAATGGTATATGTCATGTATACCAACATGAAAAAAGTCAAAACCAAATGCTAGTATACAAAATCAAAAGGTTGCAAAAATGGTTTATCTCTAGCTGGACTCTATTTACATTGGGTAATACCTTTAGATTCTATGAAGAAGCCTTTAGAAAGTGAGAGCTGTGGCAACTATTTTAATACTGGAGAGGAAGTTCTCCAATATCGGTCAGAATACTGGGAAACACTGAACTGAGATTCTGATATCCTCATCTCTTCTGAGCTTATTTGTAGTCCCTTCAGGTAAAGAGCAGTTGTCCCTTCACCATATGCATAGTCATCTACATCAAATATTTGAAGTTTATCATTCAGACATTATTTGTGCTGCTTTAAGCTGAGAATCCAAGACAAATAATGCTAACCAGCCATATTCAATGGAAGGCAGATGTGTGTGGCATATTAATTGGCAGAAAATCTCCTGGACTCTTTCCATTAAATAAATACCCTGACATAAGCTAATCAGTTTAATACAAATAATAGCAAAATTCCACACTTCATTTACTCTGCTCCAACCTTTTCTCACAATTACCCTTATTAGATCACTGTGTTCATAAGATCATTGATATAAAAGAAACATATAGAACTATTTGGAAGGGGGCTTGTGAGGGAAAGAGACTGTAAAAAGTAGACCAAGTTTTTCAGTAGTGAGCCTCATTCCCAGAGGGGCTAAAAGAGGCAGTGATTCACCCCCTACTTTAAAAATCATCTCTGAACCCATGACAGCCTTCCAACTACCACCCCATCTTGCATTTCTGCTTGACTTAGTATTTCTGGGGAAGATGCTTGAAAACGCTATCATGGACCAACTAGGAACATCCAAAACCCATCTCAGTGAGGTTTCCAGCCTGGCCATGGGGTAGAGACAGAGCAGTCACCCTGTCAGACAACCTCCGTTGCCAATTGACTGGGGTGGGTCAGTGCTGCTTATATTACTAGACCTTTCAGCAGCATTCAACACAGTCGACCATGAGCTTCTAGCTCACCACCTTGCCAATGCTGGGATCAGAAGGACTGCCCTTCAGTGGCTGATCTCCTTTCTCTGGGATCACAGACAGAGGGTAGCACTAGGAGAGCTGCCACCAAGCTGCCACCAACTGGCTTGCAGAGTCCCTCAGGGGGCAGTTCTCTCTCTAATCTTATTCAATAGTTTTATGCACCCTCTTGCTCAACTGGTGCGGAGGTTTGGGCTGGGTTGCCACCAATATGCTGATGACACCCAGCTCTTCCTCCTGATGGATGGCCGCCCTGACTCACAACAAGAAACATTAGCCAGCTGCCTGGAAGCTGTGGTGAGATGGCTCAAGCAGAGTTGTCTGAAGCTCAGCTCTTCAAAGACAGAGATCCTGTGGCTAGGTAAGAAGTTTCCAAGCAAGGAAGCGTACCTACACATCCTGAATGGAGTGCAGCTATCAGTGGCCCACTCCACCAGGAACCTGGGGTGACTCTTGATGCTTCCCTCGCTATGGGGGCTCACATCATGACAGTAGTGTGGCTGGCATTTTACCACATTTGCCAAGTCAAACTACTAGTGCCCTACTTGGCCCCGGAACATCTAGCCACAGTGATCCATGTGATGGTCACCTCTAGACTGGACTTCTCCAACTTGCTCTATGCTGCCTGCCCTTAACCTTGATCCAGAAATTACAACTGGTCCATAACGCAGTTGCTAGGGTCCTTACAGCAACACCTCAGAGCTCCCACATCCAGCCTATCCTTCAGCAGCTGTGCTGGCTTCCAGTCAAATTATGGATCAGGCTTAAGGTTTTGGTTATCACCTTTAAGGCCACACATGGTCTGGGCCCAGTGTACATGAGGGATCGCTTCTCTGCCTACCTCAAAGAGCCTTACGCTCTACCAGTTCCAACTTCCTGGTGATCCCTGGCCCCAAAGAAGCCCCAAAGAAACCAGGGCCAAAGCTTTCTCCATCCTGGCCCCCAACTGTTCAAGTTCCATCAGGGCCCTGATCTTTTCTGGAATGAGCTCCCAGAGGAGATCAGAGCCCTGATGGAACATGAACAGTTCCGCAGGGCCTGAAAAAAGTAGCTCCTCGACCAGGCATGTGGTTGAGGCTGACCAGAACCACTGCTTCCAATCCCCCCCAAGCCTCCCTCCTACAACCATCACTGCAGACTCATCCACCCCACTCGGCCATCAGTAAACATTGACTTCTTGTTCTCCTCAATGTTCTATTGTTTATAATGTTGTTATTGTTATTATTTTATTGTTATAAACTGAGTTATTTGTATTGTTCCTGTTTGATGTGAACTGCTCTGAACCTTCTGGGAGGGCGGTAAATGAATGAATGAATGAATGAATGAATACATACATACATACATACATACATACATACATACATACATACATACATACATACATACATTTGCCCTTTGTCAAAAAGATACAGGAGATGTCAATGTATCAATATTGATCCAAATAATTCCTTTAAGACCATTTCCACACTTGGAACTTCACTGCCCCAGCTCCTGTGCAGGAGTACAAATCCTGGGCGGATGAGATACACTGAGCCAAATGCTACCCCATAAGGGAGCAGGAATAGGCAGGGCAACCAGTCTAAATGAAGTATGTACATAGGGATACCAAATTGAATGTGAGACCTTGTATTCTCCAAGGATTACCACTGATTTTTATGCTACATAGAGAAGTCCCTTAGAGCAGTGGTCCCCAACCTCTTTATCACCGGGGACCGGTCAAAGCTTGACAATTTTACTGAGGCCCGGGGGGGGGGTAGTCGGACGTCGCTGCCGCCTGAGCCCCTGCTCCACTTGCTATCCTGCTGGCGCCCCTGACATCCTGCCGCCTGCTGGGGGTGCTGCCAGCAGCAGTTGCACAGTGCCACACCGAAGGGGAGCCCCAGCCATGGCAGCCACTGGAGAGCACCGAAGGTGAGCCGGCGGCAGAGTGGCAGGGCAGCCCCCGAGGCAGCAGTCGGGGAGGAGGATGAGGAGGAGCCATGGCCTGGTACCAACTGAACCACAGACTGGTCCCGGTCCCTGGACCGGGGTTGGGGACTGCTGCCCTAGAGGAAATGGCAGCTTTGTCTATGGCATCACATATTTTTCTAAGCTCTTACAGGTTGAGTTGCATTAATTATCCCTCTGTTATCTTGAGTCTGCTATGGAGAGTCTGGCTCCTGCAGCTTTGCAACTGGCTTGAGCTCCTTCACATGCCCTCTTTCGCATACAAACCACTGCATGTTTCTCCATCGTAACTGTTACAACAGAGACACAAAATGTTACCTAAAATCCAAACGTTTTCTTTTGGGACCACCTGCACATGGGGATTTGTCACTGTAAAGTTGTGTGCTTTAAGTGTTAGATTTTTTTGCACATTTTTCTTTAAGAAAAAGAAGAGTTGTTTTTTATAACCTGCTTTCTACTACCAAAAGGAGTTTCAACGTGGCTTACAATTGCCTTCCTTTCCTCTCCCCACAACAGACACCCTGTGAGGTAGTGGGGCTGAGAGAGCTCTGACAGATCTGCTCTGTGAGAAGAGCTCTAACAAGATTGTGACTACCCCAAGGTCACCCAGCTGGCTGCATGTGGAGGAGCAGGGAATCAAACCCAGCTCTCCAGATTAGAAGCCAGTGCTCATAACCATTACACTAAGCTGGCTTTCTGTTTATCTCTATCTCTACACTGCTCAAGTCCTTCCTTCTCTGAGGAGCTAAGTATTGTCAAGGCACAAAATGCAAGTTCTGCAGTTGGCTTCTGACTCACAATGTTGCCGGAGCAACCAGGGAGATTAATCCTCCCACCACTAAGCTATTTTGGCAGCGACCCTAGCCTTTATGCCCACCCACTTCAAGGATCCATGGTGGTGGAAAGTGCTACCAAGTCATACTCAACTTACAATGACCCCATTGGGTTTTCAAGGCAAGAAACTTAACAGAAGCAGTTTTCTATTGCCCACCTCTGCATAGCAACCCTGCACTTCCTTGGTGGTCTCCCTTTAAAATATTAAACAGGGTTGACACAGCTTCCAAAATCTGATGATCTCAGGTCACCCTGGCCTTTCAGGACACGGTATTTATCTGTTGCCAAATTCTTTAAGCTTTAAGCACACATTTAAAACATCTCTATTTTCTCAGACACCCATGGGTTGTGGGTGGAAGCTTTAATTTATTTGATTTAGTTTGATTGTTTAAGTTTAGTTTGATTGCCTCTGATTCATCTCACATCACTTACCATATATACTTATGTATAAGCTGTGTTTTCCAGCACAGTATTCACACTGAAAAAGTGCTCCTCAGCTTATATGCGGGTATATGTGGTAATTGAAATAACATCCTGCTCCCAGCCAGCCACTCCTTACGTTGCTTCTGCAAGCCTCCTGCAAGGTGAAGCTTGCTTTCTGTGGCTGCTTGTAGGACAGCAACAGTTTGACTGAGGGACTCTGATCTTTTTTCCCCTTTTTCCTTCACTTCTTCCAAACTATTCTTTTGGTTTCTGGGGGTGGGGGGTGGGTTTTGGGGGTGCTTTGGGATTTACTGTTTCTCCTAATGTTTATTTCTTCTTTTTTCTGAGGGGCAGCATTGGGCTTGTGTTTCTTTCTTCTTGGGCTTGTGTTTCTTTTAAAAGTTGATTTTTACAGTTCTTTCTTTCAGTGTTTTGTTCGGGGGGGGCACTGTAGCTGTAGTTAGAGTAGTCCATTTTCCCAGTTTGGTAGCTGTTGTACTTGTCGTAATCGGTTGCCAACTTTGGATACTGTTGTTCTGCTCTGGTTTGTTGGCCCTCTTTTGCACTTACAGAGCTAGTTTACTGTTTTTTCTTTGAAATAAGTATTCAAAAACATTTAACTAACTGGTGCCACAATTAATGTAAATTTACCAATAACTGCTGCATTTCCCACCCTCAGCTTATAAATGTGCCCAGATTTTTTTGGTAAATTAGGTGCCTCAGTTTATATATGGGTCGGCTTATATGTGAGTATATACGGTATATCTTGATCTGTCCAGTTTAGTTTTTAATTTTTATGATTTTGCACATACTAATTCCTTTAGAATATGATATTAAGATGATATCTTTCCTGCTGGCTTCTCATTACTCTTGCTTAGTAAATTTAGACTAATGAATATTTCTTTTATTTATTTATGTAGCGAACATATTTTTTTTCAATCTCATCACTTAGAAGGCAGAAAATTCACCATACCATTTCAGAAACCGTAAGCTTTACAAAGCTGACAGTTTTAATGCAATAAATTAATTCACAATCAGAAAAGTATCTTAAAGTAATTCAAAGGACTTCTGTACTTTTTAAAAACTTAAATTGGAATTCTAGTCAGTTCATTTCTCAGATACACACAAGAGGCATTTTAGATCCACTGGTCATCATACAATGTGCCTCTGTAGGCAAGATGAATTTCATCCCTCAAAACGTCTTTCAGAATTGCATGAATAGCCACTGTGCTTTGTTCCTTCAAACTAAGTTTGCAAAGTTGTTTTAAAGTTTACATTTTGCACTTGAGCACTGAAGCACTACTAATACTGTACAGTACACAAAATCCTTCATGTGTAAAAAAATGTGAAAGTGACAATAAAATAACATACAAACTAGAATTATTGTTTTCAGAGGGAGTTGCTTAGAAATAAAATGATTAGGAATTGCTATTGATTTCTGCCACATCTATCTCATCTGGCGTATGTCACATTATAGCGTGTCAGGACTCAAAATGTCACCAAAGGCAATGTGAATGTTAATTGCTGCATGGAAGACCATGCAGATGGTAATGTTCTGTTTTCTCACGTGGGATGTCCTGACCTTCACTGTTTGAATTGCAGGCACTGAGCACATTATAAACCCACTTAATTGCTAACTCCAGCTCTGCTAAACCAAGGGAAATTTTAATACATGGCAAGGCAAGTAATATATGTGATTAATTGTTACATTTTGCCTCTCTCTTTTTTTGAAGTCATCAGATCTCTCCTGCAGAAGGTACCCAAAAGCTATGAATGAGTCTCTATGCACACAGTATGAAGGGAAAGGGGGAAATGAATGATTAATCCAGAATTATTCCCCAAGGAGTCAGAATATCACCATTTTCCTGTCTAAATTAAACATTATAGTGATGCATGGCTGCTGCCAAACCTCTTCTGCTCCCCACATTTTCCCCTGATACAAACTCCTTGTATGGCATCATCTGTTCAGTACATCTTTATTATTGTATTTTTTCATTGGCTGCCAGTTTGGATGGTTGGGAAACATTGAGCCTGAAGGTATCATGCCTGTTGCCTTTTTATCACTAGGTGTCACTGGCATGACATGTATTAGTGGCAACCATTTGTCCACCATAACATCTCCTTTGGGTCAAATTTCTTCAGGGGGAAAGGACATGTAGACAACTGATAGCATGTCTTTTATTATTTAGTGTGGCCATCTGAAGCATCCCTAAAAACATTAAAACCATAAAAGTTGTCTCAGAACAGGAAGTTGTTCTAGTCATTGTTCTGTTGTGTCAAAATTCATTTCTCTGGAGTTGAATTCAATATGATGAGCACACAATGGCTGCTCATTAACAGAGCACAATTGCTGACTGCAGTCCAGCTGTTTGGGGTCCAACAACTGAGCATCACCTTCAATAGTCTGGATGTGCTTTTAAAGTCCCTGCCATTTTCAAACTGGGAGAGTTAGTGCAGCCTCCCTGCTTAGTTCCTGATTGAAAGTAGCAGGGGATATCAGGAATAACCATATGCAGAGAAAATGGGCATGGGGAAACCAGGTGAACATATATATCCTTTTTCAAAAACCAAAATACTGTATTGTTATTTATTTTGCCCTCTGGTATTTTGATGATTTTCTTATAACTAAAATTATAATCAAGTCAAGACTATTTTGACTTGCAGGTGGGCATGTGGGCTGGGAATAAGACTTGCATAACAACTTTTTTTTTGGGTAAACAGGCCACAACTTTTATTGAACAATCCATGTGTTGGCTAGCAAAGGGAGAGAGAGCCCATTCTCAATATTTGGGTCATTAGACCCAATACTTTGCCTCAGTGGTGCCCTGGGAAGCTGGTTCTGGTCCCAGGCAGGCCTACAGGTCTCCTTGCTACTGGACATCCTACTAGTAGAGAGAGTCCAGCGAACGCTTCAGGAGATGTATACATACTTCAGCCCATCCCCTTTCATCTACTGGTGTAGTCCTTGGGGCCTTCCCATCCAAGTTGACCACACTTCCAATCTGCAGCTTTTTAACAAGGCTCTTTATCTGGGGAGCGTTTCTACTCCCACCTTCTGCATTTTCCCTTTATAATCCTTCCCCTTGCCCCCCCCCCAGTTGTGACAATAGTAATGTCTCAACCAGCACAAACAAAAATAAACTCCATCTTATAGCATTCTGAAATACTGTAACATACCACATATCCAAATTGGTGGGTGGGAGGTAAGCTCGTCGCTTGGCTGACAAAGGGAGAAGAGGCTGTCCCTATTCACATGGCGCCTTATAGACCCATTATGCACGGGGAGAATAACGCACATTCGGGGTGAATGGCTGTGACTAAAATCACTGATAACGTACGGTGCCGGCTGCAACCGGCCGCAGCTTCGGTGCATGCCGCCGAAAAAGCCGCATTCACGAAACACGGAAGAAAGCACAGCTTCCGGGTGACCGGGGTGCAACCAGAAGTGGCGCCAGGAAGTGGCGCCAGGTAGCTATAAAAGAAAGACTCCCAAGATGATATATAGTGGAATCCAGTACTAAAATCTTCAGTCATATCTTTCATTTTAAAAAAAGTTTTAGTATCTATTAAATGCTTATCACACCCTTCTTTCAAGAAGTTTAGAGAGGCAAGTGACTTTCTTTAACCAGTTTTATCATCATAAAAATTTGGCTGAGATACAGTGACCAATCAGATGCCAACAATTAAATGTCAGGCTGAACCTGTACTAAAAGAACTTGCAGATGTCATCTCTGAACCTCTGTCCATTATTTTTGACACTTCTTGGAGAACAGGTGAGGTGCCAGATGATTGGAGATGGGCAAATGTTGTCCCCATCTTCAAGAAAGGGAAAAAGGAGGATCCGGGTAATTATCGACCCATCAGCTTGACATCTGTAGCGGGCAAAATTTTGGAACAAATAATCAAACACTCGGTCCTTGAGCAGCTGGAACTGAGAGCTGTTATTTCTAAGACTAAGCATGGGTTTCACAAGATCAAATCATGTCAGACCAACCTTATCTCTCTTTTTGAGAAAGTGACTACCTTTCTGGATCAGGGAAATGCCATGGACATAGTTTATCTGGATTTCAGTAAAGCTTTTGATAAGGTTCCACATGATATTCTTGTTCACAAGTTAGTAAAATGCGGTATGGATCCTAATTCTGTCAGGTGGATCAATAACTGGTTGACAAATCATACCCAGAGGGTACTTGTTAATGGTTCCATCTTCTTGGAAAAGGATCTGACCTAGGGCCTGTGTTGTTCAACATATTTATAAATGATTTGGATGAGGAATTAGAGGGGATACTTATTAAATTTGCAGACGATACTAAACAGGGAGGGGTAGCAAACACAACTGAAGACAGCAACAGAATACAGTATGATCTTGATAGGCTCAAGAAGTGGGCTAAACTGAATAAAATGAAGTTCAATAGGGACAAATGCAAAGTTCTGCATTTAGGTAGGAAAAACCAAATACACCGATATAAGATGGGGGAGACTTGTCTTGGCAGTAGCGTGTGCGAAAAGGATCTAGGAGTCTTAGCAGACCATACTTTGAACATGAGTCAGCAGTGTGACTCAGTGGCTAAAAAGGCAAATGGGATTTTGGGCTGTATCAAATGGAGTATCGTGTCCAGATCATGGGAGGTGGTAGCACTGCTTTACACTGCTCTGGTTCGGCCTCATTTGGAGTACTGTGTTCAGTGGGGCAACCCAGTTGAAGAGGGATGTTGACAAACTGGAACATGTCCAGAGGAGAGCAACAAAGATGGTGATGGGTTTGGAGACTAAGACATATGAAGAAAGGTTGGGGGAGTTTGGTCTGTTTAGCCTAGAGATAAGATGACTGAGAGGGGATCTGATAACCATCTTCAACTATTTAAAAGGGTGCCATATGGAGGATGGAGCACAATTGTTCTCTCTTGCCCTAGAGGGACGGACCAGAACCAATGGGATGAAATTAATTCAAAAGAAATTCCATCTAAACATCCTGAAGATGTTCCTGACAGAGCAGTTTCTCAGTGGAACAGGCTTCCTCGGGAGGTGGTGGGTTCTCCATCTTTAGAAATTTTTAAACAGAGGCTAGATAACCATCTGACGGAAAGGCTGATTCTGTGAAGGCAAAGGGGTGGCAGGTTACAGTAAATGAGCAATTGGGATGTATCCTGCATAGTGCAGGGGGTTGGACTAGATGACCTATGAAGTCCCAACTCTATTATTCTATGATTCTATGATTCGAGTCCAAGTCTCCCAAGTGCTGTGTTGGCACCGTAACTGGTATATCACAATGGCTTTCAGTGTAGAGGGTACTTGGCTGAACAAGCATGAAGACCTTCCTTGCATACAGTTTGGCAAAATTCCCTCACTTTAAAGGAAACCCCGTTTCATCAAAGAATTGTTCCGCCTTCCAATACACTATATATAGGTCCTTTTCAGACATGATAGTGACATACGCTGGCAGACTAGTAAACGTGTGTGGATCCCTTCAGTATGTACAGTTATATGAACAGGGCAATACATGGATTTGCTCCAATGCAAATCCCTTCCTCTCCCCACAACAAACACCCTGTGAGGTAGGTGAGGCTGAGAGAGCTCTGAGAGAAACTGGTCTGTGAGAATAGTTTCTAACAGGATTGTGACTAGTCCAAGGTCACCTAGCATGTAGAGGAACAAATCCAGCTCAAATCCAGCTCACCACAATAGAAGTTGCTGCTTTCAACCACTACAACCACTACAATACAGATTGCCATTGCCTTAAAGAGATGTAGCTACAGGACAACAGAAGAAGCTGTTTCAGGAGGATCGTGTAAGACTTTTTTACTTGCTCATTGACTCTTTTCCTTTAAATTTGGATCTTCTGGGCAATGGCTTCTCAGAGCAGTCCAGGGGGGGATTCAAGTATATATGTATTTCCGATATGGAGTATCAAGTATTTCCGATATGGAGAGGTGATTGTGTGGTCAATAAGGTTTGCAATTTCAAAAGAAAGAAATACTTCTGTCTTGTGTGTGTGTGTGTGTGTGTGTGTGGAGGGGAGTGCCACACAGCCCCCATCCCTGTCCCAAGCAGCCCTTTCCTCCAGGGGAACGAACTTCTGCAGTCTAAAGAGGAGCTTTCATTTTGGGGGGTTCTCCAGGTCTGGGGGCTGACATCCCTGAACAGTGGCAGGGATGCCATCCTCCAGCTGTGACCTGGAGATCCCACTTCTGGAGTTTCTTGAAGCCTGAAGAATGTTTAAGGGGTTTCTCAATGGTAAAAAAAATTGAGAAAAGCTGGCATAGAGGCAGTAATTTTGAAACTCTCTGTAAGTCCTTTTTCAACCAGTGTTTTAATTTTTGTTTGAAACATACAATTTTCATTGAAGGAAGAAATTGTACCAAGTTTATGAATGATTTGATGTTTATTGTTATTAGCAATTACTGCCACACAGTATTTCTCTTTGTTTCCCACCTGGAGCCTGGCATCCTTGCACCTCCATGGCTTTCAAAGCCCGAGAGTCCCCTGTCCCAAGTAGTCCTTTTCTCCTGGAAAACTGATCTCTGCAGCCTGGAAATGACCAACAATTCTAGCATATCCCCAGGTCCCAACTGGAGATTCATATCCCACAACCTCTCTGGAGCATAGTGTCACAGAGTTCTCCCCTCCCAAGTAGCCCTTTCATCTCCAGGAGCTTGGAGATGAGTTGTCATTGCAGAGTTCCCCCTCCCAAACAGCCATTTTCCCCTGTGAGCTGATATCTTTAGTTTGCAGATGACCTCCAATTCCAGGATATTCAGGAATGTTCCTTGAGGTTTGGAGGTGAGACCTCAAGGGCCTGGGATGGCAGAAGAAGGAGTAAAGTCTGCCCACCAGCCCTATGGGACCCAGCTTTGCCTTTTCATCCTTCCTTCCTTCCTTCCTTCCTTCCTTCCTTCCTTCCTTCCTTCCTTCCTTCCTTCCTTCCTTCCTTCCTTCCTTCCTTCCTTCCTTCCTTCCTTCCCCCTCCCATGATTTACGCTTTTGCCATGTAGCCAGCCCCCAGGAAGGTCACAGTGTAGGTGTGGATTCTAGTGCCTGTTGTTTCCCTTGGTGCAATGGGCTTTGCCACAAGACTTTGGGAGATGGCGGGGGATAAATCAATGATAGATAGATAGATAGATAGATAGATAGATAGATAGATAGATAGATAGATAGATAGATAGATAGATAGATAGATAGATAGATAGATAGATAGATAGATAGATAGATAGATAGATAGATAGATAGATAGATAGATAGATAGATAGATAGATAGATAGATAGATAGATAGATAGATAGATAGATAGATAGATAGAAACTATAAAATCATGTTAAGAATACCTAAGGCAAATTTCCAATAGCACAGTTTTGTCGTACTTTGCATCCTATGGCACAGTATTTGGTGACCTCAATATTTCCCCTCAAAGAGGAAGCTCTTAATTGTCCCTTCCACAGAATCACTGGGAATCTGAGGCAAGAGAGGAATGATAATTTTATTTCAAATTCCCACATAAAGTGAGCATCTGAAGAGGACATGGCTTGTACTCGTATGGTACATACAGAAGCTGTACATAGATGCAGAATCCATGCATTGCCCCTTTCAGACAACATGACAACCAAATGTATTAGGAAGAACATGGGTGGTGCTCTCTTCCAATATGTGCTCTCTCCCACTAGGCACAATGATAACTTCTGCACCTTAACTTGTCTCCCATAAAATAAAGGACATCTTCTATTTGGGCAGCACTATCAGTTGTAACTTTACAATGAGATATAGATGTTAAAAAACAAGTGTAACGGACTTGAAGAAGTCTACTGCAGATTTCCTTGATCTAGGCAACTTTTCTAGGTTACCTGGCTCTACCTTCTACTTCTCCAAGAATCTTGCAAGGATACTGGACACTTTGCTCACTAGTTCCTGATTGACCAAGAGGATAGAGTTCTAATGCCTTTAGCTGGCCACTTTGCAAAGTTTAAAAATAGATCTGGAGTTACCTGGAAAATGACTAATAGGAAAACATTTCTTTTTCCTACAGGGAGTAGAGTGTATACAAAAGAAACCATGTTGTTATGTGCGAAGTCGTGTCCGACCCATCGCGACCCCATGGACAATGATCCTCCAGGCCTTCCTGTCCTCTACCATTCCCCGGAGTCCATTGAAGAAACCATGCATGAAGACAAAGAATGAGACACAAACAGAAAGGCTGTCTAGTTCTATTTGAAGATCTGGTTTTGATTTTTTTTTCTGTCCCCCTTGTAGAAAATGAACGTGGGAATCTTTAATGTGGGGAGATTTTCTCTTTCCTCCCATACAAATTTTAATTCACTTGTTCATCTTCTAACATTGGATATGCCATTAAATGCCAACAATGCCCTTTGGTTCGATTGTTGTTGCCAACCATTCAGTCAAGTTCAGCTCTTGGCAATCCTATGGTTCAGCTGTCGCCACAATCCCCAATTCCACACTGCCTGCCTCAACCATGCAATGTTCTGGCTGCCTTGATTGTGTCTAACCACTGCATTCTTTCCTGGTTTCCTTTTTTCACTGGCCAATCCTAGAATAATTGCTTTCTCCACTGAGTTGGATCACATGATATATCCAAAGTAAGTTCATGATTTTGCCTACCAGTGATATATCAGACTTTATGCGCTGTAGTATATCCTTGTTTGTGACTTTTGCTGTCCATGGAACCTGCAGAAGCCTTCTCCAACACAAACAAATCAATTCTTCTCTTGTCCAATGTTTTCATCATCCAACATTCACAGCCATAAATGGCTATTGGAAATATGATAGATCTAACTAACCTGCATTTGATAGTCCAGCTTATAACCTTTGCTTTTCCATATTCGGTTCGAGCTCATCATTGCTGAGCGACTCAGAGCAATTCAGCATTTTCTTTCTGTACTGCAATTGGCACATCAATTTGTGATCCAAGATAAACGAATTCTTGAAAGCATTCGATCTCTTCATCATCAAATGCTTTGTGACATGTCTGTTTTTTACAGTGGTCATTCTTTTTGTCTTTTTAGTGTTTAAGAAATAGTCAAGTTTCTTACTGACTTCATTGACCTTTGTGATCAGCTGTTTTAGGCCTTCCTTAGTTTCTGACAGGAGGGCAGCACACACAAGATCATTTATATTCCTTCCTCCAATCTTAATTCCATTGTTCGATTCTTCGAGTTCAATCTCTCTCATAATAATCTCAGCATTCAAGTTAAACAGGAAGGGGGAAAGAATACTACCTTGGTGCATTCCTTTCTCTATTTTGAACCAGTCAGTGTCACCAAATGGTGCACATACAATGGCTTCTTGGTTTGCATAGAGCAACTGCATCAGTTTGATCAAATGCACTGGCACCCCCAAATTTTGCAGGGCTTCCCACAATTTGTTGTGATCCTCACATTCAAAAGCTTTCTTGTAGTCAATAAAGTAGATGTAGACATCCTTCTGAATTCTCATGACTTTTCTAAAATCCACCACAGTTTTGCTATGTGATTATGATTGCCATAACCCCATGGAAAAGCAGCTTGAACATATGATAATTCCCTTTCAATGGTTGTTGCTATATGTTGCTGGAGGATCATTGTCCATGGGGTCGTGATGGGTCGGACACGACTTCGCACCTAGCAACAACAACAAATATGTTGCTGCATGATTTTGAGCAGGATCTTCCTAGCATGAAAAATAAGGGCTATTGTATGTTAATTGGAACAGTTTTTTTGAATCACCACTTTTAATAGTGGAATAAACACAGATTGTTTCCACTCCTTTGGCCAGTTATTAGTTTCCCAGATTTCCACAAGACAGAGAAACTTGTAAGACACCTCAACCTTCCAGGACAATCAATGGGTGACCCCAGAGTAGCTGTTTTATTACAAAGGAACTTCAGGAACTGACTAGAAAGGGAAATTTGCTGAGTTGCAAGTTATTACAACACTCAGAACTATGGAATCCCCAGGGCTCAACAGAAATATTGGTTACTTCAGCTGCATGGGTCCTTTGTGTTCTGGGGTATTATGATATTTCAGAAAATGAGGATGGCTCCTTGAAATAGAAAGCTATCCTGCCCTCATTATAATTAGTTGTAGTCCTCATTTTTTGCATTAAGTCTTACCTAATGCCCTGTCTCTCACATTCCTTTTGCACTCCCTACCTTTTGTCAATAAAGGAAGAATTCACTTTGTTCTTTCTTTCTTTCTTTCCCTCCCCCCCCCCACCTCTTTAGCCGCCCTAATGAATGTTTAATGCCAGACCAATGTCCTTTGTATCTCTCTCCACTGATAATGATGTTTCATTGATGTCTGGCATGGTAGGAAGGTTAAGTGAAAACTTTCCTTTAAACTAAACATTCCTTCCATACTCTGGGGATTTTCTAAAGCTAGACACTAATATGTCCTGTAATTAAGAAATAATGGTCTTTCTGCAGTGATATATTTCCATAGATTTAGTGTCCGCTTTGAAATGCTATAGTTTAAATTGTTGCAGACCTCTGCTGCAAAACCTTGATAAATCACCTCAGAGATCTATTTAAACAAACTTTTTTATTTAACCACAGGATTTAACTACAAACAGTATGTGTGTGAGTGTATTTTACGAATAGAAAAATGTTGAGAGGTAGCTATACAATAATCAAAGGGAGATGTTCCTTCTTTCATAGTTTTTTGATGGCTACTTTTAAGGGTGTTTCTTGGTTTTGTTTTTTAAACCTTCTTGGCTAAAATCGTTGTTGATGGATAGATGAGTGACAATGGAAGCCTATATGAAGTTATACTTACCTTTGTCCATTGATTGCAGTGCATTTAAATTGCAGAAACTCTGTACAGGATTGCCCTGAGAGCAGTTTATTTCATTATTACATCTGCACCAACATCTTCTTTGAGGATAAAGGATCTCTAAAAGATGCCATCTATTAGCCTCACTAAGGATTAATAATTGTACGTTGTAATCTCCTAATCAGCTCAGTATAATCCTATTTACTTTGTGGGAAGAGGTCCTGCGGCTGGGTAGAAGTGGTCTCTATTTCAGTGCTAGAGAACCAAGAGAAACTGAGGGCTGAAATCTTCCATTGTTGACATATATAGTAGTTACTGGAAATCTATTTGCATGGAGTACAATGGATTGGCCTCTAGCCTTCAGTGAGGTAGCTATGTGCAAGGGTTACCAACAGATGTCTTGTATATCAGCTATGAAACAGATTACTATAGGTTGGTATGTCAACATCTTCAATGCCAATTTGATAAATTTCTAATTTAAAAAAACTTGCAGAACAAATGTTTCTGTAATTTCATGATAATTTTCATGATAATTCATGAATCAGATACACCACTTTTCTCTACCCTAAGGAGTCTCAAAGCATATTAGAAGAAGAAGAAGAAGAGTTGGTTCTTATATGCTGCTTTTCCCTACCCGAAGGAGGCTCAAAGGGGATTACAGTCGCCTTCCCATTCCTCTCCCCACAACAGACACCCTGTTGGGTGGGTGAGGCTGAGAGAGTGCTGATATCACTGTTCGATCAGAACAGTTTTATCAGTGCCGTGGCGAGCCTAAGGTCACCCAGCTGGTTGCATGTGGGAGAGCGCAGAATCGAACTTGGCATGCCAGATTAGAAATCCGCACTCCTAACCACGACACCAAACTGGCTCCTACAAGTGGCTTTCCCTCCCCACAACAGGTACTTTGTGAGATAGGTGCAGCTGAATGAGTTCTGAAAGGACTGTGACTGGCCTAAGGTCATCCAGCAGGTTGCGAGTGGAAATCAAACCTGGTTCTTCACATTTGAGTCTACCACTCTTAATAACCACACCAGGCCAAGTAACTGAATCAAATAGCTAAATTTTACTTCCATTTCTGACTTTTAATAGCAAATGTCAACATTTACCATAGACCTTTCAAAATGTTTAAAAATGATCAATATTTGATGAGCTACTATATCTCAAACATGGAATTATAATATTGATTGTTTGTCTGATAATGTATAATGAGTGTGCTCACAAAGGCATTTACTGCATGTAAAATAATTCAGGCTAAGCTGATGAAGTGCATTAATTCATCAATACTCTGCAATCTATATATGGTGTTTCTACTTTCTATTGATTTAGCTGATAAAAAACTCAAAACAACTCTAGAATCACTTTGAAAGCAGTTTGAAAAAATAATGGTTCACTTTCTAAGCTACATAAGGTTCAGAAAATTTCCACCTCCATATATTCTGCTTGCCTTATGGCAGCAACAAATCGATTTTTAGAATGATGATTGGTCATATTGTTAAAGCAACTAGGAGGTCAATTTGTTTATTGCATTAAGTAATGTTAGTGACTGAACTTCAAAATGTTTGGAGGAAAATAAGTTATTTGGAGGTAAAAATGTGACCTTCCAGGTCCTCTGACATCTAGTGAAGTATGCTATTTCACTGATAATTGCATGAATTTCACTGATAATTTCACTTCATAAACTTCTTATCCTAGGATTTTTCATCCTAATAATTAAAAATACTACAGAGTGATCAATGGAAAATTGGAAAATGGAAAAAAAGGGACATGGAATAGTCATGGCAGAAAAGACTTTTGTAACCCCCATACTGAATGTTTCCACATATCCCTTTGTAAAGAGTTGATTTTCTTTGACTCACAGTGCCTTAGTAATGATTGCTTTGCCAGTGTAGTGATCAGACAATGAAGAAAAATGTTGGCTTTGTCAGCCCTTTACACTTGATCCTGCTACTTATTTACTTCATGATTCATTTCTCTAGTAAAAAGACAAAGTGATGAGCAGGCACTGAGGTCAGGAATAGTCTGTTGCTTGTAATTGCTCTTCAGCCATGAGAGAATACAAATTAGAAGGAAAGAGTGTACCAGGCACAGTCCATCTTGTGATCTGATACCTCTTCTGACTGTAATCATTATTTATCTTAACTAGACACATGACAGATTCTATATGTGTTCCTTCATATTGCAGCTCAGGGATAACCAGGCTAAGGCATGGAAGGACTCACTGTGGTAAAAAGCTTGATAGATTGAAACCCATTTATGTTAGACTTTGACAACAATGAAAAGGTGCTCTTATAAATGGGAACCCCTGACTTTAGGGTTCACCTTTCCCACTATGCCTCCTGTAGGGCTTTACTCCCAGCAGGTTCCAACTTGTTGGTGGTCCATGGCCACCAGGAAGCCCACCTGGCCTTAACCAGGGCCAGGGTCTTTTCAGTCCTGGTCTCAACCTGATGGAATGTGGTCCCGAAAGAACTGAGGGCCCTGCAGGACCTGAAAAATTGAGCTCTTTTGCCAAGTTTATGTTGCCTTGTCATTGATCATGCCAACCCCCAGGAGAGAGACTGCAGGCCAGGCCATCTCCTGTGGTGAACTATAAGCATCAATAGACTCCCTCCATGGCACACTGAAAGGGGGATTAGTTGTTGCAGGGATTGGAGAATAGGTTCTTCCACCACCAGGGCTTACATTTTAAAGAAGGATGACCCGGGAAACTACAGACCAGTGAGTCTGACCTCTGTTGTGGGGAAGATAATGGAGCAAATATTAAAGGGAGTGGTGGACACATCTGGTGGACAATTTGGTGATCCAAGGAAGTCAGCATGGATTTGTCTCCAACAGGTCCTGCCAGACCAACCTAGTTTCCTTTTTTGACCAAGTAACAGGTTTGCTGGATCGGGGAAATTCGGTTGATGTCATTTACTTGGATTTTAGTAAAGCTTTTGACAAGGTTCCCCATGATGTTCTGATGGATAAATTGAAGGACTGCAATCTGGAT
Source organism: Paroedura picta (assembly GCF_049243985.1). Taxonomy (NCBI): domain Eukaryota; kingdom Metazoa; phylum Chordata; class Lepidosauria; order Squamata; family Gekkonidae; genus Paroedura; species Paroedura picta. The sequence goes on from NC_135371.1 coordinate 98,473,275, forward strand.
TTTCAGATAGTTAGGTGGATAGGGAATTGGTTAGAGAACCGCATTCAAAGAGTTGTTGTCAATGGTGTTTCATCAGATTGGAGAGAGGTGAGTAGCGGGGTACCTCAGGGCTTGGTGCTCGGCCCGGTACTTTTTAATATATTTATTAATGATCTAGATGAGGGGGTGGAGGGACTACTCATCAAGTTTGCTGATGACACCAAATTGGGAGGACTGGCAAATACTCCGAAAGATAGAGACAGAATTCAACAAGATCTGAACACAATGGAAAAATGGGCAAATGAGAACAAGATGCAATTCAATAAAGATAAGTGTAAAGTTCTGCATCTGGGTCAGAAAAATGAAAAGCATGCCTACTGGATGGGGGATACACTTCTAGGTAACACTGTGTGTGAATGAGACCTTGGGGTACTTGTGGATTGTAAACTAAACATGAGCAGGCAGTGTGATGCAGCGGTCAAAAAGGCAAATGCCATTTTGGGCTGTATCAACAGAGGCATCACATCAAAATCACAAGATGTCATAGTCCCATTGTATACGGCACTGGTCAGACCACACCTGGAGTACTGTGTGCAGTTCTGGAGGCCTCACTTCAAGAAGGACGTAGATAAAATTGAAAGGGTACAGAGGAGAGTGACGAAGATGATCTGGGGCCAAGGGACCAAGCCCTATAAAGATAGGTTGAGGGACTTGGGAATGTTCAGCCTGGAGAAAAGGAGGTTGAGAGGGGACATGATAGCCCTCTTTAAGTATTTGAAATGTTGTCACGTGGAGGAGGGCAGGATGCTGTTTCTGTTGGCTGCAGAGGAGAGGACACGCAGTAATGGGTTTAAACTTCAAGTACAACAATATAGGCTAGATATCAGGAAAAAAAAATTCATAGTCAGAGTAGTTCAGCAGTGGAATAGGCTGCCTAAGGAGGTGGTGAGCTCCCCCACACTGGCAGTCTTCAAGCAAAGGCTGGATACACACTTTTCTTGGATGCTTTAGGATGCTTAGGGCTTATCCTGCGTTGAGCAGGGGGTTGGACTAGATGGCCTGTATGGCCCCTTCCAACTCTATGATTCTATGATTCTATGTGGGGTTTCATTCTGTAACCCACCACGAGACAATTTTCTGATAGCGGTAGATAACAACAATAATAAATAATACCAAATACATATAACCAATATTGGCAGGAAAAAACCAATCTACAAAACTCTCCCATCCCATCGCCTCACATCCTACTGCAGCAGTCACCATAGCTCCAGAGAGTGTTTACTGGTGATGTCCAGCCAAGGGCCTATAAAGGGAGTGACCTGATCTTTCTAGTCCAGCCTCAGGCAAATGCCTAGTGGAAGAGCGCCATCTTACAGGCCCTGCGGAACACTGATAGCTCCATCAGGGCCCTCAGCCCTTCCAGGAGCTCATACCACCTGGCTGGGGACAAAACTGAAAAAGCCCTGGCCCTAGTCGAAGCCAGGCATGCCTCCCAGAGGCCGGGGATAACCAGAAAATTCATACCCATAGAGCAGAAACCCCTGCAGGGGGCATAAGGAGATAAGTGGTCCATCAGATATGCAGGGCCTAGGTTGCAAATGGCTTTAAAGGAAAGAACCAAAACCTTGAACCTGATCCGGAAGCTAACTGGTAACCAATGAATCTGCATCAGCATAGGCTGCATGTGGGCCCTCCACGATGATCTTGTGAGGACCCTAGCAGCTACATTTTGTACCAACTGCAATTTCCGGGTCAGAGACAAGGGAAGGCCCACATAGGGTGAATTACAGAAGTTTAATCTGGAAGTGACCATTGCATGGATCATCATGGGGACAGGTAGGGCACTAGTAGCATAGCTTGGTAAAGGTAAAGATATCCCCTGTGCAAGCACTGGGTCATGTCTGACTCTTGGGGTGATGCCCTCTAGTGCAGTGGTCCCCAACCTTTCTGAGGTTGAGGACCAGCAGGGCATCGGGGCGCGGCCCGCGGCCCGCGCGGGCCACGCCCATGCATCGGCCGTGCCCGCGCATCGGGCCACGCCCGCGGGCCACACCCACGCATCGGGTCGCGCCCACACATCGGGCCGTGCCCGCACGGGCACGGCCGGCCCTGATTCCCTCTCCCCGCCCTCCCGCAGTAAGAAGCTTCCCGGGCCACAAGCTTGCGGCCTGGGAAGTTTTTTACTGCGGGGGGGGCGGGGAGAGGGAGCCGCGGCCCAGTGCCATGGCCTTCCCGGCCCGGCACCGGGCCGCGGCCCGCAGGTTGGGGACCACTGCTCTAGTGTTTTCATGGCAGACTCAATACGGGGTGGTTTGCCAGTGCCTTCCCCAGTCAACTCTCCCCCCACTGCCACCCTTTGTTTCTGGTGCCGGAGAAAGGAGATCAGCCACCATAAGGCTGTCTCCCAAATACCTGTCCTGGTGAGATGGTGGGCTAACAACTTGTGATTAACCACATCAAATGTGGCCGATAAAATTAAGAAGCATGAGGATAGCAGAACTGCCCCAATACAGCTGGCACAGGAGATCATCCATCAGGGCAACCAGTGTAGTCTCTACCCCATTGCCAAGATGGAAACCTGACTGGTAGGGGGCCAAGGGCCATAGCTTCCTCCAAAAATCCCAGGAGTTGGTCCACAGTGGTCCTCTCACCACCTTACCCAGAAATGCAAGATGTTAGACCATAGCTGGCAGGGTCCCACAGATCCAGCAATGTTTTTTTTTTTCAGGAGAGGGAGAACCACTGCCTCCTTCAGCCCTTTGGGAACTCTCCCTCCTTTGGGAACTCAGAGAGAGGTTGATAATTTCCCACAGAGGGCATCCTATTTGTAGATCGCCCAATTTGAGCAGCCATGACGGACAGGGATCCAGGTTGTAATTGGTTGCCCTCATTGATCCCAGCAACTTCTCCACTTCGGTTAAAGAGAGCCATCTGAAGCCATCAAATGTCATCCCCCATGACAGCCACGGAGATCCCAGTTCAGATTCTGTATCAACCATGGCTGGAAGGTCCTGGTTGAGCAACAAGACTCTGTTCACAAAAAAGCTCGCTAATGCCTCACAGCTCAATTTACTACTATTCTTACCTCCCCAAGGGAGGTAAGAGATCGAACTACCCTAAATAATTGTGCTGGAGCTAGTGGGTGCAATTTCAGTGGCAAAGAATTCAAGCTTCACCACTTTCACCGCCATCTCATACACCCTCATAAGTGTGTGATAAGATGTTCTTGCTCCTGCGTCATGAGTTTCTGCCACACTCGCTCTAGCCATCTCACTTCTCTTTTCTTCTCATGAAGCTCCTGAGAGTACCACGAAGCCTGCTTGAGGCGAGGGCAGAGAGGGTGCCAAGGAGTGGTCTTGTTGATAGCAGCCATTAGGTGGGACTGCCAGACTTCCACCAAGGTGACCAACAAGGTGCTGGAGGGCAAAGAGTCCTGTAGAGCAGGAGTAGTCAACCTGTGGTCCTCCAGATGTCCATGGACTGCAATTGCCATGAGCCCCTGCCAGAATTTTCTGGCAGGGGCTCATGAGAATTGTAGTCCATGAACACCTGGAGGACCACAGGTTGACTACCCCTGTTGTAGAGCGTTCAGGAATCCCTCAGATTCCATAAGTCTCCACAGGCAGGCTAAAATACACCTGTTGCCCAAACAGGAGTCGGTGGCACCCTCAGCCAGGCATTCAGGGTGTGGTCGTCTGACCATGGGATGAGATTCCTTGCCATCAGATCCATCTCTACCCCTGTGCCGACAATCAATTCAAGGGTATGGCCAGCTTGATGGATGGAACCGGTAACAAATTGCGAGAACTCTGGTGTCACCAGGTCTGAGCCAAGTCCTGGGGATGGTGAATCCACATGAACATTGAAGTCCCCCAGAACCAGAAGTCTGGGAAACCGCAATACCCAATGAATTGTCATCAAGTTCATGGCTTTACTCTGAGTCATACAACAGTCCCAAGAGCATTGCTTTAACATCATAGAAGCTGATTTTGCTCATGGGAGATGGAAGAGATGGAAGAAGGGACTGTGGATTTTCCCTCAGCTTTTTTCATGGTTTTAAAACAACTTGTCTAAAGTTGGAGCTGCACATGGAGTATTCTGAGCACTCACAGGCTGTCATAGACTCCTTAGTGAAATTCCTTTTCTGGTCTCCAAAGATGTTTGGCTGGAAGCACTCACCTCATGAACCCTTGCAAGAATCTGATTGGATCTCCAGAAATAAAGATACTCATAGGAATGAAGGGCTGTCTGATTTGTATATGGGAAAGATGGTATCTAGATACAAACTGGAAACATCCATGTTCTGAAATAATATTTGCAAGGCTCATGGCATTTCAGAAGGATGTTAAAATTATGATTCAAACTTATAGCATAAGATGGATCTTTCTGAATAGAAAACAATGGGCGGCAAGGACTCACCTGAGCCATGTTTTGGCTGGCTGGGGACGAGCGGGGGTGAAGATGTGTCTTTGGAGCTGGGCGGCTGGTGCACTGCGTGTGGCAGCGCGCATGTCTGGGAGGAGGCGGGGCCAGAAGCGTCTTTTGAGATGCTGCCTGGCTTTCTCCCGCCCCTTCGCCAGATGGCCAAGCAAGTGAACAGTTCTGTTCCCTGCCTGGGGAAAAGTGGGATGAGGCCTTGTGTGGCGGAGGCTTTGAAGGGGCGATTTTGGTTCTGATTAGCCTGTGGGGAATTGGTTTTAGCCCAAATTTTTCCGCGAGTCCTCAGCTGCGGGGCATTATTATTTTTATTTTTTTAAAAAAACTTCACCCACCTCTTATGGCCTTCAGGCGCATTGTGTACCCCCACTATTTGAGACAATTATGCTGGGGAAGAAGAAACCGCGGGGAAACACTTGTGGGTGGGGCAAAACCCAGCCGCGTGGTGTCTCAGGTGGGAGAAGGGTGGCTCAGGACAGCAGGGCCCCAAGTCAGCATGGGCCCAGCGCCTCCAGAGCATAAGAGGCCTGGTCTGCAGCCATCCATGCATCACAGGCCAGCAAGGGTGGGTCTCAGCAAAGTAAGAGAATGGGGCATAGCACCACTATGAGGCCTCCAGGACCCGGCAGGAGTAGGCCCTTCACGAGGGATGGGCCTTCTGTTAGCCCTAATAGAGGCACAGATTCTAGACAGTCTAGAGGGCAGTGGGGTGCAAGGCTGCCACAGAAAAAATGCACCCTGGTTAGGGGTGACCTGGGGACTGGGCACGAGCATGGCACTAGGTCCAGGGGCCACAAAGCCGTGAGAGCCCCAGAGCCTGAACCAACAACTGAGGGGTCTCTGTCCGGTAACAGTTCCCCCGGGGAAGGCGTTTCTAGGTCGCGCTCCAAGTAAAAGGGTCACTTCGGTGCTGCCCACACTCCTGCACATTGGGCAACCGCTCAGGTCAACAGGCGGAGTGCCCAAGGCCCATCCAGCACTTCTTCAGTAGGGAGCGTGTCTGAGGATGAATCTCAGAGTGGCAGTGACTCTGAACAAAGCCAGGACAGGCTGCAGCGAGGCAAGACCCTTTCGGCCCAGTCAAGGGTTTCCATAACCTACTGGTGGAGTTATGCCCATGTGGTAGAACATATGGCAAATTCTGAATTGGGGCCTAGGGCCTCTCAAGTCCTGAGCTCTGCTGATGAATCCAGTGGAGATGGTAGCTTCACTCCTACAGAGTTGGCAAGGGATAAGAAAACACCCGCCCAGCGGCGTAAGAAGCATCACGGGTCAAAGGGAAATAAGCTAAAAAGGTCCATGAGATCCAGCCCTTTGTTGGATGAGTCCTCATCTTGGGACAAGGGGACTTCCATTCGGTGGGAGGGTTGGTATAGGCTTGAGGGGGCTTACGTACCGGGGATCCCTGTGTGGATGAATCAACACCACTTGAATTCTAAGTGGCTTCTGGATGAGGCAGGTATTCCCTGAAAGGACAACCCCCCCCCCCCCCCGGTGAAATATAAGTCTACTGATGCACACCCTGGAGTACATTTGCAGGAAAAAAATCCGCAAGAGAGCTCTTGAGGGATACTATGTGGATCTGTTTTCACTCATAAAAGGTCAGGAGCAGGGAGGTGACACTGGGAGCCGCAGGGATAGAAAACAGAAGAGAGAATCGGCTGCCATAGAACGCAATTTTGATAACTGGATGCGCGGATATACCGAGTATATGACTCTCATAGTTGGGGCTTATCCGGAACGGGAGGTCAATCACACATATTAGAGGCAAGGAACTTGGCAGGGGATGAAGCTGCCATGGACTATGACTGAGTGTTTAGGGAGTTGGCTTCCCAAAACGAGGATGTTCGTTGGGATTTGAAGCATCCTGACATCTGGATGGTGTATGTAGGGCCCAGTGTTCGCTGGCCAAGGGACAGAAACCAGCAGAGGGCACTTGGGAGGCAGTCATCTGGCCTCCCATGCTGGGAATATAATAACAAGGGGTGCCGCAGACGCAGGTGCCGTTTTGATCACAAATGTGAGACCTGTGGTAGAAACCACGCACTTCCAGCTTGCATGCGGTCTGGTTCACAGACGCCCTTTTGTGGGGCCCAAGCCTCCAGGAAAAAGGACAGGGGGGGGTCGGGAACCACTGGACCTGCAACTGCTTCCAAAACAACAAGTTTGCCACTGTCTTGCTTACAAGCCTGGCGAGGACCCCGGTAAGTTTTCCAGCCATGAGACCATGGTTATGCCGGTACCCCAACAGGGAGGCCACACAGTACTTAGGAAACAGTTTTAAGTATGGTTTCCGCATTCCTTATGTTGGTCAATGGGTGGCCACGAGTTCTACAAATTTGAAGACTGCCTTGGAAATGCCGGATGTGATAGCAAAAAAATTGGAGAAAGAATGACATGAGGGCCGCATAGCCAGGCCATTTCCGTGTCCACCTGTTCCTAACCTTAGGGTATCACCTCCAGGGGTTGTTTCTAAAAAAGCCATTGGGGAATTTAGGCTAATACATCATCTCTCCTACTCCAGAGGCACTTCTGTGAATGATGGCATTGCCCCTGAACTCTGCTTGGTGCGGTATGCACCTTTTGACCATGCGGTCGCCTTAGTGAGAGCTAGCGGCAGGGGAGCCCTGATGGCTAAATGTGATATTCAGTCTGCATTTTGACTTCTTCCCGTCCACCCGGATGACTTCAATTTGTTAGGTATGCATTTTCATGGCCATTGGTACATGGATAAAGCTATGGCCATGGGATGTTCAATCACATGTGCTGCTTTTGAAGCGTTCAGTACTTTTTTGGAGTGGGTGGTGAAGGAGAAAAGCCATTTTCAGGAAGTGACTTATTTTTTTGATGACTTCCTATTTGCTGGCCCCGGTGATTCACCTCTGTGTAAACATTGGTTGACCATGTTTCAGGAATTGGCTGAGGAGCTGGATGTCCCCTTAGCGAGGAAAAAAATGAAAGTCCTACATGCCGTTTATCATACCTGGATATAGAGCTGGACTCCGTATTGAGGACATCCAGACTACCTGCTTCTAAAATTGACACCCTGAACAAGCTGTTATGTGAGATGTCCAGCAAAACGAAATGTACATTGAAAGAAATGCAATGCCTGCCGGGGCATCTCAATTTTGCATCCAGGGGGGTTACGCTGGGCCCGGCCTTTTGTGCTTGGATGGCGCATGCCACTGTAAGAATTAGGAAGCCCCATCATCATATATAGATTACTCAGTCCATAAAGGATGACTATGAGCCTCTTGTGGCACAGAGTGGTAAGGCAGCCGTCTGAAAGCTTTGCCCATGAGGCTGGGAGTTCAATCCCAGCAGCCGGCTCAAGGTTGACTCAGCCTTCCATCCTTCCGAGGTCGGTAAAATGAGTACCCAGCTTGCTGTGGGGTAAATGGTAATGACTGGGGAAGGCACTGGCAAACCACCCCGTATTGAGTCTGCCATGAAAACGCTAGAGGGCATCAACCCAAGGGTCAGACATGACTTGGTGCTTGCACAGGGGATATCTTTACCTTCCTTTAAAGGATGACTTTGCGGTATGGCACGATTTTCTGGCCAATTTCAATGGGGTGTCAATTTGGCAATCCCCTCTTCTCTTGAGAGAGGACCTTCAAGTCCACTCTGACGTATTGGGCAATCTGGGTTTCAGGGTATTTTATGGCAATCGTTGGTGTGCAGAACACTGGCCCGATAATTGGGAGGAAGCAATACGCAGCAGTACTTTGGGGCAACATGTTTATGAATAAAAGGGTAACTTTCTTCTGTGATAACCAACAAACTTACATCAAAATCCATGCAGGTGATGCACCTGGTTCACAGGTTGGTTCTGGTTTCCTTGAAGTTTAACATGACCTTCCATGCCACACATGTGGCAGGGGTCTACGATGAGGTAGCCGACACCCTCTCTCGTTTTCAGGAAGAGAGGTTTTGTTGCTTGGCCCCAGAAGCGAACATTGTTCCAGACATCTTTCCAGAAGAACTTTGGGAGCTTGGCGCCATGTTATCCTGCAAGGCACCTTAAGTTCCTTGGACCCTTTCGACCCACCAGGCATATCTGGGAGCGGCAATGAGTTTCCAGACATTTGCAGCTATGTTGGGTTTCAGAGCTCAGTGGCCAATGAAGGAAAGCATTTTATTGCACTATCTGGTTCCCTTGACCATGTCCCCCAAGACCACGAGAGTCCAGTTATCAGGGCTTTCTTTTTATAGTAGGCTTTTTGGGTTTTGGGACCCTAGTTCCTCTTTTTTAGCAAAATGGGCAATAAGAGGCTGGCAGAGGGCAGTGCCATCAAGCAAGGACATCAGGCGCCCTATTACCCATGATTTGTTAGCTGGGCTCCTTGATCAGTTGGACTGGGTTTGCTTCAATTCACATGAAGTATCCCTGGCAGACGCTGCTTTTACATTGGCATTTTTCAGGCCTTTCTATTGCAGGGAATTATTCCCTCCTTCCTGTTATTGCCACGGGTCTGCAGCACTTGCAATTGGTGATATAGAGATTTCCCAAGAGGGTATTTTGATATGGCTTCGAAAATGTAAGACGGACCAGTCTGGTTGGGGTGCATCTATATTTATTTCCAGGACCACCACCTTGGATATCTGCCCGATCCACCGGTTAAACAATTTTTTGAGGTTATGCCCCATGGTGGGGGGCCCTTTGTTCCTACATAGGGATGGGACTTATTTTTCCAGGTACCAATTCATGGCTATCCTGTGGGCTTGCCTCTGTGGGATAGGCAAGACAGCCAAACATTACGGCACGCATTCTTTCAGGATAGGGGCAGCTACCCAGGCATTACAAGAAGGTGCCTCAGCAGCACAGATCATGAAATTGGGAAGGTGGCTGTCTTCTGCTTATAAATGTTACTTACGCCCGGATGCAGTCCACTAACCTATCTCTTGGTCCAGGGCACTATTACCCACTGCGGATTGCTTTGGTGTTGAGACACAGCATTGTGCATAGGGCCAGCCAGTATGCTGCAGAATCCGGCTGGGGTCATCATCTGGGCCTGGAAAATCACCTGCGAGTTGTTTGGCACGGTTGCCATGGGGCGAAATGGAGCTCTCTGTTATCTATGGCTGCCCATGCTGTTCATCGTTGGGGAATTCCATCTGTGATCATCGTTCCACTTGGCGAGAATGACATTCCCAGAATAAAAGGTCGACAATTGATCAACACCATGAGAGAGGACTTGAATGTGTTGCAGCAGCAGTTACCTGGCACTGTATTATTGTGGTCCAAATTGTTGTCCCGGAGATCTTGGCAACGCGAAAATAAACCTGCATTTATCAACCGTGCGAAATGCAAAGTTAATCGTTCAGTAGTTAAAGTTGTGTTAAATTTGGGGGCTGGGTTGTTTGGCATCCAGATATTGACAGCCAGCTGGCTGCCCTTTACCATACTGATGGGGTTCATCTGTCCCAGTGGGGCTATGACTTATGGCTTGGCGACATTCATAGGGCTCTCCTTGAGTGGTTGCAGGATTTAGAGAGTTGGTGGGAATGTAGTAAGCTACGTCCTGTGGCGGGGTTTGCGCATGGCATTGAGCCAATTTTCTGGGGAGCCGGTGTGCGATCAGACTCCTCACAAGAAGTGGGGCCCCTTTAAAGGAGTGGTGGTAATGAGCATGTCTGGCAGTGCGCATGTCTGGGAGGAGGCAGGCCCAGGAGTGTCTTTTGAGACTCTGCCTGGCTTTCTCCTTCCTCTTTGCCAGGCAAGTAACCCACCCTCTCTTCCCCTGGTTAAAATGATGGGTTTTTATAGGTTATTGCTTGTTGTCACAGCGGGGTTTGTGCATGACATTGAGCCAATTTTCTGGGGAGCCGGTGTGTTCACAGCCAGTGACTCTTTCCATGCTGCGCCAACTCTCCTATGGGAGGAGTGTTTGTATAATAAATGCTGTGGCCAAAATTGTAAGCCAAAACACTGAGTCGCGTCTTCCTTCCGCTGAAACTGACCTCATGCCTGCCAACATGCTGCTGCTTCCAAATGCAGAAGTTAAACACACACACAACACTCCCCCCCCCAAATTGCATTCAATATATAAAATAAGAGAAGTTATAAGGTTTCAAGGTTTGAACTGCTGGTATACATTAAATAAGAAGAAGCTATGCTCTTCAAAGCTAACAGCAAAATGAAACATTTGTTAAGAAAATAAAAAATCTTTCACTAATGTTTTACAAGGAACTTACATAACCAAGAAAGTCATCCATCCCCAGTGTTTTGATGAGTGAGACAGGCAACGTGGTACAGCACTTGACCAGCCTTAGGTCCATTAGATCATGCTGCATTATTTCCATTTTAAACTGATTTAAGATCAAATTAATTATAAATGCTTGGTTAAGGGAACTCCCTACAAGAAAGTATTGAGTGACTACTTGTGCACTTGTTCCTTACTTGTTCTGAGCAGCAAAGCATGCCCTGCAGTTAAACTGCATTCAGATCTGACCATTAATAAACCTGTTTCTGCACGATTTTGGCAAACCCAGTACAGTATCAGCATCTGTGCAAAACAGACAAAAATAAGGTTGTGATTACTGTATCTCACCACTTTTTTGAAGGAATCAGAAATCAATGTAAGCATCTAGCTGCAGATTTTAAAAAATAACCCTGTATACATGCTCCTGCCTACTCTGCATATGGAGCTCTCCTATTCTGAGTCAGACTATCTGTCTAGTTCAATACTTACTGTTGAGACTGAGAGTTTGGTAGACACAGGCTACAAAATTCTTTGAAAACAAACAGCTCTTTATTGAATTCAACACCAACTCTAAACAACAAACAGCAAACAACAGAACTCCTCAAACTTATATACATCTCAGGCAGCCTTCCAAGTAATCTAATTGGCCCATAATGGAGCCCACGGATTGGTCCATTACTACAGTCTTGAGTTAGCCCCGACTGGTTAGCCCTGAAGTCTTTGTTTTTATATTGTCTTATTGCACAGAATGTCCACATTTATAACACCTACTCTTCTGAGTGGCAGCTGCTATCAGGATGTCAGGCAGCGAAAGGTTTTCCCAACATTTAAAACTGGAGAAAATAGGGATTGAATCTAGGATTTTTTAATGAGCTTTTATAAGGAGTCACAGCCACTTTCTCTCCATGAAACTACCTTAAGGTAAACGATCAGGCTTCCCTAATTGTTAAACAGTCAAATTATTTCATGTAATAGTTTATGCTAAATACAGCCATGCAAATAGGGACCAGGCTATTGTCAGAAATACAATCTTTATTTTCTGACCATTAGTGAATGAGTATGACAATTCAAGAAAAGATTAATTCTGAAGAAAGATTGAACTGCAGCACAGTAGGGTGAATAAGAAGGAAAGAGCCAAGGAAAAGGGCACCCCACCCTTCTCAGCCCTGCTTCCTTGAAGGAAGGAAGGAAGGAAGGAAGGAGGCAGAGGCAACCGTTTCCCTGTAACAGGTAGGGCTGGTGTCTCTTTCCATTTGCTGGATGAGACTGGGACTTGGGTGGGGGAGGCAATGCCTCCCCTGAATTGTTCATGACCCAGGTAGGCCAGACACCAACTCCTTTGTTCCATAATGGCTAATTCACCCTGTATAACCAAAACCAAAAAACGAACACAACCTAACCTTAACAGGTAGGAACTCAGAAGTTGAGCTGTACAATAAAATAATGTTAAAATGTTGATTATTTATTATAGCGCACAATTAATAATAGAATAAAAACTTCATAAAAACTATACAGAACTAACAGCACCAAATGTGTTTCGACCCTACTTGGTCTTCCTCAGTGGTCAGAACTGTGATAATACACTCTATATAAAATATTTATATTAAACTCATTATAAAGTGTAGATGAGTGGTTGAATGGGATCTGTAAATTATGGCTCCAAACAATATATGTAAATTTTAGACTTTTTGGAGACCACCTCCTATGACATATGCCTAGGGTTGCCACTTTTCGCTATTATATAATTCTGTGCTGAGAGTATATCTCATGTGCGTCAGAAAAAAAGTTAAAGAGAGTAATACGAAATACCTGATTGGTAGTTGCTTGCTAGACTTCTTTTACAATGAAAGGCGAAAGACCTGATAATTTTTGAATGTTATATTTGTTCTGCCACTGATTTCAAATGACACTCAGTGGAAGTACTTTTAGTTTGCTCAAGTATTAGGAGTTATTTACAATTCTGATTATAAATACAACTGGGCTGAAGAAAATGCCTCTGGAATAATTTTATTTAGAAATGTCCTTCTTGGATCTGTGTAAAGTAGACATTCCAATAGATAGTGTTGCAGATCTTCAACTACTGGGTTCCCACAAATACAGAGATGTTGTAAAAGAGGAATTTGAGCATATCGCCCAGTCAGAGCAGAGGAGGGCATTGACTGAAATCTCAAGGCTGAAAACACTACCCTTAGCTTGCTCACATTTATATTACCCAGATACAGGGCTCTGCTGTGATCTTTTTTAAGGGTTGTATCCTGTGGATAATTGCCAGATTCAGTTTTCAACCTTGATTTTGGTCAGTGTATCTGATGGGGGGGGGGAATAGTTGATGGCTATTCTCCAAAAACCTAAGCAGTCAAGGGGAAAAGCAGAAATTAAATTTGAACAGAATATTCATTGGAGTGTGGATATGTGTTAGCTTTGGGGGTTTTTTCCCCAGCAGGATGTATATTCTGTGTTCAAATGTGCATTGCCAGCTGTAACTACTAGAAGTTATTATGGATAACAGTTGAGTACAACTGAATTGGTACATACACCAGAAATACCTAATGAACAACATAAACAAGCAAAGTCTGAATGTTACAGGATGTTCTACGCTCATCTGCTGCCCTTCTCATGTTGTACATTCAAGTCAAGGCAACAAAATGGAATGGAAATTGTGAAGTAACCAGGAATATTGCATATGCATTAATGAATGGATCCAGAGTCAGAGAGTGTAGTGGTTAAAAGCGGCGACTTCTAATATGCCAAGCCGGGTTTGATTCCCCACTCTTCCACATGCAGCCGCCTGGGAGATCTGGGACTTGTCATAGCCCTGATAGTGCTGCTCTGACTAAGCAATCCTGTCAGAAGCTCTCTCTGCTCCACCTTCATCACAGGGTGTCTGTTGTGGGGAGAGGAAGGGAAGGTGATTGTAAGCTCTTTTGAGACTCCTTCAGGCAGTAAAAAGTGGGGTAATAAAACCAGCCTTCTTATTCACTATAATGCGTACTTCTTTATTTAAAATATCCATATCCTAACTGTCTAGGGTAGCCCAAAGCAGCTTACAGACATGACCAGATTCAGATTCAGAGTACGTTTATTGGCATAAAATTGCAATGCATAAAATGAAAATTTCAAACAGTTCCAGATGTAAAATCTATCGTAAAAGATTTTCATTTAAAATAGCCAGTAAGAACTTACTTTATAATAGTTGCTGATTCCCTCACATTTCATATCATTTTAATCCAGTGTTTCTTATGAACACAGCTGAATTTCAATTTCTTCAGGTAATTAGCTAATGGGCAACGATATACTTCAAACTTAGGACACACCAGAAATATATGGTACAACATGTCAGGGACACTATATCCATGTAAACCAGTGGTCCCCAACCTTTTTATCACTGTGGACCAGTCAACGCTTGATAATTTTACTGAGGCCCAGAGGGGTAGTCTTTTGCCGAGGGACGTTGGCGCTGCCTGAGCCCCTGCTCCACTTGCCTTCCTGCCGGCGCCCCTGACTTCCTTCTGTCTGCTGGGGGGCACTGCTGGGGGAGCTCCAGCCATGGTGACCGCTGGAGAGCACCAAAGGTGAGCTGGTGGAAGAGTGGCAGGGCAGGAGGAACCGTGGTTCAGTACCAACTGATCCATGAACTGGTTCTGGTCTCTGGACCAGGGGTTGGGGACCACTAATGTAAACAGTATTTTCCTCTGAGGAGGGATATTCAAAAATCTACCTCGGGTGACATTTGAGGGAAAGATGTTTAAGCAAGCTACTAGAAATGCTCTTAACTGGTGTGTCTCCAAAATTTGGAGATACATGGGCATGGATTTGTAAGTTAAGGGAATATCCCAGAAACTGGGAGAACATACACTGTTGTTAGAGGAGCCCAGAATCTGGGTATTCTGATCTTCTAGTCTCTGTGATATTAGTTTTAGTATCGTCCTTTCGTCTTGCATGCTAAGGGTTGAGATGTCCAGACCCATAATTTGAAGTTTCTATGACATTTTGCCCAGCCAGCTGAAAGAATAAGGGTCACTCAAAAGGTTAATTAACAAACTACCCGTTTGAGCATGGAAATGAATTTTTAACCAGTATTTAAAGGACTGAAACCAAGCCTGGGCTTCTAGACTCTGTTGGCCAAGTTCTGCGACAAGTGTATGATTTGCCACACAGTTTGGGACTCCTAGCAAATTTCTGAAAAAGAAAGATTGGATGTTCTCTAATTTATTATTAAATGCATCCATCCATATTGGGATTCCATAAGGAATCGGAGGAATTATTTTGGCATTGTAGATTTTAATGGCTGCTTGAAGGTTTTTGTTGCCTTTTTGTTGATAAAACTTGGCTAAATGGGACAACTGGCTTTTTGCAGATTTGATTGTTTTTTCTCTATGGTTGGCCCAACTGTTATTATAAGTAAAGTTTATGCCTAAATACTTGTAGTAATTGATCTGTTCTATATGTTTACCATTTATTATCCAGGAAAACTTATATCGGGTCTTTGCAAATACCATGATCTTTGTTTTTTCAAAGTTTATTTTCAGTTGATTGTCACTACAGTAATCTCTGAATGACTAGAGATAGCGTATAAGGCCAACTCGAGTTCTAGATAAGATAACTATGTCATTCGTGTATAAAAGAAGTGGAGTGGATCTTTTGCCAAGAATGGGGGAATGACCATTAACTTTGTCAAAATAGAAGGGTAAGTCACTTAAGAAAAGGTTAAATAACTGAGGGGCAAGGATGCAACCTTGTTTCACTCTTATGTTTATTTGGATTTTTGGTGTTAAATTTCCTTCAGCAGAATATTTGACTTGGCAGTCGTTGTTATGATGGAGCTGTTTTAAGAGAAATAGTAGATGCTGGTCTATTGTTTAATTTTATCCAGAGTTTCTCTCTGGAAACTGAGTCAAAGGCTGCTTTTAATTCAATAAAGGCAACAAATAATTTGCCCCTCTTAGGTTTCGTGTATTTCTGGCTTAAAAAAGCTAAAAGTACAATGAAGGTAGTGTATCCCTTCCTAAACCCTATTTGCTCTGGCTCTATGATGTAATTGTTGGATGTCCAGTTTATAAGATTAGTGGCCAGATAATTTGCAAAGAGCTTACCTACAGCTGACAATAAACTGATGGGGTGGTAGTTACTAGGAAGCTCAACTTTTCGTTTTTTATATATTGGGGTTATGATAGAATTTAGCCATGAATCTGGGATTAGTCCTGTTTGGTTGATTTTTGTAAACAGATGTGCTAGAGGCACAGCCCACCAGTCAGCATAATGAATAATCATGTCTGGAGGGATCCCATCTGGACCAGGTGACTTATGAGGTTCCAGAGATTTTATCAGTTCAGAAATCTCAGCAGGTTCAACGTTTGGTCAACAGGGAAAGGAAGAGGATTGTCCAATGGACAGTTGAGGGTCTAGTGAAGATGGTAATGTGAACAATGTGGAAAAATGGTCCATCCATTTGGAAACTGGAATAGGACATACAGTTTTATTTGACTTGTTAAGGCATTGTTCATAGTTCTCCAGAATATCCAATTATCAGATGAATTTGGTGCTTTGTTTAATGATTCCCAGTTTCTGTTGTGGAACTTGGATTTTTTTTTAGCAACAAGAGACTGGTATTCGGCTTTAGCTCTGAGATAGTGGGATTGGTTATTGAGAGATCTTGATTTATTGAATAGCATGCAATAGTGCCTTAATAGTTTCTTTTTCAATAAGCATTCTTTATCAAACCAAGTAGGGGTTGAGATGTTCTTATTGGGAGGTTTTGATAGGTGATTAAAAAAGCCCAATTACTGACTCATAGAGTTGCAAAATAGAGTTAATGGAGTCTGCTATAAGAAGCTTCTCAAATCTTGCATTTGGGGGGAATTTAAAAAGTAACCACTATGCCAAAATTCCCAAAGGTCAGTCCTCTCCCACACTCAACGAACATTCCACACCACAGGTTCTTGACACCCATATCTCCGCACCTCATTTGCCACCATGCCACCACAACCTCCCACACAACACACACATTCAACCCATGCCCTTACAGACTGGACAACTCCTCCCTTCCTCTTCCCACTGCCAAGCTCTAGTGCCTGTTGTATTCTTGGATACAACGGGCTTTGCCCCTAGTAAGCTATATTGCACAAAGATCACCAAGTTCTCCAATCCACATTAATGACTTGCCTATAGAAGACAATATATGTGCTATTTAAAAGCTGTCATATATTTACAAGCCCATTAAATAATAACACTCTTATGGTTCTTATAGATTGAAAGCTGATAGCCAAATGGCCTAATTAGGTTTCTTTTGCTCAGTCCTACACTCCCAAAATTCACACAGTGAGGAAATCCTTTCTATTATTTTTACTAGCAAGAAAGCCCATTGCAACAAGGAATGCAATGGGCACTAGGACCCAGGGGACACCGGCAGGTGCAGATCTCTCTCTCTCTTGCAGCAGGAGCCATAGGAGGTAATCAAGGCTCGTTTGCAGTTTGGGGCTCGTTTGCAGTTTGTCTCTGTCTGTCTCTCTCCCCCACAGCTAGGGGGGCTGGCAGAAGCACCTCCACAGCGCTAGCCACCAAGGCAGCTCCTCCACCTGGGTCCCTGATGGGCTTCGGCGCTGAAGTTGGAGTCATGGCGAAGAAAAGGTTGAGAACCACTGGGTTAGAGGTTGGGTTAGAACAGGTTTGCAATCATTTTCCTTACCACCATGCAATCAAAGCAATATGTGTTCTTTTTAACTGCCTCTGGCAATCCTTACAATTGTTCTCCCTAATATTTGGGAAAGGCCCCTGTGGGGAGAGCACTGTCTGGGACACATATGGTGTCCAGACTGTGCTTCCACCTGCACGGGCCAACTAGATTGGGCTGGCCCCTGGAGCTTCCACTTCCAGAAGCCAGCCGCGAGCTGCACAGACAGTCTTGTGGCCAGATGCTGCCTGGCCACCGAGAAAGCTGCTCCTCCACTGCCATGCCTTGGCTGCTGGCCCACCATACCCACCAGTGGCTGCAGCAGCCCAGCAGCCTCTGAAGACATTGGCCCACCCTCCACTAGGGCTACAGGCTCACCCACCATGCACCTCGATGCCCAGCTGCCTTGCCCTTGCTCCACCCACCAGCATGTCATGCTCCTCCAGCGCCGCATGCCAACCCGCCCACCTCTGCCCGCCTAGGCCCAGCCGCCAGCCACAACTCCAGGTAGGGCTGAAGCCTTCTCCTCTGCAGGGCCCTCCACTAGTGTCCAGTGCATTCCTCAATGCTATGGGCTATTTTCCTAGTCCATTCCATAATACAAACAAGTGAAAATACCCGGGAATTGATAGAGGCAAAGCTCCACACAGAGGAAGAGGACTAAGTAGAGAAGATGTTCCATAATTACCATGGAATTCCAGATTGTACTACTGCTTTCAAAGGGGACAAGAACCCCATATGTACAAGGGGCACTTGCTTCACCATTCATCTATTCTAATGGGTATCACAGAGTATGACAAAGTAATGTGAAAAATGCCACAGAGATTAAAGGACAGATTTTCACATTTCTAGTGCTGTATTTTACTAAATGAAAGACAGTTTCAAAAATAACAAACTGTTTTTTAAGGATTGTGAAAATTACTAGAGATGACAGGATATACCTGCATGCAATTACCAGCTGGTTCATGCTCATACGTTAGCCTTTTAATATGGCTGACATTATCATTCTTCTCTTTCTCATTATTCTTAGTGACAGGTGAACAATATAAAATGTCCAATTGCTGGAGGATATATATCCTTCTCTTACAGACTGGGTTTGATGATTTAGTGCTGGCAAACATATCTATGGAAACTAAATAGATATGCTAATCTAAAAAGATTTAGATGGTGGAAGGAGCCATCAATATGTCAAGTTGTTAAAGTTTCTTCCTCTCTTGTTCTGCTGCTGAGATTCCCCCTTTTTTTTCTTCCTCCACATATACCTAATACGTTGCATCCAGAGCTGAAATGGATTTCCTAGAATACAGTGAAAATATCCAGGTTTGCTATGGTGATGCTGAATTTTGCCAGAAACATATTTTACAGGACCCAATCACCTGGCCCATTGGAGTCATGCCAGATATCTGTGAACATCTGCTGACGAAGTTCACATTGGTTTTTTTTTCCAAAACTGCTCATATGGAAAGACACTGAAGATTTCAATCAATTGGCAGCCATTAGCACCATTAGTCAAACTTAGCACTACTTAAAGGGTAGAGTTTTATTAAAATGTAGCATTTATTTATGACTAGTTTGTAAGTTTTGTGACTGATTGTCTTTTTTTATTATTATCTTCTCAGTGGACCAGCTACGGAACAAGAACTGGTGCACACTAGACCTCTATTGGGTTATTTGAAACCAGATGTGTAAAAAAAATAATAATTACGTACTTTTAGGAAGAAATACAGTGAAGCAATGTATTGAACTCTCCTAAGCAAATCAATAAACAATTGCACCAAGGATGAAAAAAATCAGCTCCCTGTTCACAACTGGGAAATAGGATATGAGTTGAACAGCTGGGTGTTCTACCAACCCTGATTTTCTCTTCTCTCTTCCTCTGAGTAAGTTAACAATTTTGAACTTAGTTCTACTCCTAGATTTATGTTGTCTGCCCCAAGTCCATCTTGGCTAAATTTGTTTTATAGCCATTTTAAGAGCTAGCAACGCCATGCTTTGGAGAAAATGATGTCAAGACTTTCTTGAAGCTATGTTAACAAGTGGCCAAAACCCTTGGTGTGGGACTGCTTTACTGATGGACATCTGCATACTCTCCCATTAGCTGGGGGGACAGGGGTCTACAAAGTCTGGCACCTATCTAGTTATATCACTGTAAGCTCATCAGAAAGGGCAAGTCTTCCTGTTATCAAATAGCAAAGTGGGCTTTATTATTTTTAGTGTCCTTGCTTAAATATCTTCTCCCAACCTGACTCAAGCCCCTACCTTGCCAGTCTGTTTTGTCCACTCTGCCTAGATGCAACCACTTTCTGTTACCTCTCTGGAAAACTTCCCTTCCTAACTTAATCAAAGTCAGAAAACCCATAGTTTCTCACCCTGGACTCATCATGAATTTCTGGATTTCATAGTTATTACTTTTATGTTCTGTTTTGCTAGCTCCTAAAAATATGGATGCACTGCTAGCCAAAATCATACCCCTCTGATAGCTCAGAGAATAGCCACTCTTCTTGTCTGGAAGCAGCAAAGATTATTATTTCTTTGGGACAATTGGAAACTATTAATAATGGTCTCTATCCAGCTCAATGGACTAAGTTTCGGAAAACTCTCCCCTCCCCTTCCTTGCAACCCTCTCTCTCACTTCCCCTCATTGCCAATCCCTGGACTGTTTCCACATGAGGTATCTGCCTCTGGACAGCATCTGGTTGCTGGTGGGTTTTATGATGTTGTCTGCATCCGAAGGCTGTCCAGGTGCTAGCTCGTGTTTTGACCAGATTTGCCTTAGGATGAAGGAAATTATCAAAACTGGATTTGCCACTTTTTTATCTCACATCCCATTGGTGAGCATCCAGGGGCAATCCTGTATAGAGGAAGAAACACACAACAGTCTCAGTAATATTGTCCCACCCTTGCACCCACTCTCTGCTCTCCATTTCCTGCTCCAAGTATGTTTCTTTTTATAAAAATGGCACAGTGTAATCTTAAGTCAAGTTTCTTTTTATGTGAGACAAGACCAAAAGATGAGCCTTGCAGTTGTCTTATTTTACAGCTTTACCAGGCCAAAAGCCCGTTGCACCCAGGGATGCAACAGGTGCTAGCGGCGGCAGGCAAGGATGGCTGCACCATCACCCTACCTGGATAGGGCACCAGCTATGTGGTGGATCAGTGGGCTGCATGCCACAGAGCTGCCTGCCTCTGGGGCTGGGGAGGGCATGGTGGGACCAGCATCCTGCACAACATCCTTGGGTGTGGTGTGCATGGCATGGAGGAGTTCCCCGGCATCCAGGCTGGAGGCAGGCGCCAGAATGGGGCTGAGGCCTCCCATACACACCATTGAGGGGGGCACTGTAGGGGGCTTGGAGAAGGGTAAGGCAGAGTGGGCCCCATCTTGAACACCTAACAGCGAGGTTAGGATGGCAGTCTGTGTTAGGGGAAGGCAGCTCTGAGCGGGAAGCTTGCTTGGTGAGCCTGGCAGGGCTGAGGTGGGGGAATTCCTATGCCAGCCTGATTGGAATTGGCAGCAGCTGCTGGGCCAGAGATGGGTGGAGGGTGGGAAGGAAGGAAAGAAGAAAAAGTGCGTGCATTGGGGTGGTGACCAAAGGCATGAGGGGGGGGGATGCTCCAGCATTTTAGAGAGGAGTGCCTGGCAGATGGAACTTTTCCCAGGGCCACCTGCAGTGGGGCAAATCTCCCTGAGACATCCTTCTCCTCTCCCCTGGAGTGGTGGACCTGGCTGGGTAGCACAGGGCCGTTCTCCTGGGTGGCTGGGTAGGGTGTTACATGACCACCATCCTCCGCTGGTGAGTTTCCCAGCTGGCAAGCTGGTGGGCGGCTGGAGCGGTCGGCCGGGCTGGGTGGCAGGGGCCTGGTGCCCTCTGTGGTCAAGGAGCAACTGGCCAGGAGGCTGCAAGTGTGCCTTGTGGTTGGCTTCTTGGGGTGGGCTCTCTATTGGCCAGCTAAATCCCAAATTGGCCAGTGCAGTGGAAGCAGTAGCCAGACACCCAGATTTGTCCCAGACACCAATCCTCCCATAGACCGTTTATGCACTGGAGGTTTCATGCTGGTCTGCAGGCTGGAGTTTTAGTCATGGCAGGTTGCCCCACCTCTTCCTGCACTCACATGGGGGAGCATTTGGCCTGGTGAACCTCATCCATCCCCTATCTGTGCTCCTGATAGGTGGGTAGGGCAGTGAAGTTCCCAGTGCATAAACGATCATAGTGGCACTTCCAAAATATTAGAGAGCCACTATGGTTAAGATAGGGCGGGCACTGCATGAGAACATCATACTCACCCCATTGGCGCATGGGTATGGGCTCAAGATGCCTTAAAAGGCTTCACATGGACCATTTATGCACTGGAGGTTTCATGCCAGACTGCAGGCTAGAGTTTTAGTCATGGCAGGTTGCCCCACCTCTTCCTGCACACACATGGAGGAGCATTTGGCCTGGTGCACCTCACCTGCCCCCTATTTGTGCCCCTGCATGGGAGCTGGGGAAGTGAAGTTCCCAGTGCGTAAATGGTCATGGAGGCCCTGCCTCTTGCACCATGCTCACTGCCCGAGCAGATCCTCTCCCACCACCCTGTTTTGTTGGCTGTTAAAGTTATGTCTGTGTGGCCACTGGATGCCTTTATATTGCATTTTGTCACAGCTGGCAGTTTTGGCATGGTATGAAGCCTGTTTGGGGGGAGTTTGGTCTGCACATCGGACTCACCAGGTTGGGGACCTCCCTACAAGATGGCAGATCCGCAAGCAGGGCCGACCTGGCTGGGGAGGCTTGGGGCTCTCAGTGCCAGGTAGCCCGGAGTGGGACAAAAAAGGAAGTGAGTGCCTCTCCTTGGCACCCCAGGGCTTACAGTGCCAGGTGTCTAGGGTAGGGCCAAGGGAAGTTGGTGCTTCCTCTTGGCACCCCAGGTGGATACTTCCCTATGGTGGGAATCCAGGAGCATGGAGTCCCGCATTCCTGGCAGGGGAACAGGGTATGTCCCAGGGCACAACTGGTTCTTCCCTTGGGCAAGATCCCAACAGCAAGGAGACCTGTGTTCCCAGCAGGGATCTGGACAGGCTCCAGGGCAATACTGGGGTCCGGGTTCTTGTGGTCTTCTGACTACAAGTCAGACTCCCTCTCCCATGCTGTACCAACACTCCTGTGGAGTATTAATAAAGCTGTGGCCTTGTTTAAGCCAACAGAAATGTGTGCGTGTCTTCCTTGACCCCAAAATGACCTCCTGCAAGTCAATGTGTGTGTGGGGGGTGGGGTGGGGGGGACTTTGTTAACACTCTACAATATGAAATCACAAATTCTGAAACACAAGGTGATCATCTAAAGCCTGTTGTTTTGCTCAGAGAGATTTAATACAAAATGAAGTTTTCATGTAAATTATTGTTCAATAATTTGTAAAGTTGTTTGGAAAGTGGCAGTGGCTTTCTGAAGAATAATGTGATAATTATTCACCTGTGATAACATTGGATGGCCTATACAGATTAATTTCAGTTCAATCATTTTGAAAGTTCTACTCTCCCATGGCATATAAAATGTTTTTGATTAGGAGGCAAATGATATTTTCATCATTATGAATTTTCTCACAGAAATAGCTAGAGGATTTGAGTTTGTGCCTGGGCTGTTAAATTATTGTGGCAGTATTGCAAGGCCACATTAAAAATACAGCACAGTATAAATCTCCTTTCATATGAGAAATCTTTATACTACTACGTTGCTATGAGCTCATTATGCTGCAATCAAATTGGAGCATGCTTACAGTTTTTGAAATAGGAAATGCCAACAAAAAGCCTTCCTAGTAATCCCTATATTACATATATGAAAATTTCAAATGTTTGACTCGCAATGTGGATTTAAGGTGCTCTATCACCATCAGATGTGTATGTAAATGGTGAGGGAAGGTGGCATGGTATAGCCTGATCTTGTAAGATTTCAGATGCTAAGCAGGCTGGTATTTGGAAGGGAGGACACCAAGGAAGAATCTACAGAGGAAAGCAATGACAAACCATTTCTGCTTCTCACTTACCTTAAAAATTCCTTGGTGGGACCACCATATGTCAGAATAGGCATGTTATATGCTTCGGTTCAGAAACCAGGACACTGGGAATTCATTTCAGCTCTTTATTGTGGTCCCAATATGGTGGTACAAGAAGCAACTGAACTAAAATTGAACTATCTAAACCCCACAAGAACCTAAATTTATATACAAATGCAGCTCAAAAGATCTTCTCACCAGCACCCGCTGTTTTTTTTTTTTTTTTTTTACTTTTATGGAATAGTTTTATTTAGGTGATCTCTGCCAAAAACAAATTGCTAGAGATCAGGATGAATTTATAATTTTACAGTACAAGTAATGGAGAGCATTTTGATTGTGAAGCCCAGCCACCTTAATGGTCCATGGTGCTACTATGGTCCACTCATTTAATGCTCATTTTCATAACCCGTTGGGAGAAGGTTGGTCCGAGGATTATGGAATAAAGTATGATTCCCGTCGCCCCAAGGGAAGGGCTTGGTCCGGATACGGAGGTGAGAATAAGGAATGAACTCTGGCCTTTCATGTTCATGCTGAGCCTTCAGGTAGCAGTTCAGCATGCAGACACCAACTCCAGGGAGAGCAACCGCAAAGGTCAGGATCTTCCAAGTACGGGTGCTCGAAGCTTCTCCATGGCCCCTTGCTGCAGCCGCTGACAGCTGCCGTCTCAGTCCTGCTCTGGGAGCCCCGGTTGCAAGTCGCCGAGAAAGGTTGAAAAGAGCCACGGCCATACTGCCCCTACGACCAGAGCAAGGACACTAGTCAACAGGCCCAACCGGAACTGGAAATGCGGGAAGAGACACACTATTGATCTATTTTGCTTTGAACTGACTTTATCTGCCAATCACATTCACAGGATTATGATCCTGCCTTGAAACTCAAGCTTATCCTCAGCAGGACTACAAAAGGGCATGTACTGGGAAAATGTAGTTCTTTCTGGTTTGTGTAGTGCAACTGCTGTGCCATGGGATTGCCAAGGGCTTTTCCGCACCCATTAAAAATAGTGAAATGTTTATCTTTTATTGTCGTTATATTCTGCCTCCTCCGTATGATGTCACCAACATGCAGCATCTGGGCAGTAAATGGTTGGCTACATCCTCCATTTTAAAGTGCTAGTTGGTGATTCCCAAAAAGTGGATTCAATAACCTATATAGCACTATCAAATGGAGCGAAACCAGCAGCCAACCAGCTAAAGAAAGGTATGGAGGCGAAGAAGCACTATCTCTGCCTCTAATGCCCTGCCCTCACACCCACCTCCCTTTCCCTTCTTCCAGGGATGGGAGTTTTTAAGTTGTAATACAAAGCATGCCTCTCTAAAGTCCCCACCCCCAAAAAAATCAGAAATGAGATTCATTTTTAAAAGTTATATGCATATGCATTTAAACAGAGAACTATGTTTTTTTTTAATTAGCAGGCATCATGGGACCTTTAAAACATGGAGAAAGGGGATTGGATGCCTGGATTGATAGGTGGGAAAGAGTCCCATGTAATGTGTGTTGCTCTCTTCTGCCATTTCAAACATCACTTGTGGAGGGTGAAAAGCATGAAAAGGAAGCAGAGAAGAGTGAGGCAGGAAAAAGGTGAGGAGGGACCAGGAGGCATGATTATATTTAGCGTTATGCCATTCAGCTGGCAGCTATTTTTACAGATGTGCGGAAATGCCCCAAGGGTTGGACATGACTGAATGGCTGACAACGAAAATCATGGAGAGCCCAGTTTATGAGCCACAAACTGTAATGAAATTGTAGTTTCAGTAGTCACAGGCTGGACTCCAGGAGAGCAAAATTTAACATATTTAAGGAGCTGGAAGTCCAAGAAGATTGGGAGTTTCTCAAAAGTCAAATAGTGAAGGCACAATCACAGACAATTCCCTTGAGTAGGAAAACTGGGAGGAACCTAAAGAAACCAGGATGGCTCCATAAACAGCTTTCAAAATAATTGAGAAATAAAAAGACAGATTTAAGAAACTGAAGCAGGACCTTAAGTTCTGTAGTTCAGGAGGGCTGAACTGCTCAATTCCTATTTCTCAGTTTTTTCTTGTGATGGGAATCATGCTCACCATGGCAAAATCATTTGACGTGATGATGAATGGGTGTTGAGGCCAGGGATCACTCTAGGGGTAGTACATAAACACCTAGTTTCTTTAAACGAAAACAAATCCTTTAGGCCAGATGAATTGTATCCAAGGATACTAAACTTGCAGGTATGATTTCTGAGCCTCTGTCCATTATTTTTGACAATTCTTGAAGAACGGGTGAAGTGCCAGAAGACTGGAGGTGGGCAAATGTTGTTCCCATCTTCATGAAGGGGGAAAAGGAGGATCCAGGTAACTACTGACCCATTAGCTTGACATCTATAGCTGGCAAAAATTTTACAACAAACAATTAAGCAGTTGGTCCTTGAGCAGCTAGAGCAGATGGCTGTAACTACTGAGAGTCAAGCATGGCTTTCTCAAGAAAAAGTAATGTCAGACTAACCACATCCCCTTTTTTAGTAAGATTACCTTACTAGATCAGGGGAATACTGTGGACATTGTTTATCTTGATTTCAGTAAACTTTTGATAAGATTCCACGTGATATTCTTATTGACAAGTTGGTAAAATGTGTTATGGATCCTATTACTGTTAGGTGGATCAAGAATTCGCTAGAAGATCACACCTAAAGGGTGCTTTTAAATGGTTCATCACCTTCTTGGAAAGGAGTGACAAGTGGAGTGCCTCAGGGATCTGTCCTGGACCCTGTGTTGTTCAAGGTATTTATAAAATATATGGATGAAGGAATAAAGGGGGTACTTATTAAATTTGCAGATGACACTAAGTTGGGAGGAGTAGCAAACACAGCAAAAGAATCAGAATACAGGATGATCTTGACAGGCTAGAAAATTGGTCTAAAATGAATAAAATGAATTTCAATAGTGAGCCTCTTGTGGCGCAGAGTGGTAAGGCAGCAGACATGCAGTCTGAAAGCTCTGCCCATGAGGCTGGGAGTTCAATCCCAGCAGCCGGCTCAAGGTTGACTCAGCCTTCCATGCTTCCGAGGTCGGTAAAATGAGTACCCAGCTTGCTGGGGGGTAAATGGTAATGACTGGGGAAGGCACTGGCAAACCACCCCGTATTGAGTCTGCCATGAAAACGCTAGAGGGCGTCACCCCAAGGGTCAGACATGACACAGTTCTTGCACTGGGGATACCTTTACCTAAACATAACATTCTTCATTTAGGTAGGAATATCATATACATTACTATAGGATGAGCAAGATTTGTCTTGGCAGTAGTATATGTGAAAAGGATCTGGGGATCTTAGTAGACCATACACTGAATTGTTACCCGAGAGGTAGCCCATAATGGAAGTGTGCCTGTCACAGAGATACCTTCATGCACAGAAGCCCATGACTGGACTCTGAGCAGGTTGGCACACACAGAAACCAGCCTGGCAGAGACTGACTATGGAGTCAGTAGAGCCCCTTAAGAAACCTAGGAAGCCAGGCTAAGTCTCCATCTTGTTTGGGCTTCACTAGATTTCTTACATTTCCTCCCTGCCCAACTGACTGAGCTAAATGTGCATGTTATCTAAATCACCCACCCCCCAGCCAAAGACCATTAGACTATCTACAGGAAAGGAATATCCCTTCAAGGTACTAACTGCAACTTCTTTTGTCTCTCTTGTCCAGTGTAATTTCTGTCTAGCAGCATCTCTTATCCCCAAATGTCTTCCCCCAGTCCTTCCTGATAAAACAAAGACAGGGCCATTAGCGACACATTACACCTAGCCAAGGTATTGTTCTACTTGATGAGATTACTCCACACCTCCCACTCTAGTGACCTCACAGTTCAAACCCACCTATCAGGTACTCATAATATCAGAGACCAATCAACAATCACGGACCTCCCAGTGGGCAGTCTCTGGGGCTGGCCCGGGAATTTCAAACACTATATCAGACCTTGCGCACACCGTGTGTGTGTGTGATGTCCACACCCGGCATCCTGTCCACCCCCTGATGTCGTCAACCCTGTGTCTGGGCTGCTTGGATCCAAGAAAGGTGCAGTATCTTGAACTTGTCCCCCTGTAGAACTTAGTGTAACTTGTCCCCCTGTAGAACTTAGTGTATGTATGTTTTTGCTTCTGTGTGTGTTTTGAATGTAACCCTGATCTTTTCCCCAAATAAATCCCCTGAGTGTAAGCTTTTATCTTCTTCATTTAAGAAGGGTTTCTTCCAGGGAAAGGACCCCGTAAAAATTGGTAGTAAAGATCCTGTGTTACCCAGCCTCTTGCTATCCCCAGCAATTTGGGTAACAGAATATGAGTCAGCAGTGTGACTTGGTGGCTAAAAAAGCAAACAGGATTTTGGGCTATATTAAAAGAATTATACTGTCCAGATCATGCACGGCGATGTTGCCACTTTGCTCTGGTAAGACCTGTACTGTGTACAGTTTTGTGCATCCCAACTGAAGAAAGATGTAGACAAACTGGTGCGTGTCCAGAGGAGGATTGTGAGGGGTTTGGAAACCAAATCATATGAGGAAAGGTTGAGGGAGTTTGGTCTGTTTAGCCTGGAGAGGAGATGCCTGAGAGGGGATCTGATAACTATCTTCAAGTATTTAAAAGGCTGCCATGTAGAGGATGGAGCAGAGTTGTTCTTTCTTGCCCCAAAGGGATGGACCAAAACCAATGGGTTGAAATTAATTCAAAAGAATTATCGGCGAAACATCCGGAAGAAATTCCTGATGGTTAGAGTGGTTCCTCAGTGAAACAGGTTTCCTAGAGAGGTGGGGGGGGGGGGTTCTCCTTTGGAAATTTTAAAGCAGAGGTTAGATAGTCATCTGAGAGAAATGCTGATTTTAATAGCTTAGGCAAATTGTGAGTGGGCGGACAGGAAGGAATGTGTCAGTGGTTGTGTCTTGTGACCCTTCCTTCCTTGCATACACAGTTAATTGTTGATCTTCACTGTGGAATGGTAGGTGAATTTCTTCCAGGCCTGGCTGGATTCTGGAGATTTTTGGTGTGGGGATAACTTGGGTATAAAATCAGGGTCATTGTGGCTGTGCAGGTAGTTGTGAGTTCCTGTATAGTGCAGGGGGTTGTACTCGATGACCCAGGAGGTTCCTTCCAACTCTATGATTCTATGTCTCTAGTAGGTGATGGCTGATTCAATATAAGGCAGTTTCGTGGGTTTCATGTTAGGGGTTGAGGATCTTCCTCGCTACTTGTTGCGTTGACCCCTATATTGGGAAACCAGATATAAATTTCTGGTTGCCATTTCAACCAATCTAACTGCATGAATGACTGAGAATAAAATATTATTCTTTCTCACAGATGTAGAGCCATATGTTACACACATGGCAGTTCTTTATGCTCTGACAATGAAGAAAACACATATAGATGTGGTGTCTGAAAGCTAAGGTCTATCATTTTGTAATGTGTTTTGACTGATGTTTGGCATTATATCTTAACTAGAATTTAAGCCCGTTGTATGGAAAATACAGCGGGTGCTAGCAGGCAGTGGGAGGACATGGAAGGCCCCCCCTGGGGGGCTGTAGGAGGGAGGGAAGGAAGTAAGGAAGGCAGGGAGAAAGGGAGAAAGACAGAGAGACAGACAGACAGAGAGAGAGGGGGGGAGAGGGAGAGATAAAGTGAAGCCCAGGGGTGAGTGGGGGCCGCGGGGGATGGGGGCGGGGTAGAGAGGGGTGTGTGCATGCGTGTAGGGGGTCGGGGAAGTGGCAGCAGAGCATGGGGCGAGTGGGGGGCCCATGGGGGATGGAGGCGGGGTAGAGAGGGGTGGGTGCATGCATGTCTGCGATGCGGTGGGCCTGTAGCCGAGCCGAGGCATCTCCACCCGGGCGGCTTCTCCTGGAGGCCATGGGCTCGGGGCCTACCTTCCCTCTCGGCCACCAGTGCTTGAATGGCGGCTGTGGGGCAAAGATGGGCCACGTTGGGGGGTGGGTTGGTTTAAACCTGCCCATGCTATATAAGAGCCCTAGCTGCCATCTAGCATCCAGAGATTGGTCACACATGTATTATCTTGTTTTTACTGCATTGTCTGCTACAAGAGTCAGTTTGCAGCCAGCTCTGTCACCTTGGGATTGTCACAGTTGTCTCAGAGCTCTCTCAGCCCCACCTACCTTGCAGGGTGTCTGTTATGGGGAGAGGAAGGGAAGACAATTCTGTGCTTCTTTGAGACTCTTTTGGGTGGTACAAAAACCAGCTCTTCTTTGTAATTCTACTTCCTGCATTACTTATAGAATATCTTGGTTGACAGTTTTTGGCATCATTTTCCGATTGTTGGTATCATTTTCTAATTCTGTCATACTAGTTCTATGGCATTGTTCACTGGATGTTTTATAGTCTCTGATGGTATCATTTTATATTCTATAATAAAATCTATCTTGAGTCTCAGTGGGAAAGTCAGGCTATAAATATACCTCTGTTACTTCTGATTGGACTCCCCCCTCCCCGTACTTGTAAGACCAAATATCCCGACATGTACCTTTTTGGAATTGGGTACAATAGAACAGGCACAACATATAACTACTTCACCCATATCCCCTTCCATGAGAACTGAAGGAATGCAGGAGATCTTCAAAGGAAACAGAATGAGCAGATAACAAGATACTAAAGGCTGTGTTCCAGAGACAGGGAAGATGGATGGGGGGAAGGTGTGAAAGGAAGAAGGAAGCAAAGGGAGCTGGGTGTAATAAACTATCTGGATCTACATATTATTGTTGTTGTTGTTGTTATTATTATTATTATTATTATTTAATTAAAATTCAATTTATATCCGACTGCTCCCAGCAAACCATCTTTCATTGAGTTACAGATAACCCCCCCATAAAAACATCAATATAATAACCACTTTAAAAATATCTCCAGTGGCAACAATCTCCGCTCTCCACAGCCACTGAGGCTGCCTTCCAGTGTCCAAAACGGGCCTCCAGGTGCTGGTTACCCACCAACAGCAATGGACGGCTTCCCACCAACAGGATGGAGATCTCTTCTGGGGGGGGGGGAGATCTTCCATGCCCCAGAAGATTACTGACTGTAGACCAGCCTGAAGAGTGCCCTCTTACTGGCCCTGCAGAATGGCAAAAGCTCCAGCAGGGTCCTCAGCTCTTCCAGGAGCTTCTACCACCAGGTTGGGGCCAGGACCAAAAAAACCCTGGTCCTGGTCGAGGCCAGGTGAACTTCATGGGAGCCAGGAATAACCAACAAGTTCCTGCCCACAGAGCATAAAGCCCTGCAGGTAGCATAGGATGATAGGCAGTCCTTCAGATACCTGGGTCCCAGACCGAGAAGGGCCTTGAAGGTTAAAACCAAAACCTTGAACCTGATCTGGGCCATAACTGGTAACCAATGCAGCTGCCTTAGCACTGGCTGGACATGGGCCCTCCAAGGTATTCCAATGAGGATCTAGCAGCTGCAATTTGCACCAGCTGCAATTTCTGGGTCAGGGACAAGAGCAAGCCCACATAGAGTGAGTTACAGAAGCCAGTTCTGAGGGTGGCCATCACATGGATCACCATGGCTAAGTGCTCAGAAGACAAGTAGGGTGCTAGTAGCCTCCCCTGACGAAGGTGATAAAATGCCTAGTGGGCTACCTTCGTGATCTGCACCTCCATGGACAAGGTGTCCAAAGTCATCCCCAAATTTCTGGCCAGGGGCATGGTGTTCAGTTGCATCCCAGCCAGTTTGGGCAAGCATGCTTCCTGTCCTGCCTCCTTTCTACCCAGCCATAGGACCTCTTGGAGGAGTTGAATTTCAGGCAGCTCTGCTTGAGCCATCCAGCTACAACTTACAAACATCTGGGCGGAAGCCTGGCCATCCATGAGGAGCTAGAACTGGGTGTCATCTGCATACTGATAACAGCCCAGTCAAACTCCATACCAGCTGAGCCAGAGGGTACATAAAGATGTTGAAAAGAGTGGGGGAAAGCACCGCTCCCTGCAGGACCCTACAAGGGAGCTGAAAGGGATGCAATAGCTTATCCCCCACTACCACCCTCTGTGTCCAGCTCTGAAGGAAGGAGCACAGCCCATATCCCTGCTCCGGTGAGGCAGTGAGCCAACAACCCGTGGTCGACCACATCGAATGCAGCCAACAGTTCTAGCATGACGAGGATGGCTGAACCACTCTGACCCAGCTGGCAATGGAGATCATTCATCCGGGCAAACAGCATCATTTCCACCGCTGGGTATGGATGGACCCCAATTCGTATGGATTGAGTGCCAAAGTTTCCTCCATGAATGCCAGGAGCTGGTCCATAGTGGCCCTTTCAACCACCTTGCCCAGAAATGCAAGATGTGAGACTGGGCAGTAGCTGGCTGGGTCCTACCATGGTTTCTTAAGGAGAGGACGTACCACATCAAACTAGATCTATACATCAAACAGAATCAAAACAAATGGCAGAAGTGCAGCATTCTGATAGCAACAGGTTTTGGTGTTCAGCAACCTCCACCCTGTCTGCTTATCACTAGCCTTTTGTCTGGCCTGCCTGCTGCCTCATTTGTGGCTTCTCTGCTGTCTTTCTACCTGGGAACCAGAGCAGTGCTCTTTCCCCAAACCCTCTTTAAAAATTGCATGTCAAGTCTTCCTAAACACAAAGTTCCTTCATCTCAAGAGAGTTTGTCCATCATTTTGGTTGCCTAGACAACCACAGTAATCAGCATGGTTTCCAGGACAACCATAATGATGGCTGAAATCTCTGAGGAACTGAAGGAATTTTAAAAAATTCAGGAAGTCCTTTAGGGCATTCATGATCTGCTGTGCTGTTTTTAAAAAGATGGGGACAGGAAAATTAAGACTGGCACTCTGGTCCTCATTTGGAGGCAAAAGTCAGGATAAGATGTAAATGGGAATGTGGATATATCCTCAGGTAGCAAAATGTCTTATGCTGACACTGAGGATA
This sequence comes from Paroedura picta, assembly GCF_049243985.1. Lineage (NCBI taxonomy): Eukaryota > Metazoa > Chordata > Lepidosauria > Squamata > Gekkonidae > Paroedura > Paroedura picta. Next base: position 98,505,487 of record NC_135371.1, read on the forward strand.
AAACTTTTACCCAGCAGGACCAGATTCCTGATAAACTTAATCTATCAGACACAGTTATTGCGAGGACAGAATGGAGGATGGATCATGAACTTCTCTCAGAAAAGATGGGATAAAAATTAATAAATGTTATAATTTTAAAAACTGATAAAGAATAAAATCTTTCACATTTTTAAAAAGAGCACAAACAAATTTATCCAGGACACCCATGATAATACTGCTGAGAAGTTCCAGGGAAACTCAGTTTTCTTTCTTTCTTTCTTTCTTTCTTTCTTTCTTTCTTTCTTTCTTTCTTTCTTTCTTTCTTTCTTTCTTCCTTCTTCTTCTCCTTCTTCTTCTCCTTCTTCTTCTTTTTGAAAGATCACATCTTTCACTATCCACATCATGTGGCCGTCTTGGGAGGATGCATTTAATGGTTTCAGGAAGCTCTCAGAAACTGAAGTGGACATGTTGCTGGGGTCAGTGAGGGCAACCAGTTGTCCTGTTGATCCTTGTCCATCCTGGCTGCTCAAAATGAATGACCAGTGGATAGGAGGAACTTAGGGCGAATATCATCAACCTCTCCCTGTCTATCAGGGAGTTTCCAGAAATGCTTAAGGGAGTGGTGGTTCACCCTTTATTGAAGAAACTATTGCTGGATCTGCAGGACCTGGCTAACTACCATCCAGTCTTCCACCTTGCGTTTCTGGGCAAGGTGGTTGTAAGGGCCACTGCAGACTAGCTCCTGGCATTCTTGGAGGAAACTTTGGCACTTGATCCATACTAGTCAAGCTTCTCTCCTGCCCATAGAGGGGGAGACGGTGCTGGTTGCTTTGACAGATGATCTCCAGTGCCATGATGTTAGACCTGTTGACAGCATTCAATGTGGTCAAGCATTAGTTGTAAACCCACTGTTTCACCAGAGCTGGGATTCGGGGGTCAGCCTTGCAGTGGCTTTGCTCCTTTCCCTAGAACTGGACACAGCATACCTCTCAACTGACTTGTGGGGTTCCTCAGGGTGCAGTTCTCTCTTGCACATTGCTTAACTTCATTCACCCTCTGGTTCAGAGTTGTCACCAATATGCGGATTACACCCAGCTGCATCTCCTGATGGATGGCTGCCCAGACTCTCCGGGAAACATTTGCCAGATGTTTGGAAGCTGTAGCTGGATGGCTAGAGAAGAGTCACCTGAATCTCAACCCCTCAAAGATGGAAGCCACACTGATCTGGATAGAGGGCTGATGTTTCCTCCAAGAATGCCAGGAGATGATCTACCACAGCCCTTTCAACCACCTTACCCAGGAACACCAAATGCGAAATCGGGTGGTAGCTGGCTGGGTTCCATGGGTCCAGCAATGTTTTCTTAAGGGATATCACTACCTCCTTTAGCAGCTCAGGTAACTCCCCGGTAGACAGGGAGAGATTAATAATATCTCTGAGCTGACCTCCTATCCACTCCTATCCTCCTACCTTTGAAAAGTCACGACAGGCAGGGATATAGGGGGCAAGTGGTAGCCCTGACTGATCCCAACAGCTTGTCCACTTCAGATAAAAAAAGCTGTCTGAGGCTCTCTTAAAGGCTTACTGTAGTAAGATGTGCGTGCATAATGGGCCAATATCTATTTTCCTACTTTCACCAAGTTATTATTCAAGTTGCTTTCCCTTTGATTAGGTTTTTTTTCTGCAGTTCCTGTCAAGTTTTTTTATGAATGGATATATGCACATTAATAATATTTCCATTTTGATGGAGACATAAGCAAACCAGTATTGTATGCACAGGAACATATCAAAGAGCCCTCTTTCTTCCTATAGGGAATGGATGAAGCTGAGGACTACATATACATAACCTCTCTCCATAATTTCTCTTTAGATTCTTCAATAAAGGACTCCAGAGGCAAAATTTGGAAAGGTCTGAACTTAGCAAGATTTCACTGCAGAGAAGTGTATATTTTATAGGCAAGAATTCTTCAGTGAGCTGTATATGTGACTAATTAATGAATGGAGTGGCATCACTGTGATAAAACAATCTTTGCATATCTACAGTGAATGCATATCTACAGCAACGCTAGTTACTGCTATGGTCTAATTAATCAATGAGAAGCAAGACGAAATTAATTTCCAGGGACTAACAGAAACAAACAGCCTAATAATGAAATGATCACAGAGAATCACCCAATCATAGACTTTCTGGAGTGTTGCATCATTCCTTTTCAATAATGAAATAAAATTTCTTTAAACTGGTTATCAGTGAGCAGATAATTAACATTTCAGGTCCATTGAAACTGATGTATTTTATCATAACACTAAGGTTTCATGTGCAATCAAATAATAGTTCTTATTTTAAAATAATATACTATATATTACAAAAGCACTATTTCTTCAAAGCATTAAGCTATTATTTTATAATATAAAAAAGAAAATATACTTTCAAGATGACAACTTTTAAGGGAAAAAAAGAGGAAAGACAAGACCCATAATATTATATCCTCATGCGATTACAACACATACCACATACTGCATTCTACATGTTTTCCAACATATTAATTAACAGATTACAGTTTATAACTCAGACTGTTTATGCATGGTAGAGGCTATGCCGGGCCACTGCCGATTCTTAGCGGTAGGGCTGCATGCTCCACCGTGTCTCATGTATACATGGGGAAAAAATCCTATGGCGGGAAAGATCCATTGAGGCTCACAGTGGCCGTGGCAGCATGGAGCGGGGGGCACAGGGATCCCACCACAGGATGGTGGAATAGTGGCATGCTGCTATTGCCCCATTGAAACCAAATGGGTCATTTTGTGTCCCTGTGGGGACACTGTAGGTATGGGGGCCCGGCTCTTCCATTACATACAGGCCTGGCACTGCAAGACAGGGAACGTGGAAGATTTTGGATTCCCTTGCTATGGGCCATCCAAGCCCCTGATTTGGGCCAGGGCCAGGAGGGGTCTGGGATGGAAACAATATTGTGTGTGTACAGGGATTAGCCACAGTGCCCTGTCACCGCCAGCCTGATTTTTTTGCCCTGTTCATAATCGGTCAGTTATTTCTTTCCAGCTCATTTTATTAAACAATATTGTCTAAGATTGGACTCCATTTTTTTTACCAGTCCACAAGATGTGGTGGTGTTTCTTTTTTCCATCTTGATGCATATAGTATCCTTGCAGCTGTTATCATATACTTAACAGGGTCAGCATACATTCTGACATCATTTGGTATCATATTTGGATCTAATGCCAATTTAATTTTCATTATCTTTTGCATCTCATTATGAATTATAATATTTCCTTGTTTTTTTGACAAGTTATATGGTAAAATTATGCATTTATATCCTGACATTTCCAACATTTCCCATTAAAGCTCTTGTTATTCTTGCTATAACTTTAGGAACAATATACTTTCTAAAAAACATTTAATAGCATTTTTCTTTTACGACTTGACTTTCAGTAAATTTCAGTTCATTGACCCATAATACCTTCCCCATTGATCCATGTTTATATTTTCTCCAAAATTCAGAGCCCATTTAATTATACAATCTTTAACTTGTTTTGTCTCACAATCATATATAGTTTATAAATAGTACCTAACAGATGTTTTGTATCACCCATGATTAATTTTTCATAAGTAGTTTTTTCCTCTTAACTGACCACTTTCTTTAATAAGTAGTTGTTTTTGTTTTGTTTTGTTTTGTTTTGCTTTGCTTTGAAAGTATTTGATGATAAATTAGCCATGGCATATTTTCCCTTTCTTCCTTAAAAATTTGCCATTCTTTTGTTTTTCCATGTTTATTCACCATAGAAATTAAATTATCTATTTTCTTTCTTGAACTTAAATCATACTGAGCACTTATTAAAGTGGTCAATGATGAAGTTGATAGATTTAATCTTTCTCTGGATTTAAACAATGTCTTTTGCAAATTGTCTCTTATAACATGTTTTCTGTTTTACTCCTGAACAGTTCTCAGTGATTTCTAACCCTTAAATAATAATGAATTCCTTCTTTAGTGTCCATTGTCTCTAACTTGACATTACATCCTTGTGGGTCAGTAATCCAATCTGTTATTCAAACCAAAGCTGCTGCTTATCTATATACATCGATATTTGGAGCTGCAAGGCCTCCATGCTTTTTATCATCTTGTAATGCCTTAATCTTACCCTTAATTTTCCCCCATTCCATATAAATTTATTTAATACTATTTGACATGCTCTTATGATAATTTATTCTATGTGAATTAGTAACATATGAAATAGAAAATTTAATTTTGAAAGTATGCTCATTTAAACTGTTGATATTCATCTTAGGCAAGATATTTTTTAATTTTTTCCCATTGCTGTATGTCTTCAATCATTTTTATCCAAATTTTCTGGTATTTTTCTGTATAAATCTTGTTACCTTGATCTGTTACATTTACTCCCAAATATTTGATTATTTTTTTGTTATTAGGTTATCACACATCCTGTTAATTTTTCTAAATGTCTTTCCTCTTTCACTGTCATATTCAATGCCATTATCTTGATCTTATTAGACTTCCTTATCAAGTTCCTTTTTCAATTTTGATTTTCCTTGATAAAGGCCCATTTATTAATATTTCATGCATGTGGCTTTATATATATACTTTGTATTCACATTTTCAAATTCTCCATATTGTAAGTATTTCAAACCTTCAGTCAAAAATTTCCATGAAACATTATCAAATGCTTTTTCAGCATATCAAAATATCAAAGAAGTCTTTTCACCTTTTTTCCTTGAATAAATGTTGTTGTTGTTGTTGTTAGGTGCGAAGTCATGTCCGACCCATCACGACCCCATGGACAATGATCCTCCAGGCCTTCCTGCCCTCTACTATTCCCCAGAGTCCATTTAAGTTTGCACCTACTGCTTCAGTGACTCCATCCAGCCACTTCATTCTCTGTCGTCCCCTTCTTCTTTTGCCCTTGATCGATCCTAGCATTAGGCTCTTCTCCAGGGAGTCCTTCCTTCTCATGAGGTGTCCAAAGTATTTGAGTTTCATCTTCAGGATCTGGCCTTGAATAAATAGCATCTAATATATACATAATGTAATATTTCATATATCTTTAGGGGGTAAAACCTATCTGATCCTCATGTATCACACCTCAGAGGAGTCTTCAGGATTTTTGAGCCTGTGGGAATTTTTGAAATTTTGAAAAAACATAGTTGGTATAACAAAATAGCTAAAACTGAATAGAAAAGAATCCCCAAATTCAATTTTTTAGATGTAATGCAGAAATAAACAGGAGTAACCTAGAAGTAACCCAGATGAGTTCCTAGGCTCAATACCCATTTTCAAAGGGAAACCTTCCTCAGTGGTTACTTCCTCAATAATGGTGATAATTTACAACATTTTTTTCACCTAGTTCGTATGAAGGTGAAGCTGCCTCTCACTTGGGCCCAGTGGGGTTGGCTGGTGGGCTGCCATGGGGGTGGGGAGTCAGTACATTTTTTGGCTTCTCTAGGGGTACAGAGAAAAAAAACCCTGTTGTTATGTATATGACCAGGAACAAAGGAGAACAGTTACTGGATTTAATCAAAAGTTACTAGAGGAGATTGTGGTGTACATAAATAGAATAAACCTGGCCTTACAGGGAAGCATGCCTAAGGCCCATTATGCACGGAGTGAAAAGTCTGCATTCGGGGTGGAATGGCGGCGGCTAAAATCACCAATTATGCACGCTGCAGGCGGCAACTGGGTGCAGAGTCAACTTATGCCGCCGAAAAAGCCTCATTAGCAAGATGCAGAAGAAAGTGGAGCTTCCTGGGACCAGGGCACAACCAGAAGCGGCTCCGGAGTATCTGCGTGCATAATCAGATACTCTGGGTTTTGCCGCCGTTGTGTTCCATCCCGTGCATAATCGTTTTGCTTCGCTTCTTCCTCCTCCTCGTTCTCCATGCCACCGTTTCAGCGGCCGTGCATAATAGGCCAAGAAGGGTTTTTTGGTATCCAGAATAGATGAGCCTTAAAGATGGAGTGGAGTGGCAATAATGATACAATCTTGCATAGACAAATGCTTTTTAAACCATTCCCAACATATACAATTTGTTAAGGCCCAGGTGCAGAAGTCTATGAGAATTGTAAGAATGTTGAACAATTCAGAAGAGAAGATTTGATTAAAGAATGGGAGTTTTGGCTGAGATTCAGAAGATATCTCTATATATGAGAAGCTTGTAGTCATTGTTCTTAAATGGACTTTGTTAAGATAAAAAGTAGCAAGAGTGAACTATATATTCTAAGAATTTCTGTTAACTAAAGATAACCTTGTATGCTATTTGAAGTTAAAAGATAACAACTTAGCTAAGTAAGACATTTAGCTATTGTTAGGAGATGATTTTAAAATCTTGTAAATATGGGAAGTTTTATTGATCAAAAGCTTCTTCTGCGAAGGGGCTCCTTGCCTGTGACCTGCTTACTTTTAGGGTAGGAAACTCTTGTATGGATCTTATTCATGTACATGCTTTAAGAGAAGTGCACTCAATGTTCAATAAACTTGGTTGGGGAGAATAAAATGCTCCCTGACCAGCTTTTCCCCAGGCTCTTCAATTTTGCACCACTTCTTTTGCGGTTATTGTGTTAGTATTGCCTTTGCTGTAACAAAAGTTTTTGAAATTATTAAGTGATAATGGCAGGCTTCATGTAAGTGGGAGGCAATCCACTTCCACTCTAAACCCATTTCAATTCTACTCTGCATTTCTATACTAAGTATACTTCCCTCTCTCAAAATTACCTCTCTGGTGATAAACCTGTTTCCATCCTCCCCGTCTTCCGAGGACACACATGCAGCCAACTCCCTATAGCCACTGCTGTACCAAATCCTTTAGAATATAAATTAGTCTTTTCTCCTTCCATTTATGGAATCTTTTTTAGCTTTACGAAAAATAGCATGGAAAAATACATCTTCACAGATTTAAAAATTTGCTTCCTTCAGTGGAACGCAAATTAGCTGTGCCAATTTCCCTTTCATTTCTCAGAGGACCAACAATAAAGATGGATGATAGAATTGTTTCCTTGAGCAAGGGAATCCTTCATGTACAAATGCACAGTTTATATCCAGAGATATACCTTAACTTCAGACCAATATTCTTGATTCAAATTTGAAACTATACGGCTTAGCTCTAAAAGGGGGGTACCATTAGGAAGGGTCTAAACTACTGTTTGCCGTAGCAAAAGAAGCAGAAAAGGCACATAAACATTCAGGTACAGGGAATACAATTGTAAAAAAAATTAACACCAAAAGGTATCATTTATGCATGGTAAATAATTCAGATAGCTCTCTCTACTACATTTTTATTTCACGCATCCATTCTGTGCTCCTTCAGAGTGTCACATGAAAGTGTGTATGGCTCTCATCTTTCCCATTTATCTTCACAATACCCTTGCAAGGTAGGTTTGCTGAAGACAAAGTGATTGTATAAAGATCATCAAATGAAATTCATCACAGTCCTCTAGCTACTGCATCTAACTACTATTGTTCTTTCAAATCCACTGGTGGAAGAATCAGAGGGGCACCCGTGCCAACTTCACACCACCTGTGCTGCCTGCATGTCACCCACACAGCCCCCACACCACCCACGTTACCTGCACACCACCCACGCAACCTGCATGCATGGGGGCAGCATGGATGGCATGGAGGCAGTGCAGATAGTGGACCAGCAGGGTGTGAGGGAAAGGGAGAAGAAGGGATGGTGATCTGACAACCAAGGAGGAAGGGAAGGAGGCACTTAGTTAAAAACCACTAAAGAGAGACTTAATGGTGATTAGCAGCTCAGCTTAAGCCGAGGCCGCCATTGCTGTGGCGGGTGGGGCGGGCAGGAAAAACGCTCGGGAGGGAAAGGGAGTGATCGCATGTGCCACCAAAAGGCGGCGTGGGGCCGCCTTTTGGTGGCACATGCAATAGGCTGGGGAGGGCCAGCGCAAGCGCAGGAGAGCGCCTCGTGCTGTTCTGGCCCTCTTCGGCTGGGACGCGAACGGAATCCCCGCCCTCCCTCCCATTATTAAATTATGGGGCGGTACAGGGTTCTCACACGTTTATGAGAGTGAAGTTGCTCAAGTTTGGAGCTTTGGTTTGGTTAAATTATGGGTTACACTGTGTAAGCATTTTGTCACAACTTTGGGTTGGCAGAGGACGGAGCCGGTTTTGGGAAAGGGACCCTTCTAAAGGGGTAGCAGGATGTGAGCGGGTGCCAAGCCTGGCTGGGCTTGGCACAGAATTTCACGGAGCCAAGTGGCCCTGGACGGATGCTGAAGAGGTTTGCGCCTCCTCCGGCGTCCAGGGTGGCACACTTCCCGGATAGTGGAGGCAATGGCTGGGGAACCCACGTTCCCAGATGGGAATGAGCGGGAAGGATGAAGCCATTGCCAGGAAAAAGAGGCAGTCGGCTGACTGCTCCGGCCCCTAATCCTCTGCCATGCCAACCCTCGCTGGGGTGGCGGTGAATAAAGGTGTGGCCTTTTTCACACCAATATGTGTGAGCGTATTTATTGAGCCCAGAACTCCCACCCTGCAAGGCAATTGAACTGACAGGGGGGATCTGCCTCCCTCACTGAGGAGGAAATGGAGGGGGAGGGCGGGAAAAAGCACACTGTCATGAATTTGTTCCATATGTTATTTCAGCTGGTTGCTAACTGGTTGTTTGCTAGTGGCTCGCGTATTTGAGGTAAGATGAATCCACTTCTTTCAATTTCCAAAATCATAAGTTAATAAAGGTGATATCACAAGCTGGATGCTGGGCAGCCTCTGGATATAGGCGACATCATGTGAAGGGGGCGGAATATGCCACCCATGTTCGGAGGCTGTACAGCTACATTTTCATGTGCGAAAACCCAAAAATATTTGAAGCAGCTGGAAATCTTGTTCTGTGTACATCTTATGAATATACACAGCATGGCCCTGTGAGTAGCTATAGATTTCCTGCCAGATTTCTGAGAACTTCAGCATTAAAATGAGTGCTAATCAAACTTACCATGCTAAAAATTGAAATTTACATGCAAGTCAATCCCCAGTTCTCAATGTGAGTATAGTGTGCCAGTAACACTGGCTACAAAAGTTCTGAGACACATCTGTTTTATGAATCTGAAAGCTGCTTCAAATTTTACACATTTTTATTTACATTATTAATTTTGAGAAATGGTATCTGTTAGCCTAAATGGATCCCTTGAGGGGCCTTATGGAGAATTACAGTGAATTTAATATTTATTAAATATATTAACAAGGGACTGGATAATTTTTAACCCATGTTTACATGGTCCTTTGCCCAGGTAGGAACATTTTAAAATAAAGATGACAACTTAATCAGCACTCAAGAAGACTGATAGGGGGAAATATTGGGGTACACACTCAAAGCACACAAGAGCAAACATACAAGTTTCTGATAAATAAATAAAATGCATAGAAATGGGGGGATTCAGAATGGGTTTGGGTGGTATTTACCTATTCCAGAAGAGTTACAGTTCAAAGGGGGCTAACATGTGACCAGCAGCATAGCAGCAGAGGATGGCGTTGGGAGCCAGCAAGCAGCACAAGTGTACAGATTACTGAACACACCATAGTGAGGCTGAAAGATTTTTTAACAGAAGAAATGTAGCCTAAGGCCAAGAGCTACATGTTGGACACCCAAACAATAGCTCCTGAGAACTGGAAGTTTCCCAAGAAAAGTCAATACCTGTTAAATAGTAATGAAATGGTGTGGTCAAATGTTTGTGTATGTTGATTGATCAAAAGTGTTAGAAAGGGGGATGAGGGAGGGATTACTAGCAGGAAGGAGTGATTGAATGTCTTGATGACCCATTAATGCAGATGTGTTAGAGGGGGGGTATACATAATCACCATTGTCTTTGGGATGAAGCTGCTGGTCTCAGCATGTACCATCTTGTTAGGCTCAGATGCCATTTTCTGAACATTTTCTGAACATTTTCAGATAGCAATATAATTTTTATTTCTATGAGACTATGAGGGATGCCTCTGGGGCCAATCAAAGCCGGCCTTTTAACCATGAAAAGAAAGGTGGAATCATACCGTTTTAAGAGGTCTTCAGTTAAAAAGATGTGACAAAATTATAGTCCAGAAAAATTCAAGATTTCTTCAGCTAATTTCAGTTTATAGAATGTATATATCCTGAGTATACACGCAATATTGTTTTATATTCCCCTAGAATTTGACTAGCTTGCACCCTATGAGGAAAAAAAAGATTTCCCAACTGTAGACTTGGAAGCTGCCTAGAATTACCACAGAGACAAAGGGGGTGATTTCTGCACATTCCCTCTCCTACAAAAGGCCCCTGATTCCCTCCAAGGTATTCCTTGGGGTCCTTCTCTGCTAGGAGCAACACAGCATGTGTTGAGCTAATGTGGGGTGGGGAGAGTGAAAAATATCCCTCTGCTGGCTTCCAGTGAGATTCTCTGTGGGATAAAAGCTATAGACTTGATGCAAGGTTAATTTTTAAATAAGGAGAATTAAAATTGAATTCATTTAACAAGATTTGTGTAAACTTCACATTTAATATTTACTTCAGTTCTATCTATCTATCTATCTATCTATCTATCTATCTATCTATCTATCTATCTATCTATCTATCTATCTATCTATCTATCTATCTATCTATCTATCTATCTATCTCCTGCCCTTCCTGGCATTGCCAGCTAGAGGCAGCTTACAACATGATCATAAAAACATATACAATATGTTTTAATAATGTATACAATTCTAATAATGTATGCATATGTATAATGTCTCTGACAGCGCAATATTAAAGCAGCATGGTGTAGTGATTACAAGCAACAGACTCTGATCTGGAGAACCAGGTTTGACTCCCCACTCCTCCACATGTAGCTTGCTGGGTGACCTTGGGCCATTCAGGGCTAATCTTAGGGCTGCTCTCACAAAGCAGAGCAGTTCTGTTAAGAGTTCTCTCTTCATGTATACTCAAAAGTAAATCCTATTGAGTTGAATGCAAATCCCTTATAAGCATGCTTATCATTGCAGCCTGAAACAACTTTTTTTCCTCACTTGAGTCTTGAGAACTGCTTTACTCCCTTATGAAAAAAAAATACAGTTAGAAGAGGAAGAGAAGAAGAGCTGCTTTTTGTACCAGTCATTTGCCTAAAGGAGTCAAAGCGACTTACAATCTCCTCCCCTTCCTCTCTCCACAAAAGATACACTGTGAGGTCGGTGGGGCTGAGAGAGCTCTGAGAAAACTGATTGTCCCAAGGTCACCCTGCTGGCCACAGGTGGAGGCTCTCATATAAAAGAAAGGTAAGTATATGAAACCTGAGTATAGATAGAATGAAACAAAAACAATGCTGATTTATCTAATTGACTAGCTAAATTGTATTTGTAAGAAACATATTCCCTTGCTAAATGATGTTAAGAAATGCCTTTGGCTAAACAAGATGGGTAATTGGATTGAGTGAGATGACTGAGAAAGCAAAAAAAGTAGCCATGCCAACTGAGACGAGGAGAGCTGAAACTCTGTGTGCTTCTCTGTGATACAAACTGTCCCTGCCTAAGGACTTGCTTCAGTGTCCCAAGCGGCTATTTGTGCCTAAAGCAGCCTGCGCCATGGTGCAGGGGGGAGGGGAGGCTTGGGTGTCAACATGCGGGCAGGCACACACATGCAGGCAAAGAGCTCTACACCTGCATGTGTGCACCAGCCAGTGCACCAGGGCCCATGCCTCCCCTGCCCCCCCCCCATGTCGTGTTGCTGGCTGCTTCAAGTGCGAATGGCCACTTTGGACACTGAAGCGCCCTACCCTTGAGGGGAGTCCATCCTGTGTGGCTGACTCCCCTAAATTTGGGGCCTGCTTAAAGAGGTGTTGATCTGTGAGCAGGTGCCAACCCAGCTGGGAAGGCTACAGGGCTCACAGGGCCAGGTGGCCTGTGATGGGACCAGAGGTGCCTTGTGCCACCTATAGTAACCCAGGTGGACACTTTCCTGCTTAGTGGCTACCGCGGCGTGAGGAATCCGCATTTCCTTCTGGGAACCAGTGCAGGATGCAGGGGAGCTGCTGTAGCGAGGATAATAGTAGCTGGATGGCTACAGAGAGGCTTTTAATTCCCTGCCAGGCCAACACTCTCCATGTTATGGTTAATAAAGAGCTGTGGCCTGTTTATGCCAACAATGGTTGTCTGCATCTTCTTAAGCCCAGGATTGCCCCCCATGCAAGTCAAAGAAATTCTAATGGGCCATTTAGGGGTATCTGGGGTCAGTCAAAGACTTTGGGCAAGTCCTTAGGCATGGACTTCATTTGCATTCAGGTTGGGAGGGGGAGTTCAAGTGTGAGGACTTTCTGTTAATGGGAGTTTGTTGTACAAGTTATTAAAGACAGAAGGAAGTTGATAGAAGATTAGATTTTTACCAAGAAGAAACAATACAGAATAGTTAACTAGATCTGCCACTGGGCCAGGTGCAATCTCCTCCTTTGTTTTGGTGAATGCCCCAGTGGTGATGAGTGTCATGCACTGCCCTTTGGTGTAAATGATTGCATGACTCCTTTGTCACATGGAGTCTGCTTGCTGATGTATTTCTGACACACACAAGGCCTTGTGGGTAGCCATGCCTGGCTTGACCTGTGTTTGCTATTCAGAACCAAAGATGGAGGATAGCAGCCACTTCCCTCTCCTTGCACACTGAAGGGTATACATGGGGCATATCACCCCCAAGACTCATATGGAGCCCCCAGCACCCAGAGCAGGCAAGGGGCCATCAAGACGCAGACAGGGTGATTGAGGCTATGCCTGCGCACCAGCCAGAGGACATGCCAACCAGCTGGGCATCAGAGAGGAGAAAAGAGGAAAGCCTCCACAGTAGAGCTCTTGTGTGGCATTCAAACTATCAGTAGGGGTCCATATGAAATCTCCCTTTTCTGTAGCGTTGTTTTGGTGGTCAGTATCTTGTTCATTGGTGGGTTGTTCTCCAGTAGATTGTGTGATGGTATGTTGTGAAGACGCTGCCTGTTCCTTCTTGTTCTGTTTTTGTATGTGTTGAAAGTACTCCTTCAGATGGAGATTACGGGGGTAGGGGGGAGTCTTTCAGGTTCCCATACTTTCAAGTTCTCACATCTGTTGTTAACTCATTTATTATCTGTATGCCAATTTGCCACTATTCACACCTTACCAAATATTTTATTCCAAACTTAGCTATATTTATTGATCAGTTCATTATGCGTCTTGACTCTAATTAGCTCTACTTGTTACTGACCATCCCTACCTATATATAACGTTTGAGGAAAACTGTTTCAATGTATTTGAAAGGAGCATCCATCTAGACATGTTGTCTCTCAGGTCTCACTTATACCTGGAATTGAACTTGGTTATTCTTGAAAGTGCCACTGGACTCAAACTGTTGTGACGTCTGTTTGTTCATTCTTGTATTTGTATGCTAATGTATTGCCATCCACGGATTTTATTAACTGCCTTAATCTAATCTCAGGTATAATCATCCAGTTATTTATATACCTTGACTCTGACTAGCCCTTCCTGGCAACTATTCCCCCCCTTCCTATATCTTGTGAGTTCGTAATCATGATGTTTTCTCTGTATTGGTACTATGAATCTTCATTGTAAACCACCCTGAGCCTCAAGGGAGGGTGGTATATAAATGTAATATAATTAATTGATTAATATAAATAAATAAATATCTAATTGTGAAGAAATTCTGTTTCACTGTGTCTTAGTTGGTCTTAAAGGTACCACTGGGCCCAAACTTTGTTCTGCTGCTTCAGCCAACACAGCTACCCACCTGAATCTATCCTAGCCATATGTTGTGTTTTGTTTGCATACAAACTGCACCAAGGACAATATAAGCCCAGCAGAACAGAATCAAAGTCACAGAGAACTATGCAGTTGAAACTGAAGGTGAGAGGCATTTTTCTAGGCCAGCAGAACTAGTGCCTCTATGGCACTGCAAACACAATAGTACTAAGATCAAACCAAATAATCTCAACAATAGAAACTGAAGGTGTCAGGGGGGAATTTTTGAAAGCCGAGCAGAACTAGTGCAATGTACAGAATGCCCTGAAGAATCCAGTGGCATTGAGGCAATGTCAGCTCAACAGGACTGATGTCAAGCATAGAATCACAGTTCAAGCAAGGGGAGGTTGCAAGCCCAGCAGAACCACTGCATAGTACTGGTGTCCAGCATATCCAAGTACTTTTGTGACATGTCAATTCAACAGGACTGATGTAAAGTATAGAATCACTCTCCAAAGGGAGGAGGAGGTTGCAAGCCTAGCAGAAGGGATGTACTAGAATGAGTTAGCTTAGAGGATTGTGCACTGGAAATAAAGGGAGAGGCTTGAAGGCTCATTGAGATAATAGAAGCCAGGACTGCCTATTAACTCACATGGGCTGCATTAAAATAGATTACAACATACAATACTTGCAATAAAAATATGAAGTGAGTTTTCAACTAAGATCTCTTGCCTTGTGGAACTGAAATATTAGGCCTCCAGAGTGGAATGGCAGTCTTCTGGAATAGTATTTGTACTCTGGGACTGGAATGACAGCCCCTGGGAGTGGCAGAAGTGTGCTGGGACTAGAATGATAGCTCCCCAAAGTGGAATTAGAGCCCTGAGAATAGGAGAAATCTAGTGGGACTGGAATGACAGCCCTTGGGAGTAGCAGAAATGTTCTCGAACTGGAATGAGAGCCCCCAGAGTGGGGAAATGAGAAACCAGCAACCCCCTTTGGGGCTCCCATTCTATGGGTCATAGAAGAAGTGTTCTGGGACTAGAATAATAATAATAGGAAACAAAACATAAAAAGATAAACATTGAAAGATATCAATTAAAATCTGGCATTAAAAAGCCAGCCTAGCATACAAACATAGACCATAAAAATGGACCCCTGACAGTTTAAAATTACAGTTTTCAGACTAAATTAGTATTTAATGACCAACTCCTTAATTAAAGGACTGCTTGGACAGAGATGTTTTGGCTTGATGCCTCAAAGATAGCAATCTCAGGCAAGTTTCAAGGGGAAGGATCAAACTTTTGAGTAAGTTTCAATGCATCAATACATTTACTGAATTTAGATTGTCTTCTGTTTAAGACTTGACTTTCATAGGGTTGGTCCTAAACCTTTCTACTTGTGCTGCAGAATTCTGCTTGAAGAAAGGCATATATGATATGCAGAACTTATAATAAAAACTGGACTAGATTTAGATGAAGGTGCAGTGCAAATTGGTGAAATGTGCATTAGCAATTTGAGATATACAAATGATTTCACATTAATGGCAGAAAACAGTGAAGACCTGAAACTACTCTGGATGAAATTTAAAGCAGAAGGTGCCAAAGCATAATTACAGCTGAATATCAAGAAGAAAAAAGTAATTACTGGGGAATTACACAACTTTAAGGTTGATTATGAAGAAACAGAAATTGTTCAAGATTTTCTATTCCTTGGCTCCATCATCAATCAAAAGGCAGACTAAATCCTAGAAAACAGAAGAGATCGAGAAGGGTAGCCATCAGAGAGCTAGGAAAAGATTCTTAACTAATTCCTACCATGATGTTCCTCATTATTATGTTCATGTGTGAAAGTTTACAATGAAGAAAGCTGAGAGGAAGAAAGTGGATTCATTTCAAATGTGGAGGAGAGTTTCACAGATACTGTGAACCACCAAACAGACAAACGAATGGGTTCTAGATCAAAGCAAGCCTGAACACTACTTGAAGCTAAAATGACTAAATTATACTTTGGTCGCATTTTGAGAAGACAAGAGTCACTGGGAAAGATGATAATACCAGGGGAAAAAATGAAGGCAGCAGGGAAAGAGGAAAATCCAACATGAGATGAATTGATTCAAACAAGGAAGCCACGGACCTCAATTTGCAAGTAAGGCTTCTAATGATAGGATGCTTTGGAGATCATTCATTTCTTGGGTCTCCATACATTCAAAGTGACTTGATGGCACTTAACTAGGATAGACATTGGTTTGTGGTACAACTGTTACCAGCCATCACAAACTTTTAATGGCTAAATAAACTAGTTAGGTTTGTGACATAGTAGAATGCCTCCCCCAGTGTTCTAGAAACACAAAACTTGCAGGGGATCTCCATCAGGCTCTCCTTTACCTGCCCTCCAAGTATGGTGAGAACTGGATATACAGGAGCCAAGCTACAGCCCCTCCCCCTCATGAAAGTAAGCGCAATGGAATCCTACAAGAAAAGTACCAATGTCCCAAAGAATCTCTGTAATAGAATGTGTACTGTGCCGGTAAAAACTCAACAGGACTCAACCAGAGAATTTCTGTAATAGAACCTGAATATGAGGAAACCGTTTGCAAACCTAGCAGAACCAGTGCAATGTACAGAGTACCCAGCAATCACAGCATTCCCAGCTGAATCCAGTGCCAATGTGAAAATGCCAGCTAAATAGATCTGATTTTAAGCTCAGAATCACAAGCAAAGCAGGTTGCAAACCCAGCATAACCATTGCAATGGTCTATTGCCCAACGGACTGCTGTGCCCAGGAAAATGCTGTGCCAATATATCAAGACAGCTCAAGCACAATCCAAACAAGTGGAAGGAGGTGCATTTTTGCAGTACCATTAGAACCAGTACAATATACAGAGTACTCAGCAGTACCAATACAATTGTGCAGTGGCTAGCAGAAACCAGTTGCACTGGCATTGCAAGCTTTGCCTTGATGCTGGTAAACTATTTTGTTTGAGCAGAGACAGTCTGTTTGGAAATTTATTCATTCACAAACTGGCATGAAGCTCGACAAACAGCTTGAAAGTTCATAGTTTGTGCCAATTAGCCTGTCATGAACATTGGTTCATGAACCACAAACCATCCAAAATTCATGACAAATTTTAGTTTATGAGCCAATTTGTGCCCATCACTACACTTAGCACACACCTTCTGTTTACACGTTCACTTCAAACCAAAGAACCCAATCTGAACATCACAACATATTGTGGTTTGTGATATATGAATATATTCCTTTTCATTTCTTTGAGCTTCTGTATGGCCTATTATGCACAGCTCCCGAAACAGGGATTTTGGGTCACATGGAAAACGCAGAGGGGGAAGAAGCAAAGCAACCCGCTTATGCACGGGACAGGATGCAATGGCGGCAAAACCCAGAGTAACCGATTATGCATGCGGTGACTCCAGCACCGTTTCTGGTTGCGCCCCGGTTGCCCAGAAGCTCCTCTTTCTTCCACATTTCGTTAACGCAGCTTTTTTGGCGGCCTGCACCAAATCTGAGGCCAGTTGCAGCTGGCGCCATGCATTATCAGTGATTTAAGGTGACGCCATTCCACCCCGAATGCGGACCTTCCCCTCCATGCATAATGGGCCTATGAGAGCCAGTGTGGTGTAATGGTTAGGAGTGCAGACTTCTAATCTGGCAAGCCGGGTTCGATTCTGCACTCCCCTACATGCAACCAGCTGGGTGACCTTGGGCTTGCCACATCACTGATAAAACTATTCTGACTGAGCTGTGATATCAGGGCTCTCTCAGCCTCACTCACCTCACAGGGTGTCTGTTGTGGGGAGAGGAATGGGAAGGCGACTGTAAGCCACTTTGAGCCTCCTTCGGGTAGAGAAAAGCAGCATATAAGAACCAACTCTTCTTCTTCTTCTTCTTCTTCTTCTTCTTCTTCTTCTTCTTCTTCTTCTTCTTCTAGGTTTTAAAAAAATTCCAGCCATTTTGTATTGGGTATGGAACTTAAATAATGATCTAGCTTTTTTAATTAAAGGACTATAACGTTTTCCAGGTGTTCTCTGCTTGACAAGAAGGGACCTCTGTAGTTTCAATAGTCAGGGGTAGAGATGGATCTGCTGAACTACTTGTCCCAAATTTTCTGTGTTGCCCATTATTCTTTCTCAATTCTAGTTCCCATTCTGTTCAAGGTGCAGAAGACCTTCCCAGTGAAGAGTGCCAATACCAATTTTATAGGGGACAACTGCTAGTACAAGAAGATTTGAACTGGAAGGAAACAAAACTGGCATGCATCTACACATCATTGGATATTGCACTGTCCTCACACTTTAGCAATAATTTCTGACTAGATTTTCCTTTATGGACAAGACAATCCAGTTGCAAATCACATACTAGACTACTTTGAGTGCCCGGTATTGCATGTGTGGAAGCAACTCCGCTGTGGAAAAATAGAGCTTGGACTTTGTGCATGTTTTCTTCTTCCAAGTTTCTTCTCCATCCTGGAATCCTACTTACATAGCTAGCATCTGATAGAAATGCAGTTTCAGTATATAGGGCAACTTAAACCTTTTTGTTTTTGGCCTTCTCTTCATTAAAGCAATAAACATACTACATCCATTTCATCAATCCCATTTTCATCACCCGTGCGTCTATTTAATAAGCTCAGTCAATCAACCCCCTGTTTCTGAGTACACCACATCCTGGGTGCAAATAAAATACACATTATTAACATTTAAGATATTTAAAAGAGGTCCTTTCATGTAAATGCATTTTATTCTGCAGCTGTGGTTTCTCTGTACCAGCTCCTCAGTGTCAGGATATTGGCCTGACCAGAGCTCATTAATGATCTCAGATTCCAACTGGAAACTAATATTTATCTTCCATTTTGTTATGCAGCCCCATATTGGGACTCTGCATGTTCTGTCCTGCCACAGAAAACTTTCAAGTAAAAACAATTAAAGAAGGGAAGTTCTCATCCCTCAGAACCATGTATGAACTGGCCTTCCTGCCAGACATGTCCTGTGCTACAAAAGTGGAGTGTCCCTGCCCTCAGTTTCTTTTTTGCTGCCATGAGGCAATGCTCCATTGCTGCTTACTGCATTGTCTAACTCACCAGGCTTTTTGATATTCCTTAACACAGAGGTTTTTCTTCATCCTTTCATTAAGACCTCTTTAAGGACTGGAGATGTCCCAGAGGACTGGAAGAGAGCAAACGTTATTCCGATCTTCAAAAAAGGGAGGAAGGATGACCCGGGAAACTACAGACCAGTGAATCTGACCTCTGTTGTGGGGAAGATAATGGAGCAGATATTAAAGGGAGCGATCTGCAAACATCTGGAGGACAATTTGGTAATCCAAGGAAGTCAGCATGGATTTGTCTCCAACAAGTCCTGCCAGACGAACCTGGTTTCCTTAGTTGACCAAGTAACAGGTTTGCTGGATTGTGGAAATTCGGTTGATGCCGTTTACTTGGATTTTAGTAAAGCTTTTGATAAGGTTCCCCATGATGTTCTGATGGATAAATTGAAGGACTGCAATCTGGATTTTCAGATAGTTAGGTGGATAGGGAATTGGTTAGAGAACCACACTCAAAGAGTTGTTGTCAATGGTGTTTCATCAGACTGGAGGGAGGTGAGTAGCGGGGTACCTCAGGGCTCGGTGCTCGGCCTGGTACTTTTTAACATATTTATTAATGATCTAGATGAGGGGGTGGAGGGACTACTCATCAAGTTTGCAGATGACACCAAATTGGGAGGACTGGCAAATACTCCAGAAGATAGAGACAGAGTTCAACGAGATCTGAACACAATGGAAAAATGGGCAAATGAGAACAAGATGCAATTTAATAAAGATAAGTGTAAAGTTCTGCATCTGGGTCAGAAAAATGAAAAGCATGCCTACTGGATGGGGGATACGCTTCTAGGTAACACTGTGAGTGAACGAGACCTTGGGGTACTTGTGGATTGTAAACTAAACATGAGCAGGCAGTGTGATGCAGCAGTAAAAAAGGCAAATGCCATTTTGGGCTGTGTCAACAGGGGCATCACATCAAAATCACAAGATGTCATAGTCCCACTGTATATGGCACTGGTCAGACCACACCTGGAATACTGTGTGCAGTTCTGGAGGTCTCACTTCAAGAAGGACGTAGATAAAATTGAAAGGGTACAGAGGAAAGTGACGGATGATCTGGGGCCAAGGGACCAAGCCCTATGAAGATAGGTTGAGGGACTTGAGACTGTTCAGCCTGGAGAAAAGGAGGTTGAGAGGGGACATGATAGCCCTCTTTAAGTATTTGAAAGATTGTCACTTGGAGGAGGGCAGGATGCTGTTTCCGTTGGCTGCAGAGGAGAGGACACGCAGTAATGGGTTTAAACTACAAGTATAATGATATAGGCTAGATATCAAGAAAACATTTTCACAGAGTAGTTCAGCAGTGGAATAGGCTGCCTAAGGTGGTGAGCTCCCCCTCACTGGCAGTCTTCAAGCAAAGTGGATACACACTTTTCTTGGATTCTTTAGGATGCTTTGGGCTGATCCTGTGTTGAGCAGGGGGTTGGACTAGATGGCCTGTATGGCCCCTTCCAACTCATTGATTCTATGATTCTATGATTCTTATATGATAAATGTTTCCTCAGCCTGGGCAAGGCTCATAATGTTGAGGCATGTGTGATATGCCAAAAATTTACTCCCAAGGCAAGGTATGACAGAACCTCACACTTGAAGGTAGCTTTGTGGGAGAAAGCCCCCTCTTCTGCAGGTCCTTTCAAGGTGCCTTCAGAGCTGGCCCCTTCAACTGCAACCCTTCTTGGAGTCAGTTCCTGCACTTGTAAAGAAACCTCCAATCTGAACACATTTGAAGCTGGCATTTTATAATTTTTAGGAACAGAAGCAGTTAATTGAGTCATCTGTTGGTCATGAGTTCAGTGGGGTTTTAGTTTGAAAGTCATTTTGACCATCTTGACTTGCATTAATTATTAAATTAATTTTAGCAGTTTGGAATGGTGACTGCAGTGAAGGGTGATGATTGGATGGGAGCTGTTGGTCTTAAAAATTAAAGAGAGCTTTTTTGATGGAAGGAATTCTAATTGGGCCACCATTGGAGCATCTCAACTAAAAGAGAGAGATGTTCTGAGTATGAAGGATTTAGCAAAGGAAGAATTATCCCAAGACCAAAAAGACCAAAGCATGAGTGAGCTTTGAGTTCCGTCCTACCATATAAACATATACCTAGAGGAAATTCGCTCACACACACACATGCACTTAAAGATTCAAATACAGTGGATATGTTTTAGTAAGTGAAAACTTGATTAATCTGTATGTATTGCTTATTCTAAAGTCACAGGACACATTCGGTGAAAATCTAAACATAAATTACACCGTTCTGTGCCCCCTTGAATTCAATGGACTTAGAGGGTTCTAACACCAGTAAGGATTTAATGGAACTGTTTCCTGTATGTAAGAATGACTCACAGAGCCCAATAAGGTAGACCAAATCAGATCAGAAACTCTCAGCTGATCTTATATGAACCAGGGGCTTTCCCTTTTATCCGGCAGAAGGAATTTAATGGCAAGTGAGTCACATTGACATTCAAAACTCACTAAAAACATTGCCATGTGCAAGTAAATTCCAAAGCCTGTCAGATTTCTGTCAAATAAAGCAATGGATTTCCCTCAATATTAATATCTTCTTGAATATTATTAAATATTCTCCCATGGAAAGGCTAAATTTAAAAGGGCAGAGTAGGCAAAGCTCATTGCCCATTTCTTCTGACAATGACAGGATTCCGGAAGATGAAGGCAGTCTCTGCATGAAAATCTTTCACCATCACTATGGTTTACTCCTAGAAACAAGAAAGAATGTGAAGCAATTTATCTGTTTCTTAGGGGAAACCCACATGCACACAAACCCTTTTTAACATGAGTGACCTTGGAGAAATGGCAAGCTGTGGATGCTCCTTTTTACATCAGTGGTATTATAATATGCCTGGAAAATATACAATTAACTGTGGGGTAAAAATCCTTCAACATCAAACATGTATGGATAAGAAAATTAATTTGAACCCAGAAGAGAGGCTGATTTAAAATGAGATATTTTTTTATATATTTGAAAGGGGACTCCATAAAGACCAAACCAGGCTTATGTCCAGGTATGCTTGCACCAATGACCCCTTTGAACTGGAAATGCTATTTCCAGAGTGATGACTGAGATATAAGGAGCATCTGAAGGGAATAGGTACAACCCTTTCTCCTATCCAAATTGCCCCAAAATCTTTCACAAATGATTGTTCATGTTCTAAACACTCTGCTGGGGAGGGTGTGGTAGTTAAGTGCCCCTATCTCCTAAATCTCATTTGTTCCATCAAAACTGACTTTTAAAATTTAGAATGAGGTTAACCATAGCTTCTTAGCTTCTGTCTTCTCTTAACATTATAACAGATAAGGGGTGGAAGAATGTGCCAAAGTGAACATCCTTTTCTCCAGCTTTAAAGCACACCCAAGAAGAAATCCAGCTGCCATTTGCAAATGGATGGTGATGATTTAGAATAGCAAGCACACTCCTTCAGTTGTATGTAAATGCAAAAGAATCATCAGTGTTCTCTTCATGAATCAGGAAATATTTTACCAGAATAACAGAACCTCCGTCCCAACTGTGGTATCTTTATTTTATTATCAGATTTTTATTCCATCCTTCACCAAGGGGAAAACAATAAAATAAAAGAAGGGACCCCAGGCTCTCACAGGTATGTGGGACACATATCTGCTCCAAAGCTCTTTAATCAATCCCCCTCCCCCTCCCCCTCCCTCTCTCTCACAAACAAACACACACACACACACACACAAGTAAATCCCTTCCCTCCCCACTTCCCCCTCCCCTCTCCTCTTCCTTCCCCGACTTACTTCCCAGTCCCAGACATGCATACACACATGCACACAAACACGCACACCGAGTCCTCCCCCCTCTCTCCTTACCTCTTCTCTCAGGAGGGCCCAACCTCATCCAGGGTGGTGCTGGCCAGCCCGGCCACCATGCTGCCGCACAACTGCCCAGCCCCCCCCAAGCAGCATGGTAGTGGCCCATCCTCCTCCTGCAATGGACCACCCTGACCCAGCCATCCATTTGCTGCAGCACCTCACAGCTGCCCCAGCCTCTTCTGGAACACTCCCTGGTGCAGGGCTACAGACGTCACATTCATACCCATTTCCATCCCAGGGGCCTCGCCAGAAGATGTGTCCCACATAAACAGGATTAAACCCTTAACCCCTTAACATTAAAATACTAAAATCTAGTATACATTAAAAGTTCCTGCCATCTATCCAGTGGGAGGAGGGGAGAGAGTGGAGTGCTATGATATTATTGACAATGGTGTGCTGATGTTATTGTCTATGTAGAGAGGCCAGTTTGCCAATAGTATTCTGTAGCCTC
Organism: Paroedura picta; assembly: GCF_049243985.1. Classification (NCBI taxonomy): domain Eukaryota; kingdom Metazoa; phylum Chordata; class Lepidosauria; order Squamata; family Gekkonidae; genus Paroedura; species Paroedura picta. Next base: position 98,528,574 of record NC_135371.1, read on the forward strand.
AACCATAGGCCTGGTGAAACAGCTCTCAAAAAGGAATGAAAGCACTTGAAGAAGGATGGTGGCTGGAGCCATTTGGTGTAGCAGGTTGAAACAGCTTGGGTTCCTAAAGTCGGAGGAGGTGAAGCTGGAGAGAACTTGGGATATAAACACTGAGAATAATTCTGACATAGACAGGGAAAGCTATTATTCACTAATGAGACTAGTGTAATGGAATACATAAAAGTGTATTTATTCCAGCAGAATGCAGGTGCATGTGTTCTGGCTGACAATGAGCATTATTGTTCTGAGCTTCAGCAATTAAATTTCTGCCAATTCTATACAATCTTTCTAAGGTGGCCAACTTTTCACCTAGTTGATATACAACACAGCAGATGTTGCTGATACTTTTGTACAAAGTTTCACAAACTGATTTCTGTATATTAAGTTGTGTTAAAGACAGAAGAGCCGACCATGCTTTTGGGGGTGGGGATGGGTTAGCACATTGGATGACGGCAAATAGATTTTTGTTCAAAATTAATCAGGTTTGTTTTTGTATTTTGTTATATTGCACCCAAGCATGCAGTTAGTCAAGGCTCATAAGGCTGCAGTTTTTAGGTCAGTAAATCTATAACCAGGAGAAAATACATTTATTCACCAAAGGAGTGATCAACCACACAACTGCAAACATAAATCTCTAATAAGCTTTACATGTTTGCAAGTGGGGGAACAAATCAGGTTTCTTACCTAACAGGCAGAAAAATGTGGGGGGCGGGGGAGGAAATGGTGATCCTGGCAAAAATTCTGCTTCAAAAATATTGTTTGCTGAAATGTTATCATTTTCAAGTGCGGATGGTTTTACAAATAAACAAATTACTAAGTGCAAAAATTACTTTTGGAAAATACATTAAAGCAATTTGCAAGTAATTGCTGTATGCTGGGCTATTATGACTTTGACTTCTGAAGTCTAAAATCTCCCTGAGATAATGATGATAATCATGTTCAGAAATAGTTTCTACCCTTTAATCTTCAAAGACAAAATGAAGATCTTCAGAGATTTAGGACCCTGCCATTCTAACTGAAAGTCTGACATGAAGGTAATTAGAGTAGAAAGCAAGAAGGTTACTCAATCGCCAGTGCAACATTCATCCGTTTGTGACAGTCATCACATGGGCCAGCTAGTTCATCCTTTGCACAGGTTTCTCATTTGAATACTATGAACAAGACACCAGGCAGCCTATTTTCCAAATGGCTTTTGGTGGCTCAGCAACACATTATGGGCACATTGTCTGGCTAGTATCAGTAATTTCAAAAAGTGTGCATAAGTAAGGAATGGAAATAAAAGAGTATCCACATCTGTGTTCATTAGACATTTTTTTTAATCTCACATTGAAAAGCATATGAGATCTGCTTGTTATTGTAAATTCGTCAAAGCATTTAAAAGACATACACTGTTCAGCCCATGTAACTCAAAACAGGTCTAGGCTCTCCTCTTTGTTTACTCAAACTTACATCTCACAAAGTAGATGAAGGATCTCTGACATATATTACTCTATTGATCAGCTCTCCTCCTTTAAAATGTCTGTTAAGACCACAATATTAGTCAGCCAACATCACTTGCAAAAGTTGTAACTCACAAAAGTCACTGTGGGATCACCTCCTCCTCCATAATATCTTAGGTCTTGTGATACAACAAAATTTGAGTCCAATATCACCTTTAAGAAAAACAAAGATTTATTCAAGGCATGAGCTATCGAGTGCATGTACTCTTCCTAAGACAACAGAACAAGGATCATAAGAGTAGAGATATAAGGGGAAAGTTATTTATTTATTTATTTGTTTGTTTATTCGTTTATTTATTTGTTTATTCATTCATTCTTTGATTTATATATCACCACTCTCAAAGACTCATGGCGGTTTACAATAAAATTATAAAAACACAGAACCCTTAAATCCCCCATACATTAAACACTTTGAAGATGGCTATTAGTTGTAGTTAACCCCCCATCTCCTCCCCCCACCCCTGTCCAGCTAGCAGTCCGGAGCTCTTTCCTTAGGAGCAGGGGACCTGATCTCACCAGCTCTAGGGATCCCCTGATGGTAATTCCTGGACTCAGCCATACCTGGCCTCAGCCATACGCCTGGTGGAAGAGCTCCATCTTACAAGCCCTGTGGAAGGCTGATAACTCCAGCAGGGCCCTTAACTCTTCCGGGAGTTCATTTCACCGGGCTAGGGCCAGGGCCAGGGCCAGGGCCAGGGCCAGGGCCAGGGCCAGGGCCAGGGCCAGGGCCAGGGCCAGGGCCAGGGCCAGGGCCAGGACCAGGGCCAGGGCCAGGGCCAGGGCCAGGGCCAGTTGAATGTCCTGGGGGACATAAGTAGCAAATTAGTAAATTATGTGATAACATCCAAATTATGCAGTATGCTTAAAACACTAATCAGTCCTTTGGGTTCAGTCTTAGTTCACAAAAAGATTGGAGGAATAAAAATGTCAAGCTTAGTAATTGGCTGGCGGGAGGCTAATCTGGTGGAAAGAAGACACGTTTCCAGGTATTGGCTTTAAGATGGCCACAGTTTTAATAAACAAACTTCCACGGAGGATTGGCACTACATAAGGGGAATGAGCCTGACCTAGGCAATCTGCTGACTGCACCACCCACAACCAAAGCTACACTATCGGACCGATACAAAGAATCCAGTTGGTTATCAATATCCGAATTCCAAACAACCCACCCCCCAACTTAATGATAACATGTGAAACGGAATGATTAACTTTGGCTTTTGCCTGATTGATGACCACTGGCCTCTTCACACTTCTTCATGCTCGGCAATGCAAAAGTTCCGACCACATCAGTACAGTATGTGGTATATGTTGATGTAACACTGTCAAATCTTCAGACATAACGTTAATTAACTGGCAACCAGGTATCCCAGAAATGTTGTTCTCTCCCAACTGGATGATGGTGACATCTGGCACTCCCCTACAGTATACTGCCCGGGATGCAACTTCCAATAAGTATCTCCATCTCAAGCCCCGATGACCAAACCGTATGATGTGCAGATGATGTTCCAAACTGAGATGATGGCCCAATCCTGAGTTGACTGCATACCAACCAGCCCAATGCATGATACTGTGTCCCAACAATAACAGCATCCAAACTGGGGGGGGGGGCATCATCTTAGAACAAGGCAGAGATTAGTCACACAAACACCCCTCGGGTATGAGCAGTACATCGACTTCTGACCTTCTTCCTTGCCCTTCTGGTAGTGGGGATGGGTGCGGGGTTTCCCACCATGTTTGGGATTTTTATGTCTTTTAATGGGAGTTTTAATGTGTTTTTATGAGACTTTGTAACCTGCCACGAGCTGGCCTTGGAAATTGCAGGAAATAAATCAAATAAATAAATAAATATATCAGGGTGCAAACAATGTTTATAAGCCACAGAACACCACCTTTCCCACTTCAAGATCTGGTCTGCGGAAACCCCTTCCTGAAAGGCCTGAGTGGCTGCCTCAATTCGAAATGAGTATGTTCCATAGTGTTCTGTAGGCATCTTTAACCTGTGCAAGCATAACCTCAAAACAGACAAGAACTGAAATTGAGAAAAACACATCCCATCCTTATGAATTAACAGAGGTCCCATCACCTCAGGATGAACTTTCAGAAACCTGGCCACTGGGCAAATGTGTACATCCTTATAACTGTGAATACGGACTGACGTGCCCTTTCCCAATTGGTCTGTTTTAGATTTATGAAGCTAGATCCAAATACCATCTTTTTGGACCATAACATCTCCCAGGGCCATTGAAGCAGGCCCTGGACTTATACAGGATGGGTACAATAGCTCCTCACACAAAAACACCCCCAAAAAGACCAAAGTAAAAGCTGCCCCAGTCAAGGAAACCTCATAAGAATTTAGGCAAACCCAATGCAGCTCCTGTAGTAACCCCCCATAATAAGTTTCTCATAATGGGTCACCTGATGTCAGAGATCCCTGAGGTTTCTCTCCTCCAACCATTGCTTGCTTTCAAGGCCAAAAATGTAGAAGAAGAAGAAGAAGAGTTGGTTCTTATATGCCACTTTTCTCTACCCAAAGGAGGCTCAAAATGGCTTATAGTCACCTTCCCTTTCCTCTCTCCACAACAGACACCCTGTGGGGTAGGTGAGGCTGAGAGAGCCCTGACATTACTACTCAGTCAAAACAGCTTTATCAATGCCATGGTGAGCCCAAGGTCAACCAGCTGGCTGCATGTGGGGGAGTGCAAAATCAAACCCGGCATGTCCGATTAGAAGTCTGCACTCCTAACCAGTACACCAAACTGACTTTGGGTCCCAGCCCCCCAATACTCTGCTATATAAGGAGAGTCCCACTAAATGAACTCTGATCGTCCTTGAGGATATCCCATTCTCCCAAAGGTGGGATAAGTAATGCAAAAGAAGACTTTCTCTCATTGGCCACTTCCCTCGAAAGCCTAATGTTCCAGCATAAAATAGAAGTTCAAAGCCGCTCCCTGCTATGCCTGTCAAATCAAGGATACCACAGACCCTAGCACACCCTGCAGCATCACTCACTGCCAAGTACCAAAAGTTCTACTGGGAAGACATCTGGATTTGCCTTTGTCCCTGGGGCAAACCAACAAAATCTCTCATCCTGAAAATGAGAGAGGGTGTCGTCTATCTCGTTGTGGACCCCAGCAACATTGGTGAACATAAAGGTGATGTTAAACTTAAGACAGGTCAACACAAATCTGCGGAGAAAACCACATGACTCTCATCGATTTAGAGGACTGCTTGTTCACTATATGAACCATGGCCTGGTTGTCGTATCAGAACATGACAAATGTATTAGTAAACAAGGTTCCCCACAACTCTACAGCAACAAAGAATGGAGAAGTTTCTAAAAAGGTCAGGTCACTGAGCCCCAGAAATTAGGCCAACATTTTGAACACCAATAATTCCCATAAAAGACCTTGAAACCTAAACTACCAGCTGCATCGGAGTGAACTTGCAGACAATTCCCTACCGCCAAAGGTGTATGCCATATGGCCACCCTGTTGAAAGACCCCAAAAATTCCTGCCAAACTGCTATGTGATTCTTTATGTGCCAAGTCACCCATATGTGATGGTAACAGCCTTTTAGTGTCCTTTCTGCAAACATCCATCCATTTTGGGATCCCGGACACACATGCCCCTTCAATCCAATATCAGCCCTCCCACTGGACTGCTGTCCCCTTTTTCCAAGAGAAGGACTCACTCGATGAAGGGCTGCTGCATAATGACCACCAGCTTTTGTGTTCCCTTGATTTAGAGTGCCTCTTGTGCAAGGGTCCAGGCTTTCTCTCACCATGCACAGACTCCTCCAAAGTGCAACTCATGCCTCCACTCAAGTCTCTTAACGGGCCATACTTTTCTGAACCCTGTCCTCTTTTTGAGCCCTTGACATGTGTTTCACTGCCCTTGCGAAGCCTTGCCAAAAGAACAAGAAGATTTACTGCTCAAGTTCCTCTCTCTAACAAAACGGTCCTATTGCTCATCAGAAACAGTGGTGTTAACATTTTGAGCTTCATTACCATCAGAACTCAAAATGGAAGAGTCACTCGAAACAGGTTACTCCATCACCACCCTGTCCCTGATGCCCCTGATGGTCTTATTCTTATGTCTGCACTTGGCCATGGTCTTCTGGGGGCCAGATGTGAATCGACCCCACCTCCTGATCAACTGCATAGGTGACCCTTCACTAGAGGAAACTAAGCCTGATGAGCTGCCAGACCCCTCTACAGCCTGAACCTGCAGGCCCTTATGCCCAGTCACAGACCTCCCCCTAGACCCGGATGTTAATGGGCCATGAGAGCTGTTGCGCTGACTGAGGGCCCTTACTGCCCTGCTTGTGCCCTCTAGCCTGGATGAAAGCCCTATACTGTCAGCAGGCCTGCCTCCAGCAGTAGGTGACTGCATCCTGCCATTCTCCTGCAGTGAGCCCTGCCCCACCCCACTTGTAAAGCAGACAAGGTTGAAGCCTAGGCCTCTTAGGCCTGTCAAGCGCTGATGCACCGCTGGGCTCTCCTGGGAGAAGGCAGAATCATCCCACCCCACTGCCGCTCTCCACAGCCTGGAGTGACCACTCCTCCCGCCGGCCCGACCCACCCGGGAAGCCCATCTTGCCACCATTAATGGAATCGTCCACTTTTTTCGTGCATCCATTCATGGAGGCCACTGAACAAACAAAGGCCCTTCCCACGCACCCGCTTCCCAGGCCACAAGCCTCTCATGCTCAGGCAGAGGGAGGAGGAAGGAAACAAAACCTCTTATGAGACCTAGGCTGCACAGGCAAAGGCCCAACAAAATGATGACACCCGTGAAGCCTCTCTGCTCACCTCAGCTCTCAGACGCAAGGCAAAGGCAAGTCCGATTGCTCGCCTGCGCTCCGGCAAAGAGGAGGGAAAGAGACAATGTCCTTTGAGGACGCATCTAGCCCCCCCCCCCAACATGCGTGTCCCAAAGCCAGAGAGCGTGGCCACTGTGCCATTGCTCTTCCTGCCCGCCATCTGTCTACCAAACAGTGGCATGGGTAAGTCTGTGATATCTGCATTTCAGTGCTAAAATGTGTGGATGTGAAGCTGATCTCTGAAGACTGTAAGTGAGTGAAATTCTGGGAAAACACCAAAACCCACCTGGAGAATGGCAACCCTAAGTAGATACAAAATAGTTCCAACCCTTGAAAGGAAGTCTTTCTCCTGTACAGAATGAAAAGGGCTGTCCTGCCTGAGAAATAAATCTCTCAGGACTCACACACAAAAATTCCTTTTCCTCTCAGTAGTGTAGCAACAGATCCCTCCAAGCATCTCAGCTACTATGCCATTAACTGATTGATGAACCAGTTACAAAAGATGGAGGCAATGTCTCCTCTCTTCTGCTGTTAATCAGATGTCCTGGGCTGACTCATGTCCCCTCCTATTGACTAACTCTTGATTGAGAACTCCAAAGTAATCCACAGGCTTACTTCTTACAAACACATCCTGCTTTTCTTTCTCTTCCTGACTTTTCAAATCATCAGAACTACAACACTTGCTCAAAAGCCATTTTCTCATTAGGGTTTCTACTATGGAGATTTAGAGGCATGGGTCCTAAGGATGGAGGGGTTTGGGAAGAGAAGTAGATAATGCTATAGAGTCCACCTGCTGAAGTTGTCATTTTCTCCAGGTGATCTCTTTCACCTGGTGATCACTTATAATCCCCGGAGATCTCTAGCCACAACCTGAAGCTTGGCAACCTTACTCCCTGTATCTTCAGCCACTAGGTTTGTCAGATGCCTCCTGGCCACCAGTAGGGGATGGGTGGGTAGAATTGTCAGATCTAGGCTTGGAAATTCCTAGAGATAGGGGGATGGAGTCTGGGGAGAGACCTCGGTGAGGTACAATGGCATAAAGTCTACCCTCCAAGCATTCATTTTTCCCAGGGGAACTGATCTCTGTAGCCTAGATATTAGCCGTAATGCCAGGAGATCCCAAATCCCAGGCCTGCAACCCTATCAGCAGCCCTCAAATGCCTACATAGTCAAGGCAAGCCTCCTATAAGATTTTGATATTTGTTAATGGCAAAGGGAGGCAATCTGTCTAGATCTGGAACAAGTTTTGGTTGCAACTTCATATACAGATAAATGGAAATTGTCATTATTGTTAAAGTCAAGGTCTAGCATTGGCTAGAGAACTGCATGTCTATAGTCCTTTTTAATGACAGGACTCCTTGGATTAGCTGTGGCACAGCGCAGATATTACTTATTTAATAATTGCCAGCCAAGAGCCATAAACTGAGGTGACACAAATTAGTAATGCAATTTGAACTTGGAACAAAACAGTAAGTAATCTGATGAGAGGATTGATTACTGTGCTAACGAGCAGTTGAAAAAGAAGACGAGTTGGTTTTTATGCCCCACCTTTCACTACATGAAGGAGTCTCAAAGTGGCTGAAAATCACCTTCCCTTCCTCTCCACACAACAGACACCTTGCAAGGTAGATGGAGCTGAGAGAACTCTGATTCAGAGTGCTCTCTGAAAACAGCTTTAACTGAATTGTGACTAGTTCAGTTACAGTAAGTTAGAATCCTGATCACATTTTATTATAAATTTTCCAGGAATCCCTGCCATTTCCCTGGTTTCGCATCTTGCGTTCCTGGGCAAGGTGGTTGAGAGGGCTGGCACAGACAAGCTTCTGGCATTCTTGGACTCTGGACTCTTTGGCCCTGGACTCTCATACAAGTCTGGCTTCCGTCCTGCAGTGGGGGTAGAGTTATCCGACCCCTTTTTGATATTCTCCCCCATTGCTTTTTAACATCTATATGCACCCTCTGATCCAGGGCTTTGGGCTGGGGTGTCACCAGAATGTGGATGACACCTAGTGTGGATGACACCTCTCCTAATGAAGGGACAGATGGACTCTCCCCTGGAAACATTTGCAAGATTTTTGGAAGCAGTGTCTGGATGGCTCAGGCAGAGTCATCTGAAATTTAGGCCCTCCAAGATGGAGATCCTGAGGCTGGGCAGAAGGCGACAGGATCATGAAGCATTCCTCCCCTGCCTGGATGGGGTGCAGCTTATGCCTGTACCTGATCTTTGACACCCCTCTGTCTATGGAGGCACAGATCATGAAGGTAGCAAAAACAGCATTTTTCCGCCTGCACCAAGCTAGGCTACTAGCGCCCTAGCTGTCCTCAGAATACTTGGCCATGGTGATCCATGCAACAGTCACTTCCAGACTAGACTTCTGTAACTTGCTCTATGAGGGCCTACCCTTGTTTCTGGACATTGCAATTGGTACAAAATGCAGCCACTAGGGTCCTCACAACATCTTCCTGGAGGGCCCATATCTAGCCTATGCTGAGGCAGCTGCATTGGTTGCCAGTTAGCTTCCGGATCAGGTTCAAAGTTCTGGTTTTATCCTTTAAGGCTATACATGGCCTGGGTCCCATTTATCTGAGGGACCACTTATCTCCTTATGCCCCCCGCAGGGCTCTTCGCTCTGCAGGTATGAATTTGCGGGCCATCCTTGGCCCTGGAAGGCATACCTGACCTTGACCTTTTTGGCCTTTTTGGCCTTTTTGGTCCTGGCCGTGACCTGATGGAATGAGCTCCTGGAAGAGCTTATTATGGGTTTACGTATTGGAGTTTTATGGGGGGGGGGTTGTGATTTTAATGTTTTATGTAAACTGCCACAAGCCGGCTGGACTGAGAGTGGAATCAATAAATATAAATATAAATAAATAAAACCTCACTTCTTGAGATAACATGCATGCACCTCCTGATCAATGCAGATCCGTTTTCTATGCTCCAGAGTTACAATATTTATTTCCAATCCAATCAATTTTAAATCCAATCAACAATACTTATTTGGATTATGTATAGTCAACCTTTCTTGCGGAGACACAAGGCAGATTACATGGTACAAGTCAAACATATACAACAAAATGGGACAGCCGGTGAAAAGGTTCAATGGGAATATAACAATAAACAGAAATATAAATCTGAGCTGTAGAAAACCTCAAAGTATAAGCATTTAGATATGGTACATTAGTGGTGAAGAAATTACCTAGTCTGAGGCATACTCAAAACAATACAGTTCTTTAGGCCACAGATGTGAGCCCAGTCCAGTTGTGTTGAAGCAAACTGCATGCAGTATTCTAAATATGGATTATCTGATACTTCTTCTTGTGGTTCTCCTTTGTTTGATAATTCCTAGCAGAGAATGTATTCCTTTTCACTGCTTTGATTCCCTGAATTGACATTTTCAGTATACATTTTCTTGCACTATAAAATCTGTTGCCTAGTCAGCTGCAGCTGTCAGGCACTGCTTGTCAAACAGCACCCTGCCATGGTTTCAGTGTGGAGGGGGCTTCCTTGCTTTGGTCTGGGAAAGATGCATTCTTTTGCATGTCTGTGTTATCTCACTTTATGCTGTGCCTTTGATCTGTTGCATAGACAATTATAAGAATCATTCAAGTGGATTGCCATGTTGGTCTGAAGTAGCACAACATAATTTGAGTCCAATAGCACAGTAATGACTGGGAAAGGCACTGGCAAAACACCCTGTATTGAGTCTGCCATGAAAACGCTAGAGGGCGTCACCCCAAGGGTCAGACATGACCTGGTGCTTGCACAGGGGGATACCTTTACCTTTAGCACCTTTAACACCAACAAAGATTTATTGAAGGTGTGGACTTTCCTGTGCAGGCACCCCGAGGAAGTGCATGCACATGAAAGCTCATGCCTTGAATAAATCCTTGTTGGTCTCGATGGTGTCACTGGATTCAAATTTTGTTGCGTAAGAATTATGTTGACAGGCACTGGAAGATGGAGGAAGCTGAAGTGTTATCTGTAGCTTATCCTTGGGTGCTGAAAGTGGGTCATTTGTTCTCTTAAGTTAGTAGTGAGCCCTCCTTTTCTAAGTGATGTGCTTGTATGTCATTGGGGGAGGGGATGATTGAGAAATATATTGATCTATATGTACCTAGGAAATGAGTTTCAACAAGAAGTATTATGAACTCTATTTTGCTTTATCAATAAACCACTTTTGCTGACATGCCAAACCTGGTTCAATGAGGAATCAGTGGAGACATGACAGCAGCAAATTTAGACCACATCAATATATATTGCAGTTAGATATTTGGGTCCCAATTCGTATCCCTTTGAATTTAATGCACATAGAACTTCATCTTTTCACAGTCTGCGGAGGCTCTTTTAGAACATTTTGCAATCCATTTGGGATTTTCTTCCAGCTGTACCATTTGTTATCATCTTCATAATTTAGCTTGAACCCAGATAATTTAGGGTGGGAATAATTAACATGAGTTCTAATGCAAATTGTTTGTGCCTATTTACTTCCAACTTAGTTTAAGGTACTCATTTAGTCTACTTCTTTTTTAGGCAACTTCTAAATGTCTCACCTTCTTATCCAGTAAACTCAAAGTTTTAACAGGTGACTTTTATAAATTGAAGAAAAAACATATTTACTAGATGATAGTGGTTGGCTAATTTGAAAAAAAATCATAAGAAGCCAAAATTCCTGTGGCAGAATACATTCTTGGCAATTGTTATTTTCTAAATGTTCTAAACCTCTAGCTTAACATTGTTTTAACCAGGAGAGGATTAAATTGACAATTCTGGATCAAGAAATGGGTGTTGTTGGCCATTTTCCAGTGTATCTGGGTTTCAGACATTTAGCCATTTTACACTGGAGGTCTTTGGGAATGCTTGGATGACTTGGTAGTTTTTAATTTCCCAATTTGTTCTGAATACTTAAAAATAAATAATGTTTCCCATAGATCTTCAATACTAGTAAGAAAAAAAAGCCAGGTAAAACTGTTGATCGAACATATTTTGCAGAGAAGCATGACGGAATGAATTATCTCAGTGTCTGCTATACATCTTTCCCCCCTTTTTTCTTCAGTGTTCATTTTACATCTTTGAAATTAAAGAATTCCACAACCTCAGACTCATTTCCTGTTTCCAATGTACTTGGAATGAAAATAATAACTAGGTTTTTTATATTCAGTGTGTTCTTTTCAAATTTGATTGTGCTATTCAACCATGTTGGAATCTTTTGTGTGTACTTTTCTAATCTATGGTAGATATTTTATTTGAATCTTTATTATAATTAATAAGCTTCAAGCTCCCTGAAGGGATTTGTTCCTTCTAATGATATCCAATGAGCCTCTTGTGGCGCAGAGTGGTAAGGCAGCCGTCTGACAGCTTTGCCCATAAGGCTGGGAGTTCAATCCCAGCAGCCGGCTCAAGGTTGACTCAGCCTTCCATCCTTCCGAGGTCGGTAAAATGAGTACCCAGCTTGCTGGGGGGTAAATGGTAATGACTGGGGAAGGCACTGGCAAACCACCCCGTATTGAGTCTGCCACGAAAACGCTAGAGGGCGTCACCCCAAGGGTCAGACATGACTCGGTGCTTGCACAGGGGATACCTTTACCTTTAATGATATCCATCAGCTTAATTTCTTGTTTGAATGTCTTGTCTGAGTAATTCTACATTCATACACATCAAGGCATCTGTTTTCCCACCTCAGCTTTTCTTGATCATCCATCCCTGCTTTCAATATACTGATTTCCAGAAAGGAACCAGGGCATATCTTTTGCCAGCAGAAACTCCTACATAAGTATTTGTGCAAAAATTGGGTTACCTACTGCATTTCTGGCTGAATATATTGCGATAATGTCTTAACATTTCCATTTGCACTGTTTAATAAATACGGGCCAAAAAGATAAAGAAAGAGAATACATAGACATATATTTGAATTACATCTTGAATACTCAGCAATCCCTGCATGCAATAGTTGTTAGATTCATTTAAGGGTATATTGGAAACTATGAAATCAATCATGGACAAATACATCAAATCAGAGAGCTTAAGTTTGCTCTGTTCCACATAAAGTGTATTCAGGAAACTTCCCTCAAGTAAAGAAGCTGATATCTCATCAGATTCATAGTCATGCTGAGAGACTCACTGGGAAGACAGATCTGTTGATGGCTGCCCTTCCCAAGCTCTGCTGGTCAAGTGTGCCGAAGAGCCAGCCAAACCTTTGAAAATGTTGGCATTCGAAAAGTTGACAAACTGAACCGTGTAAGATGGCAAGGCTACAGAGATGAATGGATAGTGCTCTTACAACAGGTTAATTATTCAATGTATCAGTTCTGGGTTTGTCATCCTATCGTCTTCCTTTTTGTAAGGCGGGCAAAGATTAATGCAGCGCCTTCACATAAATGGCAATATGGTACATATTATATTTATTTGTATCATTCAAATGACATACTTATGCTTTATGCATTCTTAACCATTGCTCAGTCATGATACCAAAGTCTCAAAATTGATGATTCATGGGGAATTAGTTCAGAAACTATCTACTAACTGTAAACCAATGTGGCTTTTTGTTAAAGTTAGTATTTAATAAATATACTTAATGGTGGTCACAGTTAATTACTATCAGGCATTTTATCCCCCAAGTGCATTCTGCCTTAGCTGAATAATGTTTCCTTTGCCTACCCCAATGTTGGGCACAAACTGATATGTTACATAGAGTTTACGATACTGGATTATGTGCTACATAAGCTACAAAATGATCCACATGGTTGCATGAAAACAGAACACAAAGCCGAAATCAGTGTGGACATGCAAATATGTTGGAACTAATAATTCAAACTGAAATGGAACTATTCCTAAGCACTCAAAAAGTGTCATCTTAATAGTCACACGCATCGTCTTAATAGCCCCTGCAACACACCTGCAGTCTAAGTAATGCAACTCATGCTAAGAGATCACAGCTTGTCTAAGACTATCCAGTGAATATAGGTACAATCTGAGATTTGCATCTGTCTCTCAGCCTCAGCAGAACACCAGTACACTCGTTCTTAAAGAGTGATAGCTGAATACAAAATTAACTACTCTGACAGTATACGCAGGCATAGCTTTTTTAAATCTATCACTTTTTTCCCCTATTTATAGAAATAACCTAAGAAGTTTAATATCTGGGATATTATGCACAAGTAAAGTGGAATAATTCTACTGAAAAACTGATGTATAGACATCCTGAAACCAGGCAGATATCAACTTTACTCTAGGTGTTTTCACAAATTATCAGTCTTCTAAAGCAGTGGTCCCCAACCTGTGGGCCGCGGCCTGGTGCCAGGCCGCGGCTCCCTCTCCCCGCCCCCCCCCCGCAGTAAAAAACTTCCCAGGCCAATGCGCGGGCACGGCCCGATGCCCTGCCGGTCCCCAGCCTCAGAAAGGTTGGGGACCACTGTTCTAAAGATACCTAATCTACTAAGGTTGCACTAGTGAATTACACTTTTGAACTACATATGTACGTACGTATGTATGTATGTACATTTAAATTAATTATTTTAAAATTTTGTTGTTGTTATGTGCGAAGTCGTATCCGACCCATCGCGACCCCATGGACAATGATCCTCCAGGCCTTCCTGTCCTCTACCATTCCCCTGAGTCCATTTAAGTTTGCACCTACTGCTTCAGTGACTCCATCCAGCCACCTCATTCTCTGTCGTCCCCTTCTTCTTTTGCCCTCGATCGCTCCCAGCATTAGGCTCTTCTCCAGGGAGTCCTTCCTTCTCATGAGGTGGCCAAAGTATTTGAGTTTCGTCTTCAGGATCTGGCCTTCTAAAGAGCAGTCAGGGTTGATCTCCTCTAGGATTGACCGGTTTGTTCGCCTTGCAGTCCAAGGGACTCGCAAGAGTCTTCTCCAGCACCAGAGTTCAAAAGCCTCAATTCTTTGACGCTCGGCCTTCCTTATGGTCCAACTTTCGCAGCCATACATTGCAACTGGGAATACCATAGCCTTGACTAAACGCACTTTTGTTGGCAGGGTGATGTCTCTGCTTTTTAGGATGCTGTCTAGATTTGCCATAGCTTTCCTCCCCAGGAGCAAGCGTCTTTTAATTTCTTTGCTGCAGTCCCCATCTGCAGTGATCTTGGAGCCCAGGAAAATAAAATCTGTCACTGTCTCCATTTCTTCCCCATCTATTTGCCAGGAATTGAGAGGGCCGGATGCCATGATCTTTGTTTTCTTGATGTTGAGTTTCAAGCCAACTTTTGCACTCTCCTCCTTCACCCGCATCAACAGGCTCTTTAGTTCCTCTTCACTTTCTGCCATTAGAGTGGTATCATCTGCATATCTGAGGTTGTTGATATTTCTCCCTGCAATCTTGATCCCAATTTGTGACTCCTCTAATCCCGCATTTCTCATGATGTGTTCTGCATACAAGTTAAATAGGCAAGGCGACAGTATACAGCCTTGCCGAACTCCTTTCTCAATTTTGAACCAGTCAGTGATTCCATGTTCAATTCTCACTGTTGCTTCTTGATCTGCATATAAATTTCTCAAGAGACAAATAAGATGCTCTGGTATTCCCATCTCTAAAAGAACTTGCCACAATTTGTTGTGCTCCACACAATCAAAGGCTTTAGCATATTCAATGTAGCAGAAGTAGACGTTCTTCTGGTACTCCCTAGCTTTCTCCATGATCCAGCGTATGTTGGCAATTTGATCTCTAGTTCCTCTGCCTCTTCGATATCCTCCCTGTACTTCTGGAAGTTCTCGGTCCACATATTGCTGGAGCCTAGCTTGTAGGATTTTGAGCATAACTTTGCTAGCATGAGAAATTAGTGCAATGGTGCGGTAGTTTGAACATTCTTTGGCATTGCCCTTCTTTGGGATTGGAATGTAAACTGACCTTTTCCAATCCTGTGGCCATTGTTGAGTTTTCCAAATTTGCTGGCATATTGAGTGTAGCACTTTTACTGCATCGTCCTTTAAGATTTTGAATAGTTCAACTGGAATGCTGTCACCACCACTAGCTTTATTGTTGCTCAGACTTCCTAAGGCCCATTTGACTTCACATTCCAGGATGTCTGGCTCCAGGTCAGTAACTACCCCACTGTGGTCATCAGGGATGTTAAGCTCGCTCTTGTATAGTTGTTCTGTATAATTTTGCCACCTTTGTTTAATCTCTTCTGTTTCTGTGAGGTCCCTACCATTTTGGTCCCTTATCATACCCAACTTTGCATGAAACGTTCTCTTCATATCTCCAATTTTCTTGAAAAGATCTCTGGTCCTCCCCATTCTATTGTTTTCTTCTATTTGTTTGCACTGTTCATTTAAGAAGGCATTCTTATCTCTTCTAGCTTTTCTCTGGAATTCTGCATTCAATTGGGTGTATCTTTCTCTTTCTCCCTTGCCTTTCACTTCCCTTCTCTCCTTAGCTATTTGTAAAGCTTCCTCAGACAGCCATTTTGATTTCTTGCATTTCTTTTTCTTTGGGATGGTTTTAGTTGCTACCTCTTGTACAATGTTGCGAACCTCCGTCCATAGTTCTTCAGGCACTCTGTCTATCAGATCTAATTCCTTAAATCTATTTGTCACCTCTACTGTGTATTCTTCGGGGATATGATTTAGTTCATACCTGAGTGGCCTAGTGCTTTTCCCTACTTTCTTCAATTTAAGCCTAAATTTTGCAACAAGAAGCTCATGATCTGAACCACAATCAGCTCCTGGTCTTGTTTTTATTGACTGGATAGAACTTTTCCATCTTTGGCTGCAGAGCACATAGTCAATCTGATTTCTGTGTTGACCATCTGGTGATGTCCATGTGTAGAGTCGTCTCTTGGGTTGTTGGAAAAGAGTGTTTGCTATGACCATTGTATTCTCTTGACAAAATTCTACCAGCCTGTGCCCTGCTTCATTTTGTACTCCAAGGCCAAACTTGCCTGTTATCCCGGTTATCTTTTGGCTTCCTACTTTAGCTTTCCAATCCCCCATGATGATAAGCACATCATTTTTTGGCGTTGCTTCTAGAAGGTGTTGTAGGGCTTCATAGAACTGATCAACTTCATCCTCTTCAGCAGCAGTGGTTGGGGCATAGACCTGGATCACTGTGATGTTGAATGGTTTGCCTTGGATTCGAACTGAGATCATTCTGTCATTTTGGGGATTGTATCCCAAGACTGCTTTTCCTACTCTCTTATTGATTATGAAGGCTACTCCATTTCTTCTGCGAGATTCTTGTCCACAGTAGTATACCTGATGGTCATCTGAATTAAATTCACCCATTCCTGTCCATTTTAGTTCACTGATTCCTAAAATGTCGATGTTCAGTCTTGTCATTTCTTGTTTGACCACGTCCAGCTTGCCTTGATTCATGGATCTGACGTTCCAGGTTCCTATGGAATAAAAATCTTTACAGCATCGGACTGTCTTTTCGCCACCAGTTACTTCCACAACTGAGCGTCCTTTCGGCTTTGGCCCAGCCGCTTCATTCATTCTGGCGCTACTCGTACTAGCCGTCTGCTCATCCCCAGTAGCATATTGGACACCTTCCGACCTGAGGGGCTCATCTTCCAGCGTCATATCGTTATGCCTATTGGAACTGTCCATAGAGTTTTCATGGCAAAGATACTGGAGTGGTTTGCCATTTCCTTCTCCAGTGGATCACCTTTTGTCAGAGCTCTCAGCTATGACCTGTCCGTCTTGGGTGGCCCTGCACGGCATAGCTCATAGCTTCACTGAACTACGCAAGCCCCCTTGCCACAACAAGGCAGCGATCCTTGAAGGGGGTATTTTAAAATAACCTCTGCCAAATTAATTGGAAGCAATAAAAGCTAGCAAATCTGTTGACTAAACATTGCAATTTTAATATCTGTACTGAAAGTGAAATAAAATGTGTTGCGGGCTTGAATTGAATGGCTTAAATCCAAAGAACTGTGACCAAAGTCGAATACATCTCAAGTGATTTCCCCCTTCCATTCTAGTCTTCTATTCCCACAACAGTCAAATCAGATATACCTTAGAGTAGTTTCAAATGTGAAATGGGAGGGAAAAGGGGTGAAATGTCCCACAAAGGGGGTAATCCTTCTACCGTTACACAAGTTCTTGCATTCTAACTGCTTTTGTGTTTCATTCTTTCAATATTAAAAATGCACACTACGTCTTTTGTTTCTGTGTGTGATAACTGAAGGCGTGAGAGATGATGTCAATTCATGATGACTACCTCTGAGAGTGATAGAGCCAGCTTGGTGTAGTAGTGAGGAGGAGCAAATTCTAATCTGGAGAGCTGGGTTAGATTCCCTGCCCAACCGCATGCAGCCAGCAGGTAACCTTGTGCCAGTCACAGTTCTTATAGTTTTGTTCTCACATAGAAGCCCTGTCAAAGCTCTTTCAGCCCCACCTACCTTCCAGGGTGTCTGTTGTGGAAGAGCAAGGGAAGGTGATTGTAAGCCACTTTGAGACTTGTTGGAGCAGTGAAAAGAGGTGGTATAAAAACCAACTCTTCTTCTGATGATGATACTCCTCAAAATGCAGCTCTTCTAGCTGGAAGGGAAAGTGGGCAATGCCTGGCACTTCCATGATAAAACTTTGCCTATGCATCTCCTAATCTTAATATTGCCAGTGAATGGCCAGACATAATTTTTAATCTCTGCAATGATATTTGCAGAGTTCTTGATCCCATGAACTGGAGAGAAGCTGCAGCCACCTGAAGCAGCATTAATTCTAATTTCCAATACATTAACCATTGCAATTGCAGTATTTAAATTCAACATATTAAAAGCAATGCTCCAGCTCATACTAAGTTTCTAATGTGCTGTTCATGCTGAACAAGTACCTCGTCACTGGATAAAAAGGATGTCAAACAGTGCTAATTACTATAGAATTTTGTATTATGGAGAAGAGTGCACTAAGGCCAACTGGGGGGAAAATCATTCAGAAGGCCAAGGAACAGCTGTCAGGCTTTAATGATTTTGGTCGATATTGATTGACCCGGCTCACTAGTGACCTAAAATTAAAAAGATCTTTATCCTGTCATTAACTCCCTTAAACCTTTTAATCCTCTGACTAATGACAAGCTACTGTTCATTAAGATGTGTTGGTTTATCTGGCACTTGACAAAACGTCTTAATGATGAACCAACTGAAAGTGTTTAGCATTGATTACTTAGTGAATCCTTGGAGACTAATGTGTGTTTCCAAAGAGCCACAGAGACTGGTGATTAGAAAGATGATTACAAAAAATTCAATATTTCACATGTTCACCACTGCAGTTATTAACTGAGGAAATAACTATTTGCTGGGTTTCATATGCATGATTAAATTTCACGGGCATTATAGGGCACCGCTTGTAAATGGGTCATCACCCTCCTCTATATTAAAAGTGCAAAAAGAAATCAATTCTCCAATGGGTTCTACTGCAGAACTGTAAAACAGTTTCTTCTGGAACAAAAGGAAAGGTTCCCAAGATTTCATTATCTTTACTATCTGCAAGATGCTTCAAAGAACCTGCAAGATCTTCATGAAGGCAGCAACAACAAAATAAAATACCCACCTTTCTCAGTACTTCCAAACATGGACGTTCCATTTAGACATCATGACCAACGGCTATCGATGGACCTATTGTTCAGGAAGTTGTATAATCCACTCCTAAGTACAGTTTAAGATAACAGAATCATAGAGTTGGAAGGGACCTCCAGGATCATCACAACTACCTGCTCACCCACAGTGACCCCAATTTCATGCCCAAATGATCCCCCTACAAAAAGAGACAATAAGGGAAGATAGGGTTAGCTGAAGTTTAGCTTTGTTGCATTTCAGTGATGATGATTTTCACTGTGACTTGGAAGCTGCTTTGAGGAAAGATCCGTGATTAAGACCTTATTGTAACTTTGGTGGTTGCAGAACTTTTTCATTCATTACAGGAAATAGAAAATTACGTTAAGATGTTTCTTCCTCCAAAATTTCTACTTCCCTGATCACAGACATTAGTTAAACTATTTTGTTAAGGGAGAATTATAATCACAGATATTCCTGTTATGTCATATGCAGATTCTACTGTGACCCTCCTTAAAACCTATTGGTTATAGGAGTCAAATAATTTCAGAAAGATTAGAACCTTGCTTAAAAAAAACTTAGCTGCTCAGGTTGCTGTTTTAAATTCATTGAAGCGTTGTTAGGTGATGTGTTTAACCCTTTCCTCCCTAGCTCATCCATGATTTGAAATGCCATCTTGAAGTAGCAATTAATTCAGGGAAGATGTGTTCAGCAAGAATAATTAGGTAACTCTTGCCTTACGGTAGAAGAATAAAAAATGTTTACATTCACAACAAAAAGCTGCATATATGAAGTGACTTTATACTGAATTAGTTCATTGGTTCATCAACACAGTCCACAAATGAACTTCTTGGTAGACTCATCTGGTTTCCCCAGCACTTCCTGAGAGCCAAAGCACTGAACCTGAAGGAACCCTTGTGTGCAGATCATGTAGTTTTGTCATTATAAACAGTTGGATACAAATGTCTCTCCAAACTTGCATTCCAGGAATTTCCAACAGTAGCTAGGAATGCATGGGCATTTCCACACCCCTTAAATATAGTGAAATGCTGACCTTTTATAGTTATTACACTCCAACCACTCCGCATGATGTCACCATCATCAAGTGTCCAGGCAGCAAATGGCTGGCTACATCCTCCATTTTAAAGCACTAACTTGGAATCACATCAAGTAGATTTCCCAACCTATAAAGTGCAAGCTACAGGAGAGCAACCAGCAGGCCACCAGCAAAAGAAATGTGTGGAGATGAGAAAGCGCTATTTCTGCCTACAATGTCCCACCCTCTCACCCGCCTCCCTCTCCTTTTCCCGGGGATGGGGGTTTTGTTTTTTAAAAGCAAACTGCCTGGAGCAACAAATAGGCATTCAAGCATGCAGGCAAAGCAAAAAAATAATTCTTTCCCAAGTTGTCAAATAAACCATGCATCTTTGAAGTTGTTCCCCCCCCCCCAATCAAAGGATTCAAATCACTAAGGGCTTTTTAAAAAATGCTGAACAGCTTCAGTGGTTGCTTCTAAGAAGAAATGGCTGCTGCTTCATTGACTGCACATTGCTCTGTCTAAATCACCCAGACATTGCATTCTGGCAGGTGGCCCTTTACCAGGATGATTATCTTTCAGATTGGTGCATAGATATCTGGCTCGATGTTGTTCAGTTAGCACTTTTGGGACTGCATGGGGCATGACAGTTGGAGGAAGCAGGGGACAGGGGGTGCCCCATCCCCCACTTGGTGGCAGTTTGCTGGGGGCCAGATCCTTTGGGGGAAAAGTATGCACATGTGGTGGGATTCACTTAATCTTGGGAATCTCCCTACAAGGCTGCACATGGGCCAGGACAGCAGCGTCTGCCCAATGGGGAATGGCTGTGGCACATGGCAGTGTGGCTAACAGGGACCCCAAAAGAAGTTGATGTCCATGGGCTTCTACTAAGCAGCACCTTCCCGACAGTTTGCAGGCCTGATGGAGAGGGGGAGCATGACAGGCATGTCACTCAGACCCTGCAGGCAGGCCTGCCAGTGGGTCTTCCCATCCCAAGAATCATGGTGGGCATTACCACTGGCAGGAGGGGATTGGCCATTTGATCTACCCCCTGTACTGGTTTTTGCCTATGCTCAGTTGTAGTCAATAAATGCTATGGCCTCATTTATTCCAACTGTTACATGGTTTTTGTGATTCTTTGCATGCCTGAATTGTCCCTTCCCTTACACAGCAATTTCCCTAGGTCTGGGGATCCGTAGCAAATTTTGCTCCCTCAATTTCAAAGCTATTTGGGGGACATTGTGGGAGAGATAACATGGTCCCAGACCATTTAGTGCTTTAAATATAAGAACCAAGACCTTGAACCTGATCCAGTCTTCAATCTGGAGCCAGTGCAGTTGGGAAAGCACAGGTCATATATGTGCTCTCCATTGTATGTTGCCGAAAGGCCCTTAGTGACATATGGAATAAGACAAAATACAGCAAAAAATAAGTTACAGTAACAATATTAAGGGATGTTTTCATCAGGTATGAAAGAAAGCACAAATCATTAGAGATCAAATACCTGACAATCTTTCCTCACTTCTTTTTTGGAAAGTCACCTTTATCCCAGACATTAGGAATCTAGCAAAACCACAGTGCAGCAAATCAATGGTCCATTTTTCCTTCTGCATATTTTAGTGACCTATTTGAAATGCTTGAAAGAAAATAGCAACAAAGTCACATAATGCACATGGCCAGCTGTGCCATGAAGAATATTTCCTTTACCCCAGTGGCTTATCATCTACTGCCTTGGATCGCAATGATGGATAGCCTTTGCAAATTTTGTCCCAACTAACCCAATTGCAGATACTATTATAAGAACATAGGAATTGTGCTATCAGAAACAGAACAATCCATTGTCCCATTAATCATACAGCATTCCTAAAGTGACAATCAGATGGATGAACAATTATTTTCTGTAACAGACACTTGTGGCATGTGTTCACAAACACACACACTTATTTCCCTTACTATGGGTGTGCCTCTACTTGCTCGGCTCACCAACCTCAGAACTCACTATACTCACAATATTTAACAGCGGTTTGAATACTGAAAAGCAGTTTCCTGCCAGAAGAATTGCAGCAATATTTCATGAAACAACATCCTTTTTGAGAACAGCCAAATTAGCCAATTCATTAGCCAAATGAGATTTGTATCAAATGTCCTGACTCTCTTTTCTCCCTAACTGGAATTGAAAATAACTCACATCATTCTCTTGTCTTATATTCACATAAATCTCTGTGAAGTAGGTTGGGCTGAAAAAGTATGACTGACCCAAAGTCACTCAGTAAACTTCCGTGATAGACTAGGAATACAAACATAGGTGTCTTAGATCCTAGTCAGACATACTAAACCAGGGGTAGCCAAACAGTAGCTCTCCAAATGTCCATGAACTACACTTATTAAGAGCTCCTGCCAATTGGCTACGCTGGCAGGTGTTCCTGGTAATAGTAGTCCATAGATATCCAGGGAGTCAGTTTGGCCATCCCTGCCTAAACACTACACCATATGGGCTCTGTCAAGAAAGTTATTAAAACCCTTTCTACTGAATCAGAGAAGATATTTTCATCCCTCCCTGCTGTGCTGCCACCACACTTCTCATGAACAAACCTTTGCTTCCACTGAGTTGTTGGGGAGCTAATCTGGGCCAAGATGTTCCAATCCCCCCCCTTTTCTCTTTCTTTCTTTCTTTCTTTCTTTCTTTCTTTCTTTCTTTCTTTCTTTCTTTCTTTCTTTCAACTCACAGCAGTACACTGTATCTAGTGGCCAATTTTGAGTCTCCAAACTTAATTTTCTGATGATATATGCCTTCCATGGACAGGTGGATCCTTTCTATTCCTAGGGAAATTATTCCTGTTGTGGAAGGCTTTGTCAATGTTAATAGGGCTGCTGTAGGTCAGAGATGGAAGAGGGAGAAGTTGCACCTTTGATTTCCTTCCATTCTACCCTAACCCTAACCCTACTTCAGACGAACACGGCTACCCACCTGAATCTGTATTGAGTCTGTGGGATCCCCAGGTCTCGCCTGGAGACTGGCATCTCTACTTCCTTAAAGTTAGCCCTGACTTTCACCAAGGAAGCACTTGCTTTACATCCCTAAAAAAAGCTTTGTACCTGGCTGCTTAGCAATCCCAACAAACCAACTATCTCATGCGAACAGGACACGTGCTTATAAAGAACCAGGAATCCCTCCTGTTGCTGATGATTGATGCAATCACTGATTAAAAATGAAAGTCCTGTGTTCTGAAACACCAGCCCTGAATCATGATACACCCGAAAGCAAGGGGAAAATGAATAATGGAATATCCTAATTTTCAAGTAGGCAACACCCAGAGAACTTCTTTCCATTTTTATGAATGAACTCACACATGTGGATGGATGAGTTCTGTGCATACCAGCCTTTCTCAACCTTTTTACCACTGAGAAACTGCTGGAACATTCGTCAGGCTTCAAGAAACCCTGGAAGTGATGTCATCAGGCCACACCTCCCAGCTATGCCTATGGAAGTCATATGTCACCAGAAGTGATATCACTCTCCATCAAACCACCTCCCCCCAACACCAGAAATGGAATAGCAGCCGACTCTGCTAGGCTAGAGACAAGGTTAGGGCAGACGTCCACTTCTTGGTCATCTCCTGCCACTCCCACCCACCAATGCAGTTAAGTTAAAGTGAGACTACTTACCTCTCTGCAGTCACTACCATATGTAATGAGCCTTGGCCAGCATGGATTTGCATAGCTGGGGTACTTCCCCTTTTTACCCCCTCCAGGCGCATCAGTGGCCATTTTGGGAGGTGTGCAATTTTACATAACTTTTTATGCTTATATCACATGATAAATTATTTAAAAAATACAAAAAATATGTTTTAAAATTAACTCCCACCCAATCAGCAAAACCCTTTTGGGTCCATCAAGAAACCCCAGGGTTTTATGAACCCTCTGTTGAGAAAGCCTGGTGTGTACCATGGAGAAAAATTGCCTGGAATCAGGCCATTAGCATAAAGCATATTCTGACTACTATATCGCCATTTATCAAAGTAACAATTATCAGCATCTTGCACAAGCCTTTATTTTGTTTTGATTGTGCAATTGAAAAGCAATTAATTTGCTTTCAAATATAGAAAGCTGTTGGCTGGCTGGAGCAGTACTTGATTGCATTGCTGAAGCAATCACTTTAGAAAAAGAACTTGTTACATGGTAGACAAGCAGCAAACAACTTCAAAAGAGGCCAACCTTTGTAATTAGTAGGTACATGCGCTTTTTTTTAAATTTTGGATTCTTATTCTTTTCATAGTATCTGATGTGATTTCATTCAACTCATTATTAAACCTATTTGTTTTAGTTATTGATGGCAAATGTATTACTAGCTGTAGCCCCCACCCCCCCAATCTTTCAGCTGGGAAGCCATTTCCAGGAATCCCCTTCACAGCTGCACTATTTCAGACAGACAGAAAACACTGCACTGTCTTATGGCTGTTATTATTCTTACCTGCAGAACGTGGGCACTGCAAGGTGTTTGGCAAGCCAAGAAAGCTGATAACAATGATACAAAGTGCACATAAATAAATAACAAAATATCAAGCAAGATCATGCTTAACAGGAAATGGGGAAATCTGCTACCAGGCATGATTCAGCATGCAGAATTCCCATTGAATCCTTCAGCCTTCTTTGTGACTGCAGCATGTAAATTTTTATGCCTTTCCATTTCCCAAAACACAAACATAGAATTTATGTAGTAGTTATAAATTCACTGTGTGATCTTTAACCCTGTTTTGTTTTTGTTCAACTAAATGTATGCAGTCGTTTGTGGCTGCAATTTCCAGGAGGCACAGGCATAGGTAAAGAGGGCTTCCTAAACCTTTTGAATCAATCTCCTTTTCCATCAAAAATGAGTCAATTTTACCTACAGTGGAAAATACTTTCTCTGTCCCAGAAAAGTGGTTCCCAGCTTAGTTGAGCCTGTGGAAGATTTTAGAATTCTGAGAACAGGCAGTCGGCTTCACCATAAAACGATAGTGGGGGCACAGCCAGGGAGACTAGGGCCAGTCAGAAATGCTGACTGCCAAGCTTGCACCTGAGAAGAAGGCAGCTCTTTTGGCACAGGTATTCTCTGCTGATAGAATGAGAATGCCTCCTGTCTTCTCTGAATCACCTCCTACACCAATGAGGTGGTAGAAACCCAGAACCAGCTCTTTGCTTTGAGGAAGATACACTTTGAAGAAGAAGGAAGTGGGTAATGAGGAACACATTAGTGTTCAGGGGCCACCCTGCTGGTGGAGTTCTGTGCATACCAGCCTTATAAACTACTCTCCTCCTTGTGTACTCTCCTCCTCCTTATAAACTACTCTCCTCCTCTTTGCGTGTGCTATACGCACAGATATAATTAGGAAACGTCAGTGGACACTTCAACATTCAGAAAGTCAGATGTAGTATTTGCCTTTATTCCCATAATTTCTTCTTCTTCTTCTGCAGAGCTGCCTGTGCTCCAAGAGTGCAAATGTGACCTTTGCATAACTTGAATTTTCTGCAAAAATGTTCACCTAATAACCAAAAGTGAGATGAATGGCTGAGAGAGTTCAGTCAGAGCTGATTTGTGAGAACAGCTTTAACAGGACTGTGACAAATCCAAGGTCACCCAGCTGGCTGCATGTGGAGAAGTGGGGAATCAAACCTGACTCACCAGATCAAAGGTAGTCAAACTGCGGCCCTCCAGATGTCCATAGACTACAATTTCCATGAGCCCCTGCCAGCATTCGCTGGCAGGGGCTCATGGGAATTGTAGTCCATGGACATCTGGAGGGCCGCAGTTTGACTACCCCTGCACCAGATTAATTGTATCCAAGCACTCCACTGGACCTAGGAAGATAAATATTGTACCATTTCGGGACTTTTTTCCAATTGACTTGTGGGGGTGCAGTTGGGCCAAGGATGACGTCCACACCAAATTTTCCATTGGCAAACAGGCCACAGCTTTATTTAAAGTTAACAACAAGAGAGTGTTGGCAACAAGAGGAGAAGGAGCCTAAACTGATTCCTTTTGGGTTGTCCGACCCTTAATCTACCCAAACAGTGCCCTGGTTATCCTGTCCAGGTCCCCTGTTGGGCCACAGGATTCCTTCCCATTGAGTATGCCCCCCAAAGATGAGCCCGATATGCTTCAGGAGGTGTAGACCTCCCTCAGCCCATTCCAGTCTACCTGCCTCTAATTATCTGAGACTACCCGTTCAGGTCAGCCCAATTAACTTGCTGCCTCCTTCTGAGCCCCCCCCCCCAATCAGGGGAGACCAATCACTCCCTTTTGTTCTTCCCTTCCTTATTTAGGTTCCATCCCCTTGTCCTCTGCCAGTTGTGACAGTATAGTATGTATGCAATATAAAATCCCAAGACAATATAATTCACCAGCAACCAAGTAAACTGAACAAAAAACATGAACCCCACTTCCCCATAGGGTGGGAGGGTGGGAGCTGTTCACTTAGCTGGCCAGGGAGAAGAGGCTGTCTGTGAGCACGTGGCACCTTGTATAGCACCACACACTCACTCTTCCCCCCTTTCTCCAACATGGCGCAACCATGCCGTGCATGCCCAGTCCGACTCCAGCACTCCCGGTTAGAGCACCATCCTGCTCTGCCACACTATGCTGCTTCTTCAGTGGCAGCTGCGCTGAACCGTGGGCCACTCTTTAGTTACATATCTTTTCTCTAAAACAATTAGGAGACTTTTAAATTTTCAGTTGTTTGTTGTTGTTGTTGTTATGTGCGAAGTCGTGTCCGACCCATCGCGACCCCATGGACAATGATCCTCCAGGCCTTCCTGTCCTCTACCATTCCCCGGAGTCCATTTAAGTTTGCACCTACTGCTTCAGTGACTCCATCCATCCACCTCATTCTCTGTCGTCCCCTTCTTCTTTTGCCCTCGATCTCTCCCAGCATTAGGCTCTTCTCCAGGGAGCCCTTCCTTCTCATGAGGTGGCCAAAATATTTGAGTTTCATCTTCAGGATCTGGCCTTCTAAAGAGCAGTCAGGGCTGATCTCCTCTAGGACTGACTGGTTTGTTCGCCTTGCAGTCCAAGGGACTCGCAAGAGTCTTCTCCAGCACCAGAGTTCGAAAGCCTCAATTCTTTGACGCTCGGCCTTCCTTATGGTCCAACTTTCGCAGCCATACATTGCAACTGGGAAGACCATAGCCTTGACTAAACGCACTTTTGTTGGCAGGGTGATGTCTCTGCTTTTTAGGATGCTGTCTAGATTTGCCATAGCTTTCCTCCCCAGGAGCAAGCGTCTTTTAATTTCTTTGCTGCAGTCCCCATCTGCAGTGATCTTGGAGCCCAGGAAAATAAAATCTGTCACTATCTCCATTTCTTCCCCTTCTATTTGCCAGGAATAGAGAGGGCCGGATGCCATGATCTTTGTTTTCTTGATGTTGAGTTTCAAGCCAACTTTGGCACTCTCCTCCTTCACCCGCATCAACAGGCTCTTTAGTTCCTCTTCACTTTCTGCCGTTAGAGTGGTATCATCTGCATATCTGAGGGTGTTGATATTTCTCCCTGCAATCTTGATCCCAATTTGTGACTCCTCTAATCCCGCATTTCTCATGATGTGCTCTGCATACAAGTTAAATAGGCAAGGCGACAGTATACAGCCTTGCCGAACTCCTTTCTCAATTTTGAACCAGTCAGTGATTCCATGTTCAGTTCTCACTGTTGCTTCTTGACCTGCATATAAATTTCTCAAGAGACAAATAAGATGCTCTGGTATTCCCATCTCTTTAAGAACTTGCCACAATTTGTTGTGCTCCACACAATCAAAGGCTTTAGCATAGTCAATGAAGCAGAAGTAGATGTTCTTCTGGTACTCCCTAGCTTTCTCCATGATCCAGCGTATGTTGGCAATTTGATCTCTAGTTCCTCTGCCTCTTCGAAATCCTGCCTGTACTTCTGGAAGTTCTCGGTCCACATATTGCTGGAGCCTAGCTTGTAGGATTTTGAGCATAACTTTGCTAGCATGAGAAATTAGTGCAATGGTGCGGTAGTTTGAACATTCTTTGGCATTGCCCTTCTTTGGGATTGGAATGTAAACTGACCTTTTCCAATCCTGTGGCCATTGTTGAGTTTTCCAAATTTGCTGGCATATTGAGTGTAGCACTTTTACTGCATCGTCCTTTAAGATTTTGAATAGTTCAACTGGAATGCTGTCACTACCACTAGCTTTATTGTTGCTCAGACTTCCTAAGGCCCATTTGACTTCACATTCCAGGATGTCTGGCTCCAGGTCAGTAACTACCCCATTGTGGTCATCAGGGATGTTAAGCTCGCTCTTGTATAGTTCTTCTGTATAATTTTGCCACCTTTGTTTGATCTCTCCTGCTTCTGTGAGGTCCCTACCATTTTGGTCCCTTATCATACCCATCTTTGCATGAAACGTTCTCTTCATATCTCCAATTTTCTTGAAAAGATCTCTGGTCCTCCCCATTCTATTGTTTTCTTCTATTTGTTTGCACTGTTCATTTAAGAAGGCATTCTTATCTCTTCTAGCTTTTCTCTGGAATTCTGCATTCAATTGGGTGTATCTTTCTCTTTCTCCCTTGCCTTTCACTTCCCTTCTCTCCTTAGCTATTTGTAAAGCTTCCTCAGACAGCCATTTTGATTTCTTGCATTTCTTTTTCTTTGGGATGGTTTTAGTTGCTACCTCTTGTACAATGTTGCGAACCTCCGTCCATAGTTCTTCAGGCACTCTGTCTATCAGATCTAATTCCTTAAATCTATTTGTCACCTCCACTGTGTATTCGTCAGGGATATGATTTAGTTCATACCTGAGTGGCCTAGTGCTTTTCCCTACTTTTTTCAATTTAAGCCTAAATTTTGCAACAAGAAGCTCATGATCTGAACCACAATCAGCTCCTGGTCTTGTTTTTATTGACTGGATAGAACTTTTCCATCTTTGGCTGCAGAGCACATAGTCAATCTGATTTCTGTGTTGACCGTCTGGTGATGTCCATGTGTAGAGTCGTCTCTTGGGTTGCTGGAAAAGAGTGTTTGCTATGACCATTGTATTCTCTTGACAAAATTCTACCAGCCTGTGCCCTGCTTCATTTTGTACTCCAAGGCCAAACTTGCCTGTTATCCCGGTTATCTTTTGGCTTCCTACTTTAGCATTCCAATCCCCCATGATGATAAGCACATCATTTTTGGGCGTTGCTTCTAGAAGGTGTTGTAGGGCTTCATAGAACTGATCAACTTCATCCTCTTCAGCAGCAGTGGTTGGGGCGTAGACCTGGATCACTGTGATGTTGAATGGTTTGCCTTGGATTCGAACTGAGATCATTCTGTCATTTTGGGGATTGTATCCCAAGACTGCTTTTCCTACTCTCTTATTGATTATGAATGCTACTCCATTTCTTCTGCGAGATTCTTGTCCACAGTAGTATACCTGATGGTCATCTGAATTAAATTCACCCATTCCTGTCCATTTTAGTTCACTGATTCCTAAAATGTCGATGTTCAGTCTTCTCATTTCTTGTTTAACCACGTCCAGCTTGCCTTGATTCATGGATCTGACGTTCCAGGTTCCTATGGAATAAAAATCTTTACAGCATTGGACTGTCTTTTCGCCACCAGTTACTTCCACAACTGAGCGTCCTTTCGGCTTTGGCCCAGCCGCTTCATTCATTCTGGCGCTACTCGTACTAGCCGTCTGCTCATCCCCAGTAGCATATTGGACACCTTCCGACCTGAGGGGCTCATCTTCCAGCGTCATATCGTTATGCCTATTGGAACTGTCCATAGAGTTTTCATGGCAAAGATACTGGAGTGGTTTGCCATTTCCTTCTCCAGTGGATCACCTTTTGTCAGAGCTCTCAGCTATGACCTGTCCGTCTTGGGTGGCCCTGCACGGCATAGCTCATAGCTTCACTGAACTACGCAAGCCCCCTTGCCACAACAAGGCAGCGATCCTTGAAGGGGGTCAGTTGTTTAGTCACATCTTTTATGTGGACAAATGAAATATTTTTCATCTTGATGAGTTGCTCAAGTTGCATCTCGGGAATATTTGACAACACTTACTCTCATTGTGAGCAAGGTTGTTATCACATGTATATCAAAATATCTCAATTATTTTGTTTCTTAATGTATTATTTATTATTTATTTATGTTTCAATTTATATCCCACCACTCCCAGCAAGCTGGTTCATGGCGGGTCACAATAAAAGGCCCAAAAAAACATACAATATTATCCCATTAAAACACCCATTAAAAGAACCCTATGGCAGCGACAATTCCAAATCCCATATAGACATAGATATTACTATTCCCCCCTCTTTAGTTCAGGTCCATTCTGGCATATAATTTGTTTGTGTATCTTTGTTAAATCTATGGAGTGCTCAGTCTGAATTTTAGCACTGAGGAAGGCTTTATGCCAAACACATCTGGTATTGGTTCTTGCATACGGAGATAATTAGTACCTTATAACTCGTATTTATATGATTGGACATTTTTCTTTATAATGTTATAAATATTTATATGTATGTTTTCCTGTATAGTTCTCAGTTCTATGTAAACAGCCCTGAGCCTTTGGGGAGGGCGGTAAAGGTAAAGGTAAAGGTATCCCCTGTGCAAGCACCGAGTCATGTCTGACCCTTGGGGTGACGCCCTCTAGCGTTTTCTTGGCAGACTCAATACGGGGTGGTTTGCCAGTGCCTTCCCCAGTCATCACCGTTTACCCCCCAGCAAGCTGGGTACTCATTTTACCGACCTCGGAAGGATGGAAGGCTGAGTCAACCTTGAGCCGGCTGCTGGGATTGAACTCCCAACCTCATGGGCAGACAGATTCAGACAGCATATCGCTGCCTTACCACTCTGCGCCACAAGAGGCTCTCGGGGAGGGCGGTATATAAATGTAAATAAATATAATAAAAATAAATATATTGGGATTAGGAATTTATATGCTGAACATGGGATTGTTAGTTTTTTAATGCTGTTTTAGCACTTCTAAATGTTGTATTATTAAATTATTAAGTTATTTATGAGTTATCTATGACTTTCTATATATTTATACTATGTACATAGTTATATTTTACTTTCATTTTCTTTGTTTTAACCTTTTGGGTTACCGTTCTTGGGTATGAATGTGTTTTTCTGCCCTTTTTTGGTTATATACCTTATCTTCTGATTAATGCTCATCTCTCTTACCCCCCTTACTCATCTCTCTTACAAACGAAGATATAGGGAACCAAACTAATGGAAAAACCTGTTCATTTATGTTTATTTATATTGCCTAATTATATATCCTTTAATCTCTCCCATTTGCAGGGCTCCATCCCAGTTTTCCAGTGATGTTTCTTATGGCATTTGAAAATGGAGGGGCTGGCACCACAGCCTCTCTTACGACCTTAGTCCCATGAAAGAATGAACCACTGCTCGGGTGCATTTATGGATGATGGGACACCATACCCAGTCCTAGTGCCTCTCGCAGATGTTCTTCTGGTATATGTAGAATTAAAATATGATTATCATTTATAAATAGTCAATTTCAAGGAAATCTATAAAATACCATATTTATTAGTGGGTTCAATAAGGCACGGAGTCACTAGTGGAGTGAAATATCAGTTTTTTATTAGATCACACCAACTGGACTGAGTAACTGCCCACTACCCAGTCTTATATACAGTCCCAGGCTAGAGCCTGTGATTGGCTCCTTGCAAGATAGGTTGGTTGTGATTTGACAGCACTTTCCAGCATTGGAGCTGTAGAGTAGGTTCTGAAGAGAGAAAGTAATATTTTCAATCATTGTCATTCAGAAACAGGATTTCAGTGTCATGAAGGTATATCTGAGCCATCAACTGGCACACTACCTGTGTGCCTTGACTACTATCAGAAATAATAGCTTGATCTTCCAATTACCCACTCTCTCAAATTAAAAAAAATTGTCTCTTGCTGCATCATCCCCTCCCCCAGCATCAACATCATATCTTCAGAAAACAGAGTGATGGCATGTCACAGAGTAATAGGTTACATGAATTATAGTTTTAAACACTGAGCCTTCTTTGCCACATTTAAAGCAGTAGCAAAGCACAGTGAGTGACACTGATTCCAACAAACATGCAATTTTTCCAATGACACCAATTAGTTAAATGGTGTGAAAATACATTGGCAGATTTTATAATACCATCCTACATTTTTGATGTGATTTGACAGTGAACGCAACTCTTTTGAGTGCACATGTACATACACAATTGTTCTATGAGACAATGTTCTATTGGCAATAGAGATCATCAGCCATTTTCTCACCTGTTTTATACTCCCCCTCTTCCTCTTCACAGTCGTTAAACTCTTAACACACATTAAGCAATTTCAGTGAAAGCTGTCTTCCTTAATGTGAGTTGTTGTTGCCTCCCTGCCAATATGAAAGTGTTTTCTCAAACTCACCGAAGTATATGTGATAAGACACATTAAGGGATTTCACTCCATTTAATGGAGCAAAACTGTCTGAGGAAGAGATGGCATACAGTCCTGGGATTTCTATATTTCCTAGTGATGTAAAATCATTTCTCATGTTCATTAGTTCAACTTGATTATTCAAGTTTGTTGAAAAAAGTAAAACTTGAGTGATGTAGCTTCTGGACATGTTTGATCGTAGATGAACTTTAACAGAAAAAGATAAACATCCACTGATAGCAGATTTAAGAATCAATTTACTTTTCTCTGCAACTGTTATTTTCTTCTTTAAAAGCTGGAAATATCCATTTACGATTCACCTAGTGTGAGATCTAATTTGGCCTCTATGCTTCACCTTTTAGTAATGTAGCAAAGAAACAAGCTTATATAGGCAATATCGCCATGCACGTCAGACCTCCCCACAGCACTTCTTGAACACCAGGTGTATTGATTAGAGCCTAACCTAAGACTGCTGATTCACCTGAAAGGGGGAGGTTTTAAGGTATAAAGAGATGCTCATACATTAAGAGCTGCCAGACAGGTTTGTGGAAAACATTGTAAAAATGTGCAGTCATTCAAATTATGCCATTTATCTCTTATGATTAAAATACTATTAAATTAACAAAGGAAGACAAAGAATGAATGCTTTTGAAAAATGTAGCTACCATTTGCCTTGCAGGGGGATATTGACCGCCTAATGAGGATTTGGCATAAAATATTTGGCCACAGCCTTTATTCAACATTGAGCGTGGCAAGCATGGGAAGAGAAATTTGCCCTCTTGTGGTCAGCTGACCACAAGGCAGCCCATCGCAGCCTGCCTCCTCAACAGGTTGCATTGGCTATCCAGCCCAGAATCCTGGACATAATGGCAGGCTGAGAAAGGGGAGGGGGAGGCAACATGGAGTGACCCCTCCGGACGTCAGCCTCTGTTGGGTTCTCCTGCCTCCTGGAAATGCAAGCCTTCAACCAGGCTCTGCATCCACACAGCCCCTTAAGGGCTCCCCCAAATCTAGGGGAGGCCAGTGCGCAAGCTTGGCCACCCCAAAATTCATCCTTCCCATGCTACACTTCCGCCACTGAGCCCGAATAGGGTTAATACCTTTTTGGGCTCCTGCCACCGCTCATTTTGCAGCCAATTCAAAATAGTATATCGGATCCCATGGAGCCATATGTACATGTCCCAGTCCGACAAGAGCACCCCATCACTCTTATAGAGGGTCCAGAACTGTAAATGCCCTACCATGGGGGTGCCAGTCAGTAACACACATCCCAAGTCAGCTCTGTACTGAGGGTTTACCTCCACCTGAGATCATGGAACTCTAGGTGACAGGTGAAGTAGCCACTCACCACCATGGACCATTCTTTGGTGAATGTCCAGCCAGCCCAATGGGGCCTCTCATGAGATTTAGCCTCTAGCAATATGGCATCCTAGCCACTCAGCCCAGACGATAATTGCCCCTTGAAGTTACCAGGGCCCAACACCAATGCCCCTTCCAAGGCTGGCAAACTGCCATATGGCAACCAATGTGACAACGTGGCCTGGTGCTCAGCTCAACATTTGCAACTGTTGCTAAGCCAGTGTCCCTTGATGGTCAGCTAATGGTTTGGGGGATACAGACATCTGCCGGCACGCTTGCACAGGAAGTCCACCATTGCAACTATGTCCAGGAAAGCAGCTGCCTCCCATTGTCCAAGCCACGTGATGCCTCTGGTCTCCAAATGGACCCCTTTGTGCTGTTACAGCATGCCATCCTGTCTGCCGCATGGCACCATGCTCCGTAACCAGCATTAGGCATCCCCGTTGACTGCCGCCCTGAAGGAAACCAAAAGTTTGTTACTGGAAAACGGTAACATGGGCATCCTCGCATGCTGACTAGTGCTGACCCATCCCTCCTGGTGCCCCCAGGATATATTGTTAGAGAACTGTTGGCAGTTCCATTGTGGCTAGATGCACCCTACCACCTGCCATCTGATTGCTGTGCCACTCAACCTTGGCAAACTGCCCTCAGCCAAAGCCCTGGACATGTTCCCCTTGAGTACCAAGGGCCAGCCCCCCTTTGGTACCCTAAGTCCTACAGGTTGCAGTCTGTGGCGACATTGTGAACCACTACTTATGTGCATATACTTTCTGACTCCTGGATGTTATACTGGGTAACCCCATGTGCCAACATACTGAGACCTGACTGGAGCTCCTAGTAACCCAGCTGAACCTGCAGTATGCTTAGTCTCCAGTGCTCAGGCAGGTAGGGACCATGCCACTTTCCCAGGCCAGTGGCTGTGCTGGTCCCAAGATGCCCCCCCCCCGAACTCATGTTGGCCATGTTACACTCCCCCAGAACCACTTGTCTGTCCTGGCCCCAGACATAATTTAAGCAATCTCCATGAAGGCCGTCCAGCTGAAACTGGACTCTCTAGTCAAAGGGGACCCCATCACTCCTAGAACTCGAATCCCAGCAACTCCAGGCCCCCATCCTGTGTGGGGAGGGGGTGAGGACAAGTGACAGGTTTGCAGCCACCTCCTCCCAAGGCTGGCCTGGTCAGATGATATCTCATATATTTTTGCAGATCTGGGTTGCAATGAAAAGCCCAGATGACCAATGAGGCCAACCAGGCAGATCAAGTGCTTAGATATGAACTGGTATGAGGGACTGATCTGCAGAACTTAATATGTAGTCTGCCCCTTCTCCATCCAGCTGGAAACAGCATTGGCTTCAGGTGATGGGGAGCCAAATCGTGCTGGCATAAATATGAAGCCAGGGAATTCCTGAATGGGACAAAGAGGTACCCGCATCTGAAGTGATGACTCATCTGCAGGTGCTGACTCATCTGCAGTCTGTCATAACTGAGACTATATAACCAGATGAATGCTCCCCTAGAGCAATGCGCCTTACCTAGTGGCCGTCTTAACTTCATTTCCCAGCCCAAAGATCTCCACCAGCTTCTAGGGTGCAGTTCCTTGCATCCCTTTTGTAGCAATCCTAAGCAGTCACTTTCTGTGCCAACCACGTTCTGGCTCGTGCCCTGGGAACTCTCTTGGTATTGCTCTCCCATCCACACCGACAGCACTTCCATGCTGGACCTGTAATGAGACACCCCCCTCCAAGCCAATCTGGCCCATTAACCTGGGATTGGCTGCCCTGCCAAGCAAGTCCAGGTGATGACTCTGACACCATTTGCGAAAGGCGTGGCTCACCCTAAAGCCATCAGGTGATGCCTGGCCACTGCTGCAAGCTGACCTGGCCACCAGGGAGACCCCCCCTTTCGCGCTGATATTCCCCCCTGGGGAAGCCTTGTGGTTGGTGCCCCCCGTAGACTGGCCCTTGCAGGGTCCGTCATGCATCACAATGCCCCTGGCTGATGTCCACCAGGGGCATCCAAAAATGTCCCAAAAGCCATAGCACATGGCACCCCATGATGCTGTCCCCCCAACTGCCTGTCTCACCCTGTCATTGCTGCTGATGGGCATGTGTTGGCCAGCCAAAACAATGGTGTAGTCCTACCCAGTGGCTGCCAACCAAAGGTGGCCAGCCAAGGGCCACTGGGTGCCACATTCCCAGACCATGGGGTGGGCACCTTCCTACCCATCTGCACCAGGACCAAGCAGCCAAGGCCAGTGGAGAGTGCTCATAGCATGTGCTTCCAAAGATGTCGTTGCCGCCCATGCCTGCAAGCCAATGCTCACCCCTTCTGTTTTCCCTGGAGACCCTCTGAGCTGGTGCACAATAGCCTGCCTCAGTGTGAAGAAAGGGATTGGACTGGATGACCCCAGAGTTCCCTGCCAATTATGTGCTCCTGCAAACCCAGACCGTTGTCTGAAGCAGGGGGCTGAACTAGATGACCTTCAGAGGTCCCTGCCAAATCTTTGCTCCTACAAACCACAACCACTGCCAGAAGCATGGAGTTGGACTAGATGACCCTGGAGGTCCCTGCCAACTCTGTGTTTATGTAAACAGTGCCTACAGTGTACATCATGGGGTTGGACTTGATGACCCAAGGAGGTCCCTGCCAGCTATGTGTTCTTGCAACAAACCATAGATGTTTGTCGCTCCATTTTTGGATCCCAACCCTCCCCCCTTTTTTGGAAGAGGACTGGCCCCCATAAAAGTGTATCTGTCCACCCACCAACTTGCCATGTTCTTTCAAGTGGGCTCTACCTTAAGGTTCGCAGCAGTGCTTAAAGTGGCATCTGTGGCATTGGTACATGCCCCTATTGAATTCCCAACAGGTGCCTCACCTATCCTTCCTACCCTGGGCTTACATCTGTCTTGTTCTGCCCTCCTGACATATGGCCCCGCTTTCATGTTATAGGTGTTGTGGTCCTTTAAGTCCCACCTCGCCTGGATTTTGTTTAAAAACCACTTGCGAGCCTACTTGTCATGTGCCATGGCCTCTGCATCCCCCAAAAGTGCTTTGGCCTCCAAAACATTTACCAAATGATTCCCCAAGTGCCAACTCCTCTCTGGGTAAGCCCCGGCAACAAGGCGTAGAAATACTGCATAACCCCTTAACCAGTTAGTGAAGGAGTAATCATTTTGTGCTGCTGTAAAGCCTTTTTTTTCTTAAATCCCTTTTGGACCCCATTTTGGGACATCTCCATTTCGTCGCACCATGTTAAATATGTCGACATAATACCCATAAAGGGTAACCACACCTGCACTTGCCAGTCCCTGTTGTGCTGCTATAGCAGTTTCTGTAGGAGGAATGCCCACATGTACAGTTTGCATACCCAGATGAGGAGACAGCCAACACCGTCTGCTTCCACAACTTATGTATCACCTAGTCATTCTACAGCCAGATTGCTGCCAGCTGTGACTGGGCATTACCTCCTGGCCATATGACCAGGGTGATACCTGCAGCTGTGCAGCAGAACTCCCACTCTACATCCATGCCTGCAGTCACACAGCATAACCCTAAGCTTGATAGTGAGCCAAACACTGGCACTCAGGCCCTGCAAACAAAGCCTGATGGGCCCCTGGCCACAGAGTGAGTTGTTGGTTTCCTGGACCCCCATGGAGCCACAGATGAGCAAGATGAAGAACTGCCAATTCCAGTTCTGGACTGGACACATGTGAACTTGAAAACATCCTCTGAAAAACCTTTTCTCCCATGGATGGTGGTCTGAACCCGCAAAAACCTGACCCAGTCCTGCCCCAATTGTAGAACTGCAGCCAGGATCCACCACACCCCCAAATGATGGGCCCGAAGGTTGCAGAGTAAAACCACCGCCCTGCATAATTGTTGAAACCTGCAGGGGGGGTGTGGTGTGGGGATAGAAGCCTCATCTTCCCCACCTAGACACCCCTTCCTCTATCAAGGTGGAGGATCCCACTGCCACGCATCTTAATGCCCCCAAAATCCCATAAATCGCAGAGGAACCTGCTGCTGCTGCATCATTAAATGTGCCTGTCCCATCCCATGCTCCCAAGGCCCTGGAACCAGCAGCCACCAGCAGCGCAGCACAGTTCATGGGCAGTTGGGGCTTCACTGCCACAGCCTGCCTTGACCCATCACTTTCCCCCCACTGGCATCCTTTTTGGTGCCATGGTCGCTTGTTCCTCTCTCTCTCTCTCTCTCTCTCTCTCTCTCTCTCCTGCCAGAATGGCCTGTGAGAAGCTTAGTTGTTCATTTGTTTGTTTGTTTTAATTGTTTGTTTTAAAACAAACAATGCCCTCCCAGTGTGTCTAGCATCCCTTTTCCCTCAAAAAGTAAAATAAAATAAAATTGCTGGGGTTCCCTGACATTGCGAGGCGGTTGGGCCAGAAAAAACGGCTCCCCCCACTGAGCGATGTTTCTTTGGGCACCCTGATGGGGAAAAGAGGCCGAGCAATGTCAGGCCATCCATTTAACTGACGCCTAGCTCAGCCACGCCCCCTGTTGCCATGCCAACACACACCCTGCCCAGAGAATGCCAGGGCTGGGAGTTCTCTCCCACCAGCCAGGTCCCTGTCGGCGGTCCTCCCCCACAGCGGCAATGGCCCCCTTTAGATGAGTCTTGGGGGCTTTTTAGCTGTGTATAATACAATGGACCTGGGGATATGAAGGGAAACGCTTTATTTTTAATATATGGGATATTCTGTTTATTCTTTTTGAAACATGTTGAATTTGAATACATTGTCTCTCATTTCTAGGATTGTCAATTTTCTTTTGCTGTTTTTGTTTTGTTAATATTTTAAAAAGAAAACGATGTATAATATTGTTACGATAGCTCATCTCTTCTTGCTGATGGAAAAAGTTATTTCAGCTCAGGAAGACTCTTGGTCTGATTGTGTCTTGTTTTTCATTGTGGATTATTGCTTAATTTTCCTTGATGCGTGTACAGACTTTATAATTCATTCTAATATTCTCCCTGGTATGGAAAGCATACTTAGAAATGTAATTACTCAGGTTGCCTTTTTAAAAGGAAAAATTGGTACACTTACTTTTTCAAATGCAATCTTCTAAGATGAGGGATAAAATTGTAACTGTTGAACAGGTGCAATTTATAAATGGTCTTTTAGAAAACATATCATTGTTGCTTATTTCTGGTGCAGATCCCCTAGTTGCTTCTTATTTCATTCCTGTAGGCTTCTTGTCCCCCAAGAGCAGCAGTGGGGGAGAACCGTGGGCTGACATGGGAATGGGGAATCTGACAGGTGGACCCCATCCCTGTGATAATACGGCTCCATGATGTAGTCAAAGAACGAGTGGTGAGTAACCAGACCATCCCACCCCCTTGACCAGCCTGGTGACTACCTTATTGACTTTCCACAAAGTACAGTTAACTTTGTGGAATGATAGCTCACTACACCATATCAGACCATATGACCCATGTCCTTGGGAGCCTCTTGCGGAGAAGTATCTGCTTCCCTCTCCAAAGCTTGGTTGCCACACCTCCTCCATGATCCCTGCTTCATGTGCTCCATCCCTGACAGGGGCATGCATGTGTCCCCCACTTGCTGGGGTCAAGGCAGATGCCCCTCACCATGCCATATGCAGCTCCTTACCTGATGGACACCTCCTGCTGAGTGTCCCAGCAGCCTGTTCTGCTTCCATGAGGACACTTTTCTGACTGCTCTGGAATTCTGACCCCACAGGCCACTCTGTTAATCCTTCCATGGACCATGCATCCCTTGCACATAATGGACTTGCCTGGTGCCTGACCTGGGGCCCCTGAGGCTCCTTACCTGAAGCACTTGGGGCATTGACTCCCCGCCCCTCATCCCCAGTCAAGGTTGACCTGTGACACTTCCTCTGCACCATCCTGTCCACCAACCCCTATCCAAGTGTTGAAGCAAGGAGTGGGGTTTGGGAGCTTGACTTCTCCTTCCCCAGCAAGATGAGCCATGCACTACAGCCACCCCACCAATGGTGCAGGCCTTGGGAGAGATTCCCCCAAGTCCCAAGGCTGCCGACCCTTATGCCAGCTATACCATCTTCCAAAGATTGGGTCTGATTCATCACGTGCCTTAGGCCACGGTCAGCCAGTTACAAAGTAGCTATGCTACTCCCGCAGTTGTGTCCAGTAAAAGAGACTGGGCCATGCATGTGGTGCTTTATATGCACTCCAAGCCCATGCCTCCTGGTGCATCACATCATTGTGATGCACCTGATGTGTTGCCACTGGGTACAACCTCCAGGTGTGTCTTTCTGCTGTATGTACTTCCGTCACATCAATCAGTGGGTGCCAGTATTTTGGAGTTGCTTTTGTCAGCAAGACAAATGAAGAATTTATTGGACTTTTCATTTGTAAATTGGTCTAGGAGCATCTCATCCAAGTCTTCTGCCTGGCCTGGTGGGCTATAGTACACGCCCACAACCATACCAGTATTATTTCCTACTCCTTTTATTTTTACCCAAAGACTCTCAACTGAACGTCCATGCTCAGATATTTATACGTCCTCACAAGTATACACATTCTTAACATATAATGCCACTCCTCCTCCACCCTCTTTATTCTTCCCTTTTATATATATAAACCTTTATTGGCATAACAATAAGAGGCAAGTACAGCCAAGCAGGGTAAAATTATAATAGAGTAAAATAAACTAATATTATAGACTAAAACACAGTAAAATCAACTGATTAAAACATCTTAATTCTAGCTCGATAGACAGCCATTAAAAATTCAGCTACACACAATGTGGTCTCTGCAGAAAGATCATGAAGCAGAAACTGGAGTGAAGCTTCATCATTTACTAGACCACTGGGACAAAGTAGAGGATCCAGAAGTTTTCTGCGAAGACTCACATGAAGTTCACAATCTAAAATAATATGTGAGGTTGAATCGGGACAGTTCGCAGAACACGGACACAATCTTTCCCTCCTTGGGACATGCTGGTATCTTCCTGCAAGGATGCTTGAGGGAAGACAATTCATTCTTGCCAGCATGAAAACTCTACGAAGGGCTGGACTAGTGAGATTATAAAAATAATTAACAATTTCCCCTCGATTTAATTGAATCCCCAGAGCAGCAGGAGAACATACACAGGGTTGTGCTGGAAACATTTTGGACTGTTCGGCCGGCACTAATCTTTGTTTCAAAAATTTAAAAATTTCAGACTCATTAAACATAAGGAAAAAGTCTGTTGAAAATCCTAGTTCTACAATTTTAGCTTCAATACTGAGAAACCATGAGCTGCATTGTGGGTCCATCTTTAAATAAAAGAGTAAGCTATGCGACTCCACTCTGAAAAGTATTTTAAGCCAAAATTTAAAAATTATCAGCCAAGCCTTGGTTTCTAAAAAATGTTGGCCAAGCTCAGCACACAGCACACTATAGGGTACACACATGGGAGCACCAAGAATTTGGCGAAAGAAGGTTCCCTGAATCCCTTCTATCTTCCTATTGAAAGCCTTTGCCCAAATTGGAATACCATAAAACAACTGGGATAAAGTTTTGGCATTAAAGATTCTTATGGCCGCTGGGACAAATTGGTTGCCTTCTAAAAAATAAAAACGTTTAATTTGAGCTGAGGAACACTTAGCTAAATTCAAAGACCGGTCCCGGTGGATAGACCATTTAAGGTTATAATGGAATGTAATGCCTAAGTAACTAAAAGTTTTTACTTGGTCGATCGTCTTGCTACCCAACATCCATTTCCTTGGAGTCCAACTC
Source organism: Paroedura picta (assembly GCF_049243985.1). Classification (NCBI taxonomy): domain Eukaryota; kingdom Metazoa; phylum Chordata; class Lepidosauria; order Squamata; family Gekkonidae; genus Paroedura; species Paroedura picta. The sequence goes on from NC_135371.1 coordinate 98,569,976, forward strand.
TTAGAAAAAACTAGAATTTTAGATTTCGAGAAATTGATCAGTAAAGAGTTGCGCTGACAATATGAGTAAAAACACTTAAGAAATCTTATAAGACCAACTCTTGAGTATGAGAGGATGGCTGTGTCATCTGCATATAATAACAGGGGTATTGCACGGGAGCCAGCCTTTGGAGGGTGCCCATTGATCTGATCAAAATTCTGGACCAAGTCAAACAAATACAAATTAAAAAGATGTGGGGCAAGAACACAGCCTTGTTTCACTCCTTTTGTAACAGCCACTTTGGCAGTTAAGTGGCCCTGAGCAGAATATTTAACTTGACATGCAGTGCCAGTATGGAGTTTCCTGAGTAGAAACAGTAAGCATGGGTCAATATTAAGATGCTTCAGTTTTTCCCAAAGGGCCTCCCTTGGGACTGAGTCAAAGGCATTTTTCAGATCCATGAATGCAACAAATAGTTTTTTTGTTCCGAGACTCATGTATTTTGTGGCTAAAGAAGCTAAAAGCAAACAGTGATGTGAAGTTGATTTTCCCTTGGAAAAACCAATTTGTTCTGGGCCAATAATTCCCAAAGAATACATCCATGTGCTAAGCTGCCGTTCGAGATGTTTTGCATAAAGTTTGCCCACTATAGAAAGTAGACTAATTGGGCGAAAATTTTCAGGAAGGCTTGGATTACCTTTTTTAAAAATTGGGATGATGATTGAATTTAGCCATGAATCTGGAATTATTCCAAAGTGATATATAAGAGTAAACAGGTTGGCAAGGGGGAGGGACCACCAGGAAGAGAAATTTTTCAGGATCTCAGCAGGAAGGCCATCTGGTCCAGGGGATTTACGTACTTTTAATTCATCAATTAACTCCAAGATTTCATTGGAACTCACCGGGGGCCAGTTGGGGATACTAGATGGTACTGTATCTGAGTTCTTAGTTAGGGCTGCGGATGGAACATTAAAGGTAGCACAATAATGGTCAGTCCAGATTTGGGGTGAGATATTAGAAGAAGGGCAATCAGACTTAGAGCCAAACCAACCAGCAATCGAATTCCAAAAAGTTTTGGAGTTGTTAGATTTTAGGGCTAATAACAGGTGTTCCCATTTATTTTCAAAAAATGCCTTTTTTTTGTCTCAGTAATAACTTGAAAAAACTTTTTCTGTGCAAAATAATTTTTCAACAGGTCTGAGTCATTAGAGATGCGGGATTCTCTAAAAAGAGACCTCAATCTTTTCTTCTCCTTATGACATTCTGGGTCAAACCAAGATGAAGGTCTAGAACAGGAGGAGGAAACAAGCTTAGCCAAGGGGCCAAACAAATCAATCAACTGTGTGTACACTAAGATGGCCTTCTCATATGAGTGTGCATTAGCCAGCTTTGTTCTGAGTTTTGAAAAAGATTCTGTATCTAGAGCCAGAAGAAGATTCTCCTCAATTTGGCGGGACCATCTAATCCTTTTTAATATAATCCCAGAGTCCTGGTCAATTTGACTGAGGCCACTGGCAAGGTGACCTTCTTGATTATATAATACCAATTCTAGTGGACGGTGGTCACTTTCTGTTCACGTGCCAATGACAAAGGACTTAACATTGGCTAATACTTCAGGTGAACACATGCAATAATCGATTACACTACAGCCCCGAGCGGAAACAAAAGTGAATTCATTGGCCAAAGCAAAAGAGGAAAGTCCATTTAACAGTACTATATTATGCATAATGCAAAATTTTATTAAATTAAGGCCAGCTTTGTTAATGATGGTATCCTTGGAGTGTTGCTCCATAGAAAGAACAATGGGAATATTAACATCATTAGTATAGCCCATTTGTGTACCAAGAATAGAGTTGTTAGGACCAATCCGGGCATTAAAATCTCCCAAAATAATGAAATAACCCAGTGGATATTTTTTCCCAAGCACAGTACCAATTCAGAAAGCTTGTCCCAGGTAAGCAAAGGGCTCTTATCAACAGTGGTTGTCCCTTTTAAATAAGTTGTGTCCCTCAATCCTAATATTCCAGTCATTATCTCACCAAGTTTCTGTAATGCCTATTAGATCATAGTTCCCTTCCTCTATTAGGACTTCTAGTTCTTCCTGCCTGTTTCCCATACTCTGCACATTTGTTTAGAGACATGGTAATCCTTCATACGAGTATCCCAGGGTTTTAGCTTTTGAATTTACCTGTAAGTTAATGATTCCCCACATACGTGCCATTCCCTGTAAATCTGCAGGGTACTTCAACCCAGCATAGAAATAGGTTTCACCTATGCTATTGACCTGTGCAGTCTTTCAAAAACTATTTAATTTAGATCCTCTTTCTGTGGGACATGACTTATTAATGCCTAAGGAGAGAAGCATGAGCATCTTTTCAATATAGATGTTGCACAGCAGAATATGAGGGATCATGTAGGAAGAGATAATTAATTATTCTTTACTTTTAAGCTTTGTATGGCAATGTAAAAATCTTTGTTCATGCTATCAATAATTTCTTAATTTTAAAAGCTCCCAGTAACAGAATGCTTATGCGTTTGTCAAAAGAGAAATGCATTTTAGTAATATTAATTATCACAAATGTTGGGATATGTTGATAAGGAATAAAAGGGAAATCCACATTTCTTCTTTTCTCCTCAAGTCTTTTTTTCATTTGAAGTGTTTGTTTGGAGAATCAATTCTATTCAGTTAATTCATTTATAGCTATAAGAATTGGTGTAGCATACAGTGGCACTTTTGTAAAACTGACCTCTGTTGATATTTCACTTATTTTATTGCATTTCAACTGAATTTAATTGTATTTTACTGGCCTTTATTGATTTTCACTGTATTTTAAAGCATTGCATACAGCTCTGAGGACTTTGCAGTTGAAAAGTGGTCTATAAATAAATGTTATTAATTTCAGCATATAATGTTATTTTGCAAACCATATGTCTTCTCTGCTAAAATATTTAAAAACTATGCCTTTTGGGTAGTCACTTATTACCGTAATGAGGATTTCATGTACTGTTTACCAAAGCGGTACTTGAATAGGAAATCTGCCATTTCATGTAAAATGGAAACACCATAGACTAGGAGTATAGGAGGTTTTCCCCAAGCATATCACCATGCCAATGAATTGTGCATCCTGAGAATTTTAGTTATTCTTGCATTTTGAGCAGTACTTGCTAGGCCTGAGCAAAACCTTTCCTTCCTTCCTTCTCTGGCAGGTAGGCAGAGTGGGAAGAACAGTAGCCCGGGTTCATGGTGTTGGGCAGACTAGGTGGAAGGGATAGGGGCTGAGGCTCAAATTAATTTGCTCTCCCTGAACATAGGCAGGACACTTTGGTTATATCCACAGGCAGGATGTTAGGGCCCGGCAGATTCATAGTCTGTTCTTCACAGTATCAAGACCCTGAGGAGCTGTTTTTGCTGTCACTATAGCTGCTGAGGGAACTGCCATTGATGATGTTTTTGCTACCCCAACTAAAGGTGAGGTGGTAAGCCCTTCCAGTGGCTGTGGGTACCACATAGCAGCAATCCTTTCCTGGAACCTTTCTGAATGGCCATGTGGGGGAATCAAATTTTGTTTTAATGACAAATAACTAGGGATGACCGTCCCTAGGTGGGGCCTGGGGATCTCCAGATCGAAGAGATAAATTCCCCTAGAACAAGTGGCTGATTTGGAGGGTGAACTCCATAGCATTACACTGACATCCCTCCCCCACAAAATCCCACCCATTCCCAGGTCCACCCTCTAAGTCTCCAGGTATTTCTCAATCCAGAGCTACAAAAAAACTGACTAAAGATCAGTTATGCTTATTCCTACAATATATTTTGAACTTCTCAAATTTCTATTGAATTTCTGCTCATCAGGCAGCTTACGGTCTTCATTTCAGGGAGACTCCACATAGTATTGTGAATTCAAGTAAAAGACTATGCTATAGCTTTACATTGTACTTATCTCAAGGTGAAGAAGAAGCATAGCAATAGCTTCAAATGCAGGGATTTCCTCCCTTCCCTTGAGCCATTGAATCACTTCAACCTGTGATTAATGTCTTATCATCTTCCTGGGGCTGGTAAACAAGCCTTTCACATGCCTATTTATACAGGCAGCTCTGTCACTAAGGAACAGCCGAGACTAAGCTGCAGCCACCGATTGACCCCGTGTTGGGCGTCTCGGAAGAGAGATGCAGCCAGCTGCTGGCTCTGGCTTGTGTGCGCTAGGCTCAGCACTCATGGCAGCGTGCATCAGGGGTGGGTTCACGGGGTGCCTATTTAAAGCACTATGTGTGTGAGGCTCACTGTCTCTGCATGAGCTGCCACCAGGACAGCTTCCCTCCCAATCCACCCTGGTTTCAAGTTGTTAAACTTATGGTTGTTTCTTGATTGTTTATTATCATCATAGCTGCAGTTTAGGGCACGGAAAGGAGCCTGTTGGCAGCCAGTTTGCGTGCTGGGCTCCCTGAGGTTGGGGCTGTAAAATGAGTGTGGTATACCCGGCTGGGATGCCAGGGGCTCATCTAGGCGACTTGGTTGGCCAAATGAGGTTAGTGTCCCATTCAGGTTGCTTCCCAGGGTAGGGACTCCAGATGACAAGGGACCCACTCTCCAAGCTGGGAAAGGCGCAGGTTGCAGGGTTCCACTGGTCCCTCAGTTGGAGCAGCAGGATATCTGTGGGGGTCAGGCTTCCTTTCTCATGCTGTGCCAACCCTCCTTTGGGAGAAGAAATAAAGCTGTAGCCATGTCAGTGCCTATCAGCAGTCTTGCATCTTATTCAGAAACAAATGCATAGTTTAAGTCATAGTAAGACCCCAATCATATGAGATTAGTGCAGTTTGATAGATGTATGTGAAGTGTGATGCCAAAATAGGGGCCCACCTTAATCCAATCCATCTAATAGAACTTGGCCTTAAAACAGCCAAACCTGTCATACAGCAGCATCTTTTTGATATAGATTCTCAGGAGGAATCCACAGTTCTCCCTAGAATGTAGAGCACTCTGAAAGGATGGTCAGGAAATACTCCAGCTCCATATTGCACAAATATATCCACAGTAAAATATTGATGGGCCTTCTCAAGAGCATGTTTTAACATGTTCCCCTCAGCTTTCCTCAAGGGCAAGTTTCTCAATCGTCCACCGGAGTTACCCTTATGCCCTAGTGATACTGCCTGACCTGAGACAATCTCACATATACCCTTTTATGTCAGCATTCCCTTTTATTGTCAGCATTGTCCCTTTTATGACAGCATTCAAAATATTTAATCCTATCTTTACTATCCTATTATACTAGACATTCATCTTTGTCCTCCCATGATAGTGACACTCTAGTTAAATTTTTGCTAAGGGATAAAGACTAGCTTATTTCTAACATGGCAGCAAAATTCCTTTACATTTCTCCCAGAATAAGATCTAAAAGAAAGTCCGAATGATAGTAATGGATAGGTAAATGCCATCTTATCATAGGTTAATGGACTGTTCAAGAAGATTCCTTGATTCTGTAGTTAACTCCTCTGAGTCCCCCCCCCTTCTTTACATATTATAACCCTTTTTTTCCCTATCCACAATAACTTGATATTTGTTCTCGACAATTTATTGTTTTAACATTGTTTTAATATCTTAATATTTTCAGGTAGCAATACTGTATTTTTTCATGACAGCATATTTATTAACTTTTATTATTAACTGTTGTAGTTTTCTGCAGATGATTAATTTATATGGCTCAATTGACCAAATAAACATGCTGCTGCTGCTAACTTAACTCATAACTCAGAGCCAAATGCCAACCTGCTAGTCAAGCAATTGTTAGCAATATTGAGAAAGTGTTGTAATGGCAGAGGTTTACAAACTACTGAAGCCTGCTTATTGGGATGCCAAAATGGAATAAGAGCAAGTACTCTGGCAAACATAAAATCAAAGCAAAGTTATTTAGTTGATAAAGCATTGTAAAACTGACCTTACAATTACAGTATTATAAAGTTCTGAGGCAAGACTTATCCATTCCTGGATTTTCCTAAATCCAGTAGTCAGATCTATGCAACCTATGTCACAGGCTTCAAATGCAGATCGTAACAAATAATCAGAAAACATTGTATTCGCAGGATTAGAGATGCGACTGGCCAAACAAAGGGCTCAAATTCGCCAGTATACTTAGAATGAAATGGAGCCAGAACAACAAAGAAATACCTGAGGGGATTATACACATTACCAGCTCTCCTATGGTTGTTTGGTTTAAGCAGTTCTGATATGAATTAGCACTATGACACTTGTGAAGATATCTAAGAAAGCCACATGGGTGTGGTGGTTAGGAGTGTGGGTTCATGACAAGAAGAAGAAGAAGAAGAAGAAGAAGAAGAAGAAGAAGAAGAAGAAGAAGAAGAAGAAGAAGAAGAAGAAGAAGAAGAAGAGTTGGTTCTTCTTTGAAAAAGAGTAGTTGGAGCAGCACCTAACAGATTTTTCTGTTTGCCACCCAGCAAACCTGGGTGAGTTGGTATAAGAGTTGGTTCTTATATGCCACTTTTCTCTACCCAAAGGAGGCTCAAAGTAGCTTCCCATTCCTCTCCCCACAACAGACACCCTGTGAGGTGGATGAGGCTGAGAGAGCCCTCATATCATTGCTTGGTTAGAACAGCTTTATCAGCGCTGTGGCAAGCCCAAGGTCACCCAGCTGGCTGCATGTGGGGAGTGCAGAATTGAACCCAGCATGTAAGATTAGAAGTCCGCACTCCTAACCACCACACCCAAGTGGCCTTCTTAGATACCTTCACAAGTGTCATAGTGCTAATTCATATCAGAACTGCTTGCAGCTAATTTACATCAATGGTCCCCGATGTCATGCATAATTTGGCCTGCACTGAATATAGACTAAATCAGTGGTCCCCAACCCGCGGCCCACGGCCCAGTGCCGGGCCGTAAAGGCCTTGGCACCGGGCTGCGGCTCCCTCTCCCCGCCCCCCCGCAGTAAAAAACTTCCCAGGCCGCAAGCTTGTGGCCCGGGAAGCTTCTTACTGCAGGAGGGGGGGGGAGAGGGAATCAGGGTCGCACCCGCGCATTGCACATGCGCGGCCGGAATCGCACATGCACGGCACTTTCACGCATGCGTGGGCGGCCAGTTTCGCGCATGTGCGGGCGGCCAGTTTCGCGCATGTGCGGGCGGCCAGTTGCCCTGCTGGTCCCCAGCCTCAAAAAGGTTGGGGACCACTGGACTAAAGGACAAATATATGAGGAATGCAAATGTGTTAATCCAGTCTTATTTTGCCAGGATCTCTGCGGAAAAAGTAGGGCATAAAAGCAGTACACAATTTGAGTAGGGTAAAAGAGTAAACAGCAAGGACTCTGCTGGATAAAGGAGATGTTCTGTCATTAACTCAGAGGGGATTTTTTGTCCAGAAAGTTGATGAACACTCTTACAGAATTATAGTTTGAAGTATTTTGGTAGATGGAAAAGGTCGACAAAGTGCATTACATTTTCTGAAGGTCTCTTCAAATTTCATCATGTCTCTTGTATGGGCTTCCCATTAATGACTGACTAAAGCCTGCCATTGTATTGTTATGTTGACCAAAAACCAAATTGCTACCGGATTCATCAAATAAAAACACTGGAAGCAGCAATATTGCTTCTCTTTCTCTCAAAATGTAATATGCAAACAGACTGCTCAGGTCTATTTCTTTCAAATATCCACAGCTGGAAATGTATATGAGTTGTTCTCATCTGTGCTGAAACTACAAGGGACATGTGAATAAACCCATCCTAGAGATTGGCCATGCCAAATTTCAGATGTTTTTCCAAGAAACAAACTGTAACTGTCGGGTAGGTGGTCTTGTGAATCTTATTGTGTCACTTTCCAGTGATCTTATTGGTGCCCAAAACTTTGGCAAAGACTAGCAACGTGCAGTCATCTGGAAAAGCAGATGGGCAGAGACTCACCAAAGACCAAATGTCATATCATTTCCTCCACTTCATAGTGCCCTGTATGCCACTGTTTCCAACACAATGCAGTTACTTGCATCACAACATAGCATGCAAATGAGAACACAAACCCACACCCCAAATGTTTCAAATAAACTTGATATCGTTTTGTTATATTTAGTATTGCAGCTTTGAGTTCTATGAAGCCATGAATCACCTTTAGAGACTCCACTTTGGATGCCTCCCGTATCTGAGGGCACTTTCATACATGCTAAATAATGCAATTTCAATCCACTTCAGTGATGGTTTGCAAGTCGATTTTGCCATTTTTACTCTTGCACTTTTATGCATGTTTCCATGCCAATTCACTAACAAGGTCATACAGTCAGCAAAGACAATAAGGGCCGAGTGTTTCAAATGTTCTGTTTATAAAATGGAGAGGAGGAAACATACATTCCATTATAGCCGGGTCACTGAAACCCAATGATCAATGAAAAGCTATGCACACAGGAAAATGTGCTCCATAACAGAGAATACCTAGCACACATGGAATCTATTTATCGGATCCTAGCCAAGATAAATAATAAACAAGGTAAAACTACACACTATTTTGCCATTTTATGGCTACAGTTCCAGGCACATATTTTGGCCCTAAGTACACCAGTGGGTGTCACCAGTGGGAGAGGGCAGCTCTCCCACAAATCCATCAAAGGATCCCCTCCAATATTGAGATCTCTAACATCGAGATCATTGTTAGATCTATTGTATTGGTGCCACCCTCTTCTGAATATTATTCTCCCCATCAGGCTGAACTTGGGGGGAACTCAGGTAACTAACATCAGAATTGTGGCCACTGCCGCTTATATGTTATATGTAACTTTTGTTGATGTTAATTGGGGTTTTTATGGGGATTTTATGGTATTTTAACTATTTATGTTGTAAACCGCCCTGAGACCTATTGGAGAAGGGCGGTCTAAAAATTAAATAATAACTAATAATAATAATAATAATAATAATAATAATAATGATGATGATGATGATGATGATGATGATGATGATGATGATGATGATGATGATGATGATAATGATGATAATAATATTTCTCACCCCACACATCGCAAGAAATGGCTTGAAGCAGCTTTAATATGATGAAAAACTAAAATCTCATGTAACAGTTTACAGCAGTGGTCCCCAACCTTTCTGAGGCTGGGGACCGGCAGGGCATCAGGCCGCACCTGCGCGGGCCATGCCCGCGCATCGGGCCGCGTCCGCAGGCCGCACCCACGCATCGGGCCACGCCTGCACATCGGGCCGCGCCCGTGGGCCACGCCCGCACGGGCTGCGCATGCGCGGCCCGGCCCTGATTCCCTCTCCCCGCCCCCCCACAGTAAGAAGCTTCCAGGGCCGCAAGCTTGAGGCCTGGGAAGTTTTTTACTGCGGGGGGGCGGGGAGAGGGAGCCGCGGCCCGGCGCCCTGGCCTTTGCGGCCCGGCACCGGGCCGCAGCCCGCAGGTTGGGGACCACTGGTTTACAGTATCAAAGCCCTGTTCTAGAATTAAGGAAATGTGGTCATAGGACAATTATATGAATTGCAAATTCTGGAACACAGTGAAATATTACTTATTGATATGAAATATTTCTATACTGCCTTTTCACTCAGCTTAGGGTCCCCAAGACAATGCAAATCACAACATAATAGGAAGAAGTTTCACTGAGGTTAAATTATCATTCTTCCCATGCTGGCAGAAGAGAATGACAAATTAGGAAAAACAGATGTTCCTGGAAAGGGAATTCCATGATGTTGGTGCCTTTCTAAGCCTCAAATGGAGAAAGCACCCAAAGAAGAACCCCTAAGGATGACCAGACTGGGTGAGTGGGTTCAAATGTGAGTAGGCAGTCCTTAAGGCCTTAAGTTGTGTCCTTAAGTTGGTCTCAATATACAGCTTTAAAGGTCAATAAAAGCACTTTGAATAGGACACAGAAGCTAATAAGAAGCCATTGTAGGTAGAATAAGACAGGAGTGATGGTGACCCCTGTGACTCAATCCAGTCAGCCAGAATGCAGTAGATTCCAAGCACTCTTTAAGGGCAGCCCCGTGCACAGTGCATAGGAATGGAATCGAATTAAATAGATACCTGTGAGATATTTGCAACATTAATAGGAGATATTTTTGTGATATTGTTTGATAGAAAATAGCCTTTGAGAACAAAGGATTTTAAAGATCCCTGTATTAACAGCTCACCACACACCGCTCCCATTTCTCTCTCTCTCTCTCTCTCTCTCTCTCTCTCTCTCTCTCACACACACACACACACACACACACACACACACACATTCCTTTCTCAGTCTAAATGGCAGGCTTATGTAAATACCAGCTCCAAGGCACCAGAGACAAGAGGATGGTTTATTAAACAGATTATAACTAAGAAATGTCAAGTGAAATGTAGTTAGATTAATTATATTATATTTTATGGTAAAGGAGTCATAGGTTATAATTTTTTATGCTTATGCCATTGGAAGATAAATAAAATAAACATATAGTATCAGGAAAGCAGTGAAAGATCTGGTTCGTATCAAGGATTTAGGCATATTTTATGGTGTATATTTTAACCCCGTATGACGTATGTTAAAACTGACTCAAAGGGGGGTGGACTTTATGGAGTTCTTTGTTTCATTTGGTATAAATGTATGTCTTGGAGAAGGGCCTTTGCATCCCCCCAGAATGGAAGAATTATCTGAAGGCAGGGCGAGTTTGGTGTAGTGGTTAGGAGTGCGGATTTATAATCTGGTATGCCGGGTTTGATTCTGCACTCCTCCACATGCAGCCAGCTGGGTGACCTTGGGCTCACCAGGGCACTGATAAAACTGTTCTGACCGAACAATAATAGCAGGACTCTCAGCTTCACTTACCTCACAGAGTGTCTGTTGTGGGGAGAGGAAAGGGAAGGTGATTGTAAGCCGCTTTGAGCCTCCTTCGGGTAGAGAAAAGCGGCATATAAGCACAAACTCTTCTTCTTCTTCTTCTTCTTCTTCTTCTTCTTCTTCTTCTTCTACATACTAGCATCATAACAGAATTGAATAGCACTTAAATTGTTTTTAATGGTTTTAATGTTTTGTTAACATTAAAACAAACAAAAGCAAGTGTATTTTCCCAAGAAACTTGTAGTAAAATGCTTCCATGCTTTCAAATACAAGCTGCAACACAGGGTCCCACATCTAAATGCTTAACCTCTCAACATTTTAAAATCCAGATTAAATCATTTTCTCCCCCCTACTTTTCATTCATACACACCAATACACCAAGTGTCAAACCCCTCTTTAAAGACATCTTGCCTGTAGTAGACAGTCAAACCTGACAGTCATCTTGTTGTATTGGCTAAGAGCTATGGCCTCTAATCTGGACAACTGGGTTTGATTCCCCACTCCTCCACATGCAGCCAGCTGGGTGCCCTTGGGCCACTCACAGTCCTCTTAGAGCAGTTCTCATAGAGCAGTTTTTTTCAGAGTTTTCTCAGCCCCACCTACCTCACAGGGTGTCTGTTGTGGGGAGAAAAAAGGGGAGACAATTGTAAGCTGCTTTGAGACTCCTTTGGACAGTGAAAAGTGGGGTATAAAAACCAACTTCTCCTTTTGTAGAGCCGACTTCAGTATCATTTCTCAATGCCTTTTTTATTCCTTTCATTTAAGATACCAGATCCACAAGAGTTACCTTGCAGATTATGACACCTTTATTGTGCAACAAAATGAAGATGTTAATTGCAAGAGAAGCTGCCAGGATTGCTAAATATCCATCAAGAAAAAGAGGGAGTGTTACTCAGCTGCTGAATAGCTTAACATATGCTTGGGATTCCCTTCCCTCTCCCTTCATCTGTTCATCCATAGACCTTCATATTGTAAGCTGCCTCTTGTCCAATTGCAACACGATCACCATGCTCTCTCTCTCTGTATTTATCCTCCAAGGGCACCTTTCCTGGCAGAACATGGAATTGAAATTATGCCAAGAACTCATTTCCCTAACTGGGCTCAAACTGGTAGCATGAAAAATCCAATAAAACAGCTCAGAGTAGCTGCTCCCCATCATTCACATATGGCGACATACTGCGGCTTAATTGATAATCATCTTCTCCAGACAGTATCCATTAAAGTAATGGCAATGTCTACTTGTTATAAACCGTACTGCATCATACCCTCAGCTCTTTAACCATAACCTTACCTGATAGTAAAACACTCACAGTTTTGCTAACACCGGGGGGGGGGGGGGGGTGTACTTTCTTTAGATAACTCATTTGTTACTCTGTCACAAGGTAGAAAATGTTACTTGGGCTGGAATAGATGAGGAATGACAGATCTGTGTATCTGTCGTCATATTTATGTTGAAACATGGCACATTTGAAAACCTTTGTATGGGAGAAAATTAAAGCAAGAAAATAGATTTGCCATTGACAATATTTTGTCATTTTACAAATGGGCCAAGAGACAACAAATATTCAAATGATTGACTGCAAAGTGCAAAATGTTATCACAGTTGTTTGGATGGTTATGGTAGTTGATTTCATCCAACTCTTTCATGAAATAAATAAATGACAGGTGGAGGTGCAGGCAGCAAGAGGGCATTCTGAAAATGACGTGCAAAGATTGTTTCTCTGCATGACATGGAAGCGTCATGCCATAAGGGGTGGGAAGGCCGGGCCTTTATAAGGTGCCACATGTGCAGGCCCAACCTCTTTTGCCTGCTGCTGTGGCATGACAGCTTCCATCCCTCCCACCCTGTGTGGTGGCTATTGTTCCGTGAGGGTTTTTGTTTTGCTTGCTCACAGCTGGCGGGTTGACAGGGAGGAACCTGCTTTTGGGGGAAGCCAGGCCTGCAGCCCAGAGTCCCAAAGTCAGGGGGCTCCATAAGGGGAGGCAGGGTGCGAGCGGGGCCAAGCCCAAGGGGAAGGTGCCAGGGGCTCACACTGCCAGGTGGCCTTAAGAGGACCAATGGAGGTGTGTGCCTCCTGCAGTACTTCAGGTGCCATTTCCCTTGCATAGGATCTTGGCAGCAAAGTTAACCCGGAATTTCTGGTGGGGAAACTGGGGGGATTGCCTAAGGGCTGCCAAGATAATAAGGGGGGAATGGTCAGCTCACCACGGCAGTGGGTCTGCTCCTATGCCATGCCAACATTCAATATTATCTTTAAACAGACTGAATAAAGCAGTAAGGGCACTGTGGGAGGAGTTAGGGCGGGCCCTGTCCAGGATAAAAACTCGGGAGGGGCCAATCAGGAGCCGTGAAGCGGCTCCTGATTGGCCCCTCCGTGTGTCCATCCCGCCCCAAGCAGCCAATGGGGAGCCCGCCCAGACAGCCACGGGTAAGGGGTGAGCCGCGGGTGGGGGGTGGGCCTTGCAGCCTTCTCCCGGCCGGCGGAGCGCCCTCGCTGCGTCGCAGATGCGCGAGGCTGCTCCGCCGGCCGGGAGAAGGCTCAATAGAGCCTCGGGTGGGGGGTGGGGGTTGGGCCTGCTCTCAGGCCATCTAGGGCCCATTTCATTACAAAGTGAAATGGGCTTTAGATCTAGTGTGTTTAATAAAGCAGTGGCCATGTTAAGACAAGCTAAGTGTTCGCATCCTTCTTGGGGCCGGGGATGCCTGCCTGCCAGTCAACTAATGACTAATGATGATGGTGATTATATACTCCCCACACTATAGAAAAATGTATTAAAATGAAGCTATAAATAACCCTGTTGCTGACTGTGTAGATGAATGAATGTTAGCCCTAACTTCCCATCCTAGCTGCTTCTGTTCTACCATCCTTTCTCTTGAGCTTTGCTACCTGCTTTTCCTTCTTCCCTCAATATTGACCATTGTGAAACAAAGTTTGAGTCCAGTGACACCTTTAAGACCAACAAAGTTTTATTCAAAGTTATATCCTATTCAACATCTTCATGCGCTCTCTTGCACAACTGGTATGGAAGTTTGGGCTGGGTTGCCATCAATATGCAGATGACACCCAGCTCTTCCTCCTGATGGATGGCCGCCCTGACTCCCCCCCAGAAGCATTAGCCAGCTGCCTGGAAGCAGTAACGAGATGGCTCAAGCAGAGTCATCTGAAGCTCAATCCTTCAAAGACAGAGGTCCTGTGGCTGGGTAGGAATGGCCCATGTGAGGTAGCGCATTTGCCTGCCCTGCCTGCAGCTATCTACGGCTCACTCCGCCAGGAACCTAAGTGTGATTCTGGATGCTTCCCTTATAATGGAAGCCCAGATCACAAAGGTAGCGCGGCTGGCATTCTACCATCTCCGCCAAGCCAAACTACTAGCGCCCTACCTGGCCCCGGAACACCTAGCCACAGTGATCCATGCGACATTAACCTCCAGACTGGACTTCTATAACTCGCTCTACGCAGGCCTGCCCTTAGCCTTGACCTGGAAACTACAGCTGGTTCAGAATGCAGCAGCCAGGATTCTCACAGCAACACCGTGGAGGTCTCACATCTGGCCCATTCTCCACCAATTGCAGTGGTTGCCAGTTGAATTCCGGATCAAACTAAAGGTTCTGGTAATTACCTTCAAGGCCATACGTGGTCAGGGCCCAGTGTACTTGAGGGATCGCCTCCCCGCCTATGCCCCCAAAAGAGTTCTGCGCTCTACCACCACCAACCAGCTAAGGATCCCGGGCCCTAAAGAAGTCTGCCTGGTCTCGACCAGGGCCAGAGCATTCTCTGTTCTGGCCCCCACCTGGTGGAACAAGCTCCCAGAGGAGATCAGGGCCCTGACGGAGCTTAAACAGTTCCGCAGGGCCTGCAAAAAGGAGCTATTCCGCCAGGCATTTGGTTGAGACCAGACGTAATCAACAGCGATTGAAGGGCCCCTGCTCCCCCCTGCCCCCCCCCCCCAGAATTCCACCAATGCTCTGGACCTGTTTGCATTGTTGCACTGTTGTATTGTTTATATTGTTTATACTGTTATATTTTATATGGTTACAACTATTAGTACTATTATTGTAAAGTATTCACTTGTCTATAGACTGTTTTATGTATTGTTCCTTGTTCCTATGTAAACTGCCCTGAGCCTTCGGGGCAGTTTAGATAGATAGATAGATAGATAGATAGATAGATAGATAGATAGATAGATAGATAGATAGATAGATAGATAGATAGATAGATAGATAGATAGATAGATAGATAGATAGATAGATAGATAGATAGATAGATAGATAGATAGATAGATAGATAGATAAGCAAGCTTTTGTGGAAATTACTGATCCATACATATAGGTAGAGGTGAACAGTAAATTAACATACAGTGTAATTAAGATGTTTAACAGATTCAAGGACAAAACAGCTTATATTATAAGGCTAGCATTTGTTTGTGTTTAATTCTGGGAGGAAACATAGTGAAGGAAATAAATACATGAAAATTGAGGATTAAGGGGCAGATGTATCCTTAATTGTGGGATGCTAAAAGTAATTAACTGAGACTCTGACATTATGCTCCACCATCCATCCCCTCTTAAGCATGGAGGTGAAATTATAGCATTTTCTTCTTTGAAGCGGGGCAATTGGATGTGTAGAGTTGTCTCCCTTTTTCCTGGACCAGGGAAATACATTCCAATCTATCATTTCAAATTATATTACATTCTGCTATTCATTATATTACATTACAATCTACTATTCTAGTCTATTAAGAAATAAAAGAAAATAAAGAGGATGGTTGGCACTTCTGGGGGACTGTTAGGAATGCAGATATAAAGGCTGAAAGAAGTTAGCATACTAGTGAGATAAGAAACCAATATCCCTGTTAATTCCTGGGGATTCCCTTATTTTGAGTGTTGTAATAACATGTAACTCAGCAATAGATTCAAATGGGGAGGAGTTCGTAGTCCAGAGCTCTGCAACATGGAATAAAGAGAATAAAGAGAATACAACCAGTCCTGAAGAGGACAAGGAGATTGACCACAATAGGGAGCCTCTGCAGGCAGTTCGGAAAAAGACTGAAAAGCGAAGGGCGAGACAGTTCTCGGGGCCTTTGGAGCTCCAGAATAGATTTCAGGCCCTTGCAGAGGAGGTGCAAGGGTCAATGAGGGAAGATGTGCCAAAACAAAGTCCAAGACAAAGGGAAGAGGCCACGGGGACAGAAGGAAATGGAGTTGAGAAGAAAAAAAAAAGGAGAGTACTGGTAATTGGAGACTCCCTGCTAAGAGGAATGGATCGCCATGTGGCTGGGCCCGACCCCCAAACCCGAGAGGTGTGTTGCTTGCCAGGGGCGAAAATTAAAGATGTTTCAGAAAGGCTGCCCAAACTCCTCAAATCTACGGATCGCTACCCATTTGTGATGGTCCATGTGGGAACGAATGACATGTCCCTGAATACCATCGCTCCTATTAAAAAAGACTATCAAGATCTGGGGAGGAAGCTCAAGCAAATGGGGGCACAAGTGGTATTCTCTTCAATCTTGCCTGTCAAGGGAAGAGGAATGCGTCGGGAGAGGAAGATAATGGAGGTGAATCACTGGCTGCGTAGTTGGTGCCGGCAGGAGAGATTTGGTTTCTGGGACCATGGGATAGGCTTTCTTGAGGAAGGCCTACTAGCACCTGATGGACTGCACTTATCGAAACTGGGGAAGAATGTGTTTGGCAGGAACCTGGGGAGATTCATCAGGAGAGCTTTAAACTAAAGCCACTAGGGGAAGGAGACGATCAACATAGGGAGTGTATGGAAGGAAAACTATCGGAGGCAGCCCAACCGGCAAGGCCAGCTCATAGGGAACCAAAAGTAAAAGGATTCAGATGTCTTTATACTAACGCCCGAAGCATGGGCAATAAAAAGGAAGAGCTGGAACTTCTCATGCTGATGGAAAGGTATGATCTAGTAGGCATCACAGAAACTTGGTGGAATGATTCTCATGACTGGAATGTAATGGTGGATGGATATGAACTGTTCAGAAAAAACAGAATAGATCGAAGAGGTGGAGGAGTGGCACTGTATGTGAGGAAAGGGCTTACCTGTCAGGAAATTCGAGTGAAGGAGAGCATATCTACAGTGGAAAGCATCTGGGTGAAAATAAGCGAGGGGAAAACAAACAGTGTGGTGGTTGGTGTCTGCTACCGACCGCCTGACCAACGAGAGGATGTGGATGCTGCACTTTGTGAGCAGCTTGAGAAAATATCCAAACGGCAGGACCTTGTCATCATGGGTGACTTCAATTTCCCAGATGTGTGCTGGGAAACAAACTCTGCGAAGGGTCCTCAGTCATGCAAGTTTCTGACCTGCCTGGCTGATAATTTCATTTATCAAATGGTAGATGAACCCACAAGAGGTTCAGCCATACTGGACTTAATAATGACCAACAGGCAAGAGTTGGTGGATGAGGTGAAGGAGGTGGGGACCCTAGGGGGAAGTGACCATGTCCTCATAGAATTCCTTTTGAGATGGGGAGCCAAGGAAGGTTGTAGCCAGACGCGGATGTTGGATTTTCGTAGGGCAAACTTTAATAAACTCAGAGACATGATGAGTGTCATACCATGGACGAGAATGCTGGAAGGGAAGGGAGCATGTGAAGGGTGGGCGCTACTCAAACAAGAGCTATTGCATGCTCAATCAATGACTATTCCAGAAATACGAAAACACTGCAGGAGCTCTAAGAAGCCTATTTGGATGAACAGAGAACTTCAAGAGGAACTAAGAAAGAAAAGGAAAATGTTCAGGAAATGGAGGGAAGGACAGAGCTCTAAAGAAGAGTACCTACAGGTTACTAGGCACTGTAGATCAATCATAAGAAAGGCCAAAGCTGAGAGTGAGCTAAGATTGGCCAGGGAAGCCCATTGTAACAAGAAAAGATTTTTCAGTTACGTGAGGAGCAAACGTAAAGTAAAGGAGGCAATAGGGCCGCTGTTGGGTGCGGATGGACAAACTCTAACGAAAGATGCAGAGAAAGCAGAAAGGCTTAGTGCCTATTTTACATCTATTTTTTCCCACAGGTCAAAGTGTTTAGGCACATCTAGAGATGGCTGTACCCAAAGGATAGTGTCTGGGTGGCAGGTTAACATGGATAGAGAGGTGGTCGAGAGGCATTTAGCTGCACTGGATGAGTTCAAATCCCCTGGTCCAGATGAAATGCACCCGAGAGTACTCAAAGAACTTTCCAGAGAACTTGCACAGCCCTTGTCCATCATCTTCGGAACCTCTTTAAGGACTGGAGATGTCCCGGAGGACTGGAAAAGAGCAAACGTTATTCCGATCTTCAAAAAAGGGAGGAAGGATGACCCGGGAAACTACAGACCAGTGAGTCTGACCTCTGTTGTGGGGAAGATAATGGAGCAGATATTAAAGGGAGCGATCTGCAAACATCTGGAGGACAATTTGGTGATCCAAGGAAGTCAGCATGGATTTGTCTCCAACAGGTCCTGCCAGACCAACCTAGTTTCCTTTTTTGACCAAGTAACAGGTTTGCTGGATCGGGGAAATTTGGTTGATGTCATTTACTTGGATTTTAGTAAAGCTTTTGACAAGGTTCCCCATGATGTTCTGATGGAAAAGTTGAAGGACTGCAATCTGGATTTTCAGATCGTTAGGTGGATAGGGAATTGGTTAGAGAACCGCACTCAAAGAGTTGTTGTCAATGGTGTTTCATCAGACTGGAGAGAGGTGAGTAGCGGGGTACCTCAGGGTTCGGTGCTCGGCCCGGTACTTTTTAACATATTTATTAATGATCTAGATGAGGGGGTGGAGGGACTACTCATCAAGTTTGCAGATGACACCAAATTGGGAGGACTGGCAAATACTGCGGAAGATAGAGACAGAGTTCAACGAGATCTGAACACAATGGAAAAATGGGCAAATGAGAACAAGATGCAATTTAATAAAGATAAGTGTAAAGTTCTGCATCTGGGTCAGAAAAATGAAAAGCATGCCTACTGGATGGGGGATACGCTTCTAGGTAGCACTGTGTGTGAACGAGACCTTGGGGTACTTGTGGATTGTAAACTAAACATGAGCAGGCAGTGTGATGCAGCGGTAAAAAAGGCAAATGCCATTTTGGGCTGTATCAACAGAGGCATCACATCAAAATCACAAGATGTCATAGTCCCATTGTATACGGCACTGGTCAGACCACACCTGGAGTACTGTGTGCAGTTCTGGAGGCCTCACTTCAAGAAGGACATCGATAAAATTGAAAGGGTACAGAGGAGAGCGACGAAGATGATCTGGACCCATGGGACCAAGCCCTATGAAGATAGGTTGAGGGACTTGGGAATGTTCAGCCTGGAGAAAAGGAGGTTGAGAGGGGACATGATAGCCCTCTTTAAGTATTTGAAAGGTTGTCACTTGGAGGAGGGCAGGATGCTGTTTCTGCTGGCTGCAGAGGAAAGGACACGCAGTAATGGGTTTAAA
The DNA here is from genome assembly GCF_049243985.1 of Paroedura picta. NCBI lineage: Eukaryota > Metazoa > Chordata > Lepidosauria > Squamata > Gekkonidae > Paroedura > Paroedura picta. Next base: position 98,589,209 of record NC_135371.1, read on the forward strand.
CTTCAAGTACAACGATATAGGCTAGATATCAGGAAAAAGTTTTTCTCAGTCAGAGTCGTTCAGCAGTGGAATAGGCTGCCTAAGGAGGTGGTGAGCACCCCCTCACTGGAAGTCTTCAAGCAAAGGTTGGATACACACTTTTCTTGGATGCTTTAGGATGCTTAGGGCTAATCCTGCGTTGAGCAGGGGGTTGGACTAGATGGCCTGTATGGCCCCTTCCAACTCTATGATTCTATGATTCTACTCATTACTACTATTTTCCCAGATCAACAAATTGTTTTTCAGATGTTTGCACCCCTTTCCTTGCTTCTCCTGCTGTCATTTGACTTATGGCTTGCAAATAGCTCGTTTTTGTCCACAGTAATGAGGTCAGCATTTTTTTTCTATGCCAAGCCTGCTAACTCACCCCCTATTTGGGCCAGGCTGTTCTTGCCACAGTGATCCACACCAAGTCACCTCCAGACCAGACTACTGCAATTCGCTCTGTACAGGACTGCCCTTGTGGATAGTTTGGAAACTTTAAGTGATCCAGAATGCCAGGCTGTAGACTGGCTTATCTTGAAATAGCTGCACTACTTTCCAATTTGTTCTTGGTTCAGGTTAGGATAATCTTGAAAAACCTATATGGTCTAGGACCAACATAAGGACTGCTGCTCCTTCTATAAACCCTCCCCCCATGCTGCTTCTGTTTTATCATTGCACAATTTTTGATAGTGCCCAGTCTTCAGGAAGTCTGTCTGGCTTCCACCAGGGTGAAGGCTATTCCATTATAGCCCTGTTCTGGTGGAATGTTTTATCAGATGAGACATGTGCCTAGTGGTACCTGTCAAGGTTCAACAGAGCATGCAAAATGGAATTGTTCTGGCAGGCCTTTAGTCAGTCTTTTTATTTTCAGCAGTAATTGGTTTGCCAGACATTTTCCCTTTTCAGTATTTCCTGGGAATGGAAAGATGTTAACCATTTTAACTGTTTTAATGATGAACCTTACAGGTCTGTTGCAGTTTTTAACATTGGGAGAGAGGTGGGATATAAATCTCAAAATAAAACTTTTGCTGAGAGGATTCTACATCTGAACTCAGCAGATGGTCTCTGAAGTAAAGTACTTTCTTATTCACTGGGAAACCATCAACATTTCACATATACATAGCCATCAAATAAATTCAATTCAAGAGCAATATAAAGGCATTTGTTTCCCTTAGGGTCAGCTAATGTTTCTGCAGCAAATGAAACAGTTGGCTAGAGTTCACCATGTAGTTTCCTATAACTGAGCCTCCAGGCAAAGAAAAGGTAAATAAAAAAAGAAACAAGGCCTCCTTCCAAAACCCTTGTTCTTATAAGGTACAAACAATCCACAGTCCCTGAGTTTTCATAATTTATCAAGTTCTTCTTGGTATAAAAATTATACATGGCAGAACTCTGCAGATCAGAGCAGAAAATTTCCACTGCAAAACTGGAGCTTGATACTTGCCAATAACTCCATCAACAATGAACTGAGCATGCCCAGTAGCTCATTTTAAACATCCAGAGCTTATACCCATCATCAGGAACATGCTGCAATAACTTAGGTCTCTGAGTCAGTGTGTTGTCACCTTATTGGGTCAATTTCCTAGTAGGGTTTAGACTGACTTGTATTAATCAACTAAATTGTCTTGAAATCATTTAGTAGTCCTAGGGCTTTTTAAAATTAAATGTTTGAAATACACTGTAGGTTGTACAATGAGAGTCATAACCACATTTTAAAAAACAGACTCTATTTTCCAGAAATTTTAAAATCTGAACCTAGCATCTTGAACTTTGAATTATTTTTCCAGCTAAGCAGAAGATGCATATTGTTACCAAACTAAATGACCAGAAATTCTTACAAGACACAAACTAGTTTCCCTGGACATAACTTTTCTTTTCAAATGATGCAAAATCAAATTCAAGTATTTTCTCAAATTATAGGAGCAATTGGAGTTAAGGTTTGAATTTGAAAAGTACAATTGACTTCTATTTTTTTCTTGGTTTAACCCTTAAAAAAATGCTGAGTCAAAGGGGGACGGTGGCAGGAAAATGGCACCTGCAAACAGCTAATGGTAGGAAAATAGCAGTAAAGTAGGGAGGAGTTTTGCAAGGCAGGAAATTGTGCTCTGTTCTTTCCAGACAGCAAAACAATGTGTTTGAACAATGTTCTTTCTGAAAAGAGTGGGGTTCAGCAGGCATATTAAGGACAGGGAAACCCAGAAAAAGGATGATTACAGCATGTCATGTTGAAACCCAAAAGCCAACATGGACAAAAGCCTCCATGTAAAAGCTCTGTTTAACATCATAGGCTCTGTTTAACATCAGATATTATCATAACAACAACCTTGTCATTTGGTGCATGAATATTGAGGGCTGTTCCGCATTCGTCCAAAATAGCACAATGGTTACTAATTGAAATCGCTACAGTTTTGCCGTTATGCACAACATCGTTGACAATCTGCAACAGTCCAGAAACAGATTTGCAAAAAGCGCTTAGTTGTAGCGCTTTCAGGGAAATCCCAAAAAGTGGATTCACCCTCCGGAAAGCACTACACTCCTGCAACCAATCTGCAACACTAGCGGAAAAGTTCTGTGCGTTACCATTGTTGCGGTTTCTGCAAAGTCCCTCCCCCTGGTTCTCTCCTCTGATCTTCCGGCGAAGCGATCGCCATTTTTTTTTCTCTGAGCAAGCGGAGATCAATGCACTGGCAAGCCTTCGTTTACCCATCGAGGCTTCCCCGGCTGCAGTCCCTCTGTTTAAAGTCACCAAGCACAAGCAACACAGAGGCCCGTTTGCTGGTTTGTTTTCCCTTTGTTTTTCACACTATTTTTGGCCGAAAATCGCGCCCATGGGGGGGGGGGATTTTTTTTTCACTCGGGGGGAGCATGGCAACGGTGAAACGGCAGCTCAAACACCACCTGCTAGCTGGATGGGTCTCTCCCTTGCAACAAATCAACGCAGATTCGTTGCAACGTGTGTTATTTTTTTAAACCTTCCTTAAAGAGAAAGGGACTGTTTGGGAGCATGATAACGGCCGCCCATTGGCTGCTTGATGGCCAGGGGCGGGACAAAGCTCAGCAATATCACTTCCTGGCTAGCGATTTTTGCCGAGACCAGAAACCTGTGGGAAACGATAGAAACACAACTGGATTCCACTACAAAGGGAGGTATGCATAATGACGAATTCCACTATTTAAAATGGCGATTTTTCGTTCCGCGAACAATTTGCAACATGGATCCCGGTGTGGAATGGCCCTGAATACTAATATAGTTCAAATGGTGCAAGAGATTTGTTTTCTCAAATGAGAAGTAGAAGAAGAGTTGGTTCTTATATGCCGTTTTTCTCTACCCAAAGGAGTCTCAAAGCGGCTTACAGTCACCGTCCCTTGCCTCTCCCCACAATGGACTGTGAGGTGGGTGAGGCTGAGAGAGCCCTACTCGGTCAGAACAGCTTGATCAGCACCATGGTGAGCTCAAGGTCACCCAGCTGGTTGCATGTGGGAGAGCACAGAATCAATCCCGGCTCACTAGATTAGAAGTCCATACTTCTAACCACAACACCAAACTGGCAAACATGATACCAGAAATGACAGCCCGGTGCCCTCCAGCTCCAGCTGTGGTCAATGGTGATCCTCTGGCATTGGTGGCTTGTTGAGCCTGGATCTCAGGGTCCACAGAGTTGGACCCCTGTTGATTACCTCAGGAGAGGGTGTCATGGGGACTGGGAACAGGACAGGGGGTAACCATTTTGGTGGTACAGCTTTTCATGGCTCCTCCATTCCCCTCTGGTGCAGATCCTGGGTTTCCCCCCCTATGGCTCCTCTGTTCCCCCCTTTTAGTGCTGCCCCTCCTCTCTCTCTTTCTCCCCTCTTGTGGTGGTGCAGCTCCTCTGTTACCAAGGGCTTTTGCACAGGTGTCTGTTCCCACACGCTGAGCCGAATACCCCATTACCTTGGTTGAACCCTTCAAACTCCCCTTCCCCCAAGGCTTCTTTAGCTGGCCTTGCTCAGCACTAAGTCATAGCTGGCTTCAGAAGAAGGGTGCATGCTGCATTTCGTCTCTCCTCACCTCCATGGCATAGCATCATGAGGGCTCCTTACCCTCAGCAGCAGCCTTTCTCCACCCCTCCTGATATGTCAACAGGGCTGGCAATCATGGCACTTCCCATGGTCTCCCAGCCAGGCTCCTCACTATCAGTCGTGACCTTCTCTGCTCCTTCCCAGCCTGTGGCCTCAGATTAAGGTGAATGCATGCTCCATCCTCCCTACTTGTGGCCTTCTTGTGAACATGCCTTGCTTGGGGCAATAACGGTTCTCTCATAGCTCTTCTTATTTGTGGAATTTGCACGCACACCTTTCATGGGGTGTCACAGTTCTCTCAGAGCATTCTGGGTGAGGACCCACAATCATGGGGAGGGAACTTTATGGCACCAGCACAGGGAAAGAAAGTGGAGGGAGGCAAGGAAAAGGGGTAGGCTCTGGCAGGAACAAAGTGGACACAGATGGTAAGAAATGGGCAATGGGAGATAGAAAGCTGGGAAAAGAGAAGCAGGACTCAGCAGAAGTCTGCTGGGAGTTCAACTGAAAAGTCCACAAGAGGTGATGGTGTCGCTATGAGCACATCTGCGAGTCATGCAGCAGTGCTCACAACAGGTCCAATTGCCTCAATCCTGGGTGAGGGTCATACTTTTGGGGGGCCCAGATCTCTGGGAAGTGATCTGGGGGATTGGGGGAGCAGCCACTACAGCCAGAGCTGCAAGCCTCGATCCCAGTCTGCTTGCCTGCCCTGCTGCCGCTATTTTAGAAGCACCCCCACAGGATTGCAGCTTCTTCCCTGGCATATGCTTTCTGTAATGGCTTTCACATTCCTGCCATGGGTGGCCACAGACTGTGCGAACTTAGTTGGCCAGGGACATGCCTGAAGTCCTTGCAGCAAGATGGCCAAAGAGCTGTCAGTAGGCTGCATCATGGGCCCTTTTGCTCCCCCCCCCCATTTTTTTTCCCTGCAAGATATGTTTCAAGGTCAAGTAATGAGGTGGATGATGACCTATCTCGATTCCAGATTTCAGAAGTCTGGTGCCAGATATGAACCATGAATCAGAAGCCTTCCTGGAGGAATTCTGGAACCCTGGCAACAGCTGGTCCTCTGGGGTTACTTGGCTTGCTGGCTTCGTCCACCCAATGGGCATATGAAGGGCTAGTGGATAGCTTTGTGTACTTCATGCGGGAAGTGAGGCACATTGTTAGTTTCCCGGTGGATGAACCATTCCTCATGCAATACCTCACTCACCTACATGGTAGGGTTTGGCTCCTAAGACCATGGGTGTTCACTTAACAGTGATGGGCTGGTGGGACTCCAGCACATTGTTCATGGCTTGCCAGGCAGTGGAGTGTAGGAGAAGGCTGTCCCCAGCTGGTCAAGACAATTGTCGGCCCATTGCTTTACCTATACTGCTCCAGCTCATGTTCCAGCTATGGTGGGTTTGCTCTTGTGCATTTGAAGTGGCACTGTTCTGGGTGACCCTCACAACATGTTCTGAGGTATATAGCTGTTGGCCCCTTCCAGGTCCAGAGCAATGCAAAACTAAAAAGGGAAACAAAAACCCAACCTAACCAGAAAAGTTAGGAACCCAAAGGTTGAGCTGCAAAAATAATTTTTAATTTCAAATATTTATTACATAAAGTGCACTGATGCAACATATTAAAAACATAGTCATTATAATTTTAAAACATCACATTTCTTGCTACATTTGGACCAGCATAGAATCGACCAAATGCATTTCAACCACAAGGGGGCTTCCTCAGTAGTCAAATTATAGTGAGGAATGCACTCATGTATAAAATCAAAATCAAAAGGTTTTCTGGGTGGCAAAGAAAAATCTGTTAGGTGCTGCTCCAACTAGTCTTTTTAAATGAAAAAGAGCCAACTCTTCTTCTTCTTCTTCTTCTTCTTCTTCTTCTTCTTCTTCTTCTTCTTCTTCTTCTTGACTTTTTAATAAAAAGGTATCTGATTTGGAGCCCATCTTCTAAAATATGCACTTCCAGAAGCCACCACTCTCTGCTTTTGCCCAGCTCTCAATCACCAGTGCATTCCCACATGTGTCAGAAAAAGCTTGCAAGATAGGGGATGTCAAGCGTCACATCTGGCTGTGCAGGTCCAAAATGATCAATGAGGGAGAGGGACCTGAATTGTTTTGCTGGCAGGCATAGAGCCTGGGGCCTGCCCTGTGCAGTGTTCAGGGGCTTATATAGTCCTCTGCCTGGCAGTGCCAGGGATGCTCCTGATCCACACAGACAGCTCCTGCTTGTCACACTGACAGTTTGTGTCAGTGCTCATCGCCATCCTCCAGTTGTTGGTCCATCAGCTAGAGTGTTACAGCACCCACTCATTGTGCATTTGGATGGCTACCCAGACATTTCAATCTGACACTTCCCCCTCAACAGACTGGGTGTTGGTGCTCAAAGGCTTACAAGAGCTACATCCACCTCAGCCTCATGGACCCCCCCCCCCCCAGGGATCATTGGCCTGTTCTCATCATGGGGCAGAGCATCATCTTCTGTGCAAGCAAGTCTGGCTGGTACACTCACCTTGGGCTAGAGAATCACCTTCACTGCACCTGGCAGGGCTACCAAGGCATGAAATGGGCCACTCTTCTCAGCCACATTTCAGAAGAGGTTTTCACATCAGGTCCTCCAGTGGCAGTGATTATCCAACTGGGTAAGAACTACCTGCCTGCACAGAGGAGTTGGTGGCTGCTCAAAAGTATCATGGACAACCTCCAGCTCCTCCATCAGCCAAGGTTGACCGTTTTCTGGCCCTGCTTTCTGCAATGACACACATGGGGGGTAGCACTTAAGAAGGTCAACCTGACTCTGTGGAGGTTCTGCAAGATGGCAGCTAGGCTAGTTCTGGACATTGGGGACCAGATTTATGAGTTCTTATACAGGCCTGATGGCGTCCATCTCTTGGACTGGGGCTGTAGCATTTGATTGCATAGCATCAAGCTTAGGAGCAGTGGCGGGAATGGGAGTCAGGCTTTGCTTCCCGCTCTGTGGCAGTTTGGGAATGGAAGGAGCTGTTTTGATGGGCAGTCTGCCTGGAATGGGAGCTTCCTTAAGAAGCTGGATGCGTGCTGAGTGAGACCCACCCTGCTTAGTGCTGGGTTGCTGTGGGGTGCCACAGAAGCTCACACCCACTGGCACCCAACAGCCGCTGCCCCCAGGAATGTTTCTCAGATGGCCAAATCACAATGCACTGCTTGCTGACCAAGTGTGCTCCTTGACTGCAACTCAGACCTCAGGGAGTAAGGGGCCCAGCAGTCCACTGACTTCCAGAAGACAGCTCCCCCATGCTGCCCCCTGCTCCTGTAAATAAAAGCTGTGCCCTTGTTAACCCACTAACTGTGTCTGAGTGCTCTTTTAACCCAAGAAACCCGCCCACCTGCTATGCAATGTACATGTTGTCAGATTCCAAGGTCAATTAAAGCCAGATAAGCAGTAACAGGCAACATCAGAACTCTTACCAAACCATCATTAGCAACCTAAAGGAACAGAAAATGCTTCTTTCATGTTGAAGATACTTCTGACGGCCAGGAATTTGCTGCAGGAATATAAATGTTCTCTTAACATTTCCCATTCTTTCAACATTTCTTTCACTACAGCACTCCTGTAATCTCTTTCTATCTCCAGCACAAACAACATCTCAACCCAATCCCTCAGAGCAAAATCTTTCATTTTGTACTCCTCCAGCCATTTGTTTTATGTTTCCTACATCTTCTAAAAAAACTTATTCTCTGCTTATCAAATGACCTTGTCTTCTCTATTTTTTTAAAACAAAAACTTTAGTTTTTTACTCCCCTCCTTTTTCCTTCTGTCAAAAATATACCAAGTACAAAATAATATATATGTAAGAATCCTATGTTTTTGGAGAGCACTATTATTCTTGGGAACCAACTGTTCTCTTTGAAATCCAGCAAATTACTCAGATGGGAGAACGTATTCATGTGCATGCCACTGTTAGACAGACCTGAATAGCTGCCTTTTGTAGACAGTTATATGAATATGCCTCAAACAATCAGAAGGTCCAAAACCTTCTCCTTTGTGTTGTTTAGTGAAATATTAACCTTTCTTTTGCCCTTCAGAAAAACCACTGCAAGTGACATTCATAGCAGTCAGGCTGCAGATCCATTTGCCCCTGCCCCTATTCAAATGAAACCCAGGGGGAATTTGGGGGGCTGGGAGGAATTAGACAATGGGAAGTGCAAACTAGAGAGTGTTTTAGAAAGTCTGGCACTTTCTCAGCAGTCTTTTTCAGGTGGCCACTCACCCACTCGCATTCCCTCGGAATATCATAGGCTTAGCCACTCACCAGTTTAGGGGCCAAGAATGAATTAGAGGAGTTCTGCCTGTTGGCCATAGGGTGCCTTTTTGTGCCTCCTTCATGATTTCCTGGGAGTAATAATACATATAATTAAAAAAAATAAAAAGGCCTGGTCTTTCATTCTTTAAGCCATAAGTAGTTTGGCAGCAAGTGGGCGGGTTGCTCTCAATAGGCACGGATGATCTGCAAGTGCCCTTAGGCATCACGGGGGGAAGAAGTGTCTGGACCAGCCCATCACTGGCTTTGTAGCAGCATGGGGCTTGGGGAAGGCATGGGGCTTGGTGGAGAGCAACACTTTACTAAATGTGGTAGTAGCCACATAGAGGAAGGAGAGGGGAAAGGGAGGGGATCTTGCCATGCCTTAGCACACAGTGTGCAGGTGAGGAGAAGCAAGGCCAGCAGAATACCACTGGTGGAGTTTGGAACCAGAGTGAAACTTCCAAAAAAGAAAGAACAAAGGGTTGGCTGCCTTAGTGCAATACTCTTCATATTCAAATAAATTAGTTAAAACCCAGATGGTGGTCTTGTGTCTTTATTTGGGTTGCTGGTGGAAACACAATTATATTATTCCCGAACAAGCAGAACCTTTATGTAGATCAGTGGTCCCCAACCCCCGGTCCGGGGACCGTTACCGGTCCGTAGATCAGTCGGTACCGGGCCGTGGCTTCCCCTCGTCCTCCTCCCTTGCTGCCCCCTCGGGGGCTACCCTGCCACTCTGCCGCCAGCTCACCTTTAGTGCTCTCCAGCGGCCACCATGGCTGGGGCTCCCCCTTGGCATGGCACTGTGCAGCTGCTGCTGGCAGCACCCCCAGTGGGTGTTGGGAAGTCAGGGACACCAGTAGGAAACCAAGCGGAGCAGGGACTCAGGCATCGGTGACATTCCTCGGCAAAATACTACCTCCCCTGGGCCTCAGTAAAATTGCCAAGCGTTGACCGGTCCCTGGCAATAAAAAGGTTGGGGACCACTGATGTAGATATCAAAATCACCATGGAAGGTAAAACAGGACCAGTTCAAATGATCATTGTCCTTCCCTTGGAGCTGGCAGGGGTATCAGTGCTCATTTTATTGACCTAGCTTGGGTGCTATTAGGTCTGTGGGTTCAGTAGACACTGACTACAAGTTTCTTTGAAAGCAATCAGCTTTGAAAACAATCAGCAAATTGGAGCACTGGCACTGTGACCCCTTCACATTCATTTGTATGTTTATGGAGCTAGCTGCTGTGTGGCACAACCTAGTTGCCAAGATCTCTGGAACAAACCCTGCTACTTCATCCAATGTATAGTTGTTTGATTCTGTAATCAAGGTTTGGGTAAAGTGAGCAGTGGAAATGGGAAGCTTCACTAACAGTCTGGAAAAAATAACAGCTGTTTAAAGCTTTTTAATATCTTAAGATTACCTCCCCTGTTTTGTTAATTAAGGTCTCTACAGATTTCCCAGACTTGAAGACATTAAACAGAGAAAGCAAAAGAAGTTGCTTACGATGCAGCTTCCTCTGTAAACTTTTGCAATTTAGAATGGAATTCTGCACATCGATATGCACATCATAATTGTGCTATGCAAAAGCTGTACTGACCTAGTTTAAAAAACCCAATTTATGTGTACCCTATGGACAGTTTTCAAGAACTTCTATAAACAGAAGCCCTTTGCTGTCTCTGTTAAGCAAATTGAATTGTTTCTGGCATGATGAGAAATATTTCTTGCCTTGAAAGGGTGCCTCTCTGGACTCTAGCGTTTTGTTCAAGCAATTTCTATTAAGCATTTTATGCATAAGCTTAAATGTTTGATAATACTGTACACAGAACTTCTTTCTGGGTACATTATTGTGATAATAACAAATGATAAGATTAGTGAGACCTGATCATACTATGTAGTAATGGAGGAACTGATGTGGTTTCTTTCTACCCTTTCTACCCTGATCAGCATCTCCTACTAGCACTTTCCAGATGTGGCATTTTGATGCTCCGATTGAACAGAATGGAAGGGCACACTACTCTGTCCACTCTGCGTGGTTGTCATTTGGTGTGAATGGGGCAATCTACATATGTTCCATGCACATGTAGAATTCCCAGCATTAAAGCCAGGGAGCAATCCCACTGGAAAGCATGAAGACTGACAGCCAGCAGGGAAGTGAAGCTATATTGTAGCTGTGCCTCCTCTGAGCAGGCTTGTGCCGCTGGCAGGTGATCCATGCACCCTACTTTTCATCTTCATGGGATTAGCGGGTCACCACAGGGGCCAAGCAGGAAATTGTTGGGTTATCTTAAATTGGCTGTGAGGTGTGCCTTTTTTTTCATGCTTCATGGTAGAGGTTTGTTAAGTAGGCATAGTCCTTGACTGTGTTATAATAGTTGGAAGGGGCCATAGAGTCCATCTAGTGCAACCATCTGTTCAGTGCAGGATCAGCCTAAAGCATCCATGGTAAGTATCTGTCCAGCCACTGCTTAAAGACCACCAGTGAACAGGAGCTCACTATCTCCTTAGGAAGTCTGTTGGTCTTAACTAATTTGGCATGGATTGGGTAAACCAATCAGGATAGGTAGGGATGATTGACAAGCACCCTGAATTATTCAAAGTGATGAAGAAAATGTCCAAAACAGTATGTCACTTGCTAGCAGCGGGGCACAACTAGAAGTGTGGACTTACTCTGGGTGCCGTTTGCTGTGGCAGGGGACTCCCATGCTGCAGCGGGACATGGCAAATTGGAGGCTGTGGGGTGGCAGAGGTGCAATGCACAGCATGGGGAAATAGCAGGGAGAGGGGGCTGGGCCAGGCTTTTCTATAAGGGGTCAGCCAGAGGTGCTCAGCCTCTTTCCCTCTCCACTCAATGAGCCTTGAGTCTTCACATGTGCAAGTGGCAGCATGTGGCTCAACCTGCTGGGACCTCTGGACAGCACAGCAGAGACAGGGCTGGTCTTGTGGGTGAGGGGCAGTCAGGCATTACTCTTCCTAGACTTGGCAGGGAGGAGGGAGCAGGCATGTACTGTGGCTCTCCCAGTCTGTTCTGTCAAGGGGAGGAAGGAAAGAGCCTGAGCACTATTTTGGCACTTGGAGAGGTCAAACCCCCCTTTGTTTTCTGAGATGCAGCCTAGCACTGAGAAGGAGCTTGTGTATGTTGTCTCTAGGGGATCAGATCCCAAGGAGACAAGCAAGTGATGTGGTGTATGGCCCCTACCACTGCCTTGATGGCACCTGGTGGGGGCAGACCCATGCAGAATCTTCCCCATGGGCTCTGTATGTCACATGGGTGGCACAGTTAAGAGTGGTGGGGAGCAAGCCCACGGCTGCAAGCAACCAGTTCTGGAATGGCAAAGGGCCATGGGACACCTGCTGCAATAGCACCTCAGCTGACACTGGCCCAAGGAAGGAATGGACACAGCAATGTAGTAAGTGTGCTAGATCCTGCCAATCCCATGTGGGGGGGGAGGCTTTACAGACCAGGCCCCTGGTGCTTGGGCTGAGGCTGATGGTGGGCTCAGCTATAGGGCCTCCTACCCAGTTGGATGGTGAAGGCTCACTGAGCAACCAGTCCAATCAGCGGAGTGATGTGTGGAGTGAGCCATCTGCCACCCCCACTAGAGAGGGGGGCCTTACTTCCTGTGGGTGCATAGCCGTGAAGGGGGCACAAAGTCAGACTGGGGAGGGTGTTCACTCAAAGTGGACCCAATCCATTTTGCAGTCTACCATTGGAGGGCAATACATGCCACCTTGTCAACTGGTAGACAGCCACAGCCCCCAGGTGGGCTTGAGAAAGGCCATAGTTAGTACTTGGAGGGGAGACCATCCAGGAAGTCCAGGCACTGGACACAGGGAATGGGCCCTGACCTGGTTAGTTCAGGCTAGCATTTTCTTGTCAGATCCCAGAAGCTCAGCAGGGTCAGCCCTAGGGTCAGATGGGAGACCACAGATCACAGCCAGGATTGTATGCAACCCTCCTCTGTTTTCTCTTCAGCCAAGGCATCAACAGGGGGCCAGGCAGCAGGGTAGTCAGAAGGAGTTCATACCTAAATGCAGACCTTTACATTTGTCCCTACTGAATTTCATTTTATTCAATTTAGCCCACTTCTAGAGTCTATCAAGATCCATCTGTATTCTGTAGCTGTCTTCTGTTGTGTTTGCTATCCCTCCCAGTTTAGTATTATCTGCAAATTTAATAAGTATCCCCTCTAACCCCTCAACACAGGCCGCAGGAGAGATCCCTGTGGCACTCCACTTGTCACTCTTCTCCAAGATGATGCTGAACCATTAACAAATACACTTTGCGTATGATCTGTCAACCAGTTATCGATCCACCTGACAGAATTAGGATCCATACCACGTTTTATCAACTTGTCAATTAGAATATCATGCAAAACCTTATCAAAAGCTTTACTGAACACCAGATAAACTATGTCCACAGCATTCCCCTGATCCAGCAAGGTAGTCACTTTCTCAAAAAAAAGGCCTTATGCAGTCTGGGCCCGGCGTATTTGAGGGACCGCCTGTTGTTCTATGGCTCCCGCAGGGCCTTACACTCTGTGGGTATGAACTTATTGGTCATTCCTGGCCCCAGAGAAGTGCACCTGGCCTCAACTAGGACCAGGGCTTTTTCAGTCCTGGCCCCGACATAGTGGAATAAGCTCCCGGAGGAGCTCCGGGCCCTGAGGGAGCTTTCAGCATTCTGCATGGCCTGCAAAATGGAGCTCTTCTGCCAGGTCGCTGGGTGAGGCTGGGCCGCAAGATCAATCTGCCCCCCCATAGCAGCTATAGCAGCAGTAGCCATGAACAACAGGTACCCTTATCTTCCCCCCCCTCCCCCAGGACGGGTATCAGGGGTGGGTTAGTTTAGGCTTATGTGTTTTTGCCGCATCTTGGTTTATTTGGTTTATTGTGTTAATTATGTTTATGTATTTTGTGCTTTTATTGTATGGGGTTTTTATCGGGGGGTTTATCTGCTGTAACTTGCTTTGAGCCACCGGGGAGAGGCGAGTAACAACTCTAATGATGATGATAAAAAGATGAGGTTGGTCTGACAATACTTGTTCTTGCAAAACCTATGCTGAATCTTAGAAATCACAGCTCTCTGTTCCAGCTGCTCAAGGACCAATTATTTGATGATTTGTTTCATAATTTTACCAGGTACAGATGTCAAGCTGATGTGTTGGTAGTTACCCAGATACTCCTTTCCCCCTTTCTTTAAGATGGGGACAACATTTGCCCACCTCCAATCTTCTGGCACCTCCCTAGGACCGGGGATGGATGCATGGCTGCAAGCACTGTGCCACATGTTGGTGAGTTGGCTGCAATTCTGAGCATCGGTAGGAGCACAGCTCAGTGGCAGGTTGTGAGCATAGGGTGTATCTGTTTGGGGAGCAGGCCAAGCTTGCATGCTGGCCTGCTCAATAGGGGGGCCTCCATAAGAGGCTTTAAGGATGTTGAGCCAGGTGCCCCAATAGAGGAGAACATGATACTGCATTTTTGGGTGCTACCACATTTCTGGGTGTCTAGGGACCCCTACAGAGGCTGATGCCTCTTTGGACTCTCAACTACTGCACCTCCCCAGGTGGATCAGCAGGCTATTTGGGCCTGAGGGTCAATTGGTAACAAGACGGCTGGATCCTGATACCCCATGCTATGGCCACTTTTACACCAAGGAGATATTTGTCAGAGTCCTTATTGAGGTGTGGATGATGTTCCCCTGCAAAGCAAGCATGGATGAGCCATACCCTAGGTGCTATTTACTGCAGTGGGGGACCCCATGTCATGGCAGGTTCTGGCAAATGGGAGGCTGTGAACTCCCAGTCCCAGTGTCTCTTGGGGGCAGAAGAGGCACAAAGTGTTCCATGGATGATGGCAGGGAAAGGAGGCTGGGCCAGGCTCCCCTATAAAGTGCTGTCCAAAGGTGCTTGGCCTATTTCCATCTCCTATCAACAAGGCTTCCCATGTAGTCCTTCCGGTTGTTACATTAGTTCTATTTGCAAAATAACAATACTATACAATTTAAATGAGGCTGGCACCTCATCAGGCTCCCAACCATTGCTACCTCTCCTGGTGGATCAGCAGGTTATTTGGAGACTAGGAATCCAGACAGGCTTGCCAGAGGGACATGTGGAATTGCCTGCTGATGTCAAGGGCTGCCTTGTGGTCAGCTGGCCACAAGAGGTCTGGATCCTGATATCCCATGCTGTGCAACACTCTATTGTTAATAACATTGGGGACAGTTTTATGCCAAAGAGATGGTTGTCAGCATCCTTATAGAGGTGTGGATTGTGTTCCCCTGTAAAGCAAAGGAGCAATTCTTGGTGCTAAGCCACATCTGAACCTGTGTGGAGCATCAGGTGAGGGGCTATGGCTGGACATTTCTCAGCACAGTGTGAGCAGGTGATGATGAACAAGGCAGGCAGGAAATGCTAGCTGGGTTTGGTGTCAGGGTGGGCCTGCCAACAAAGGCAGCCACAGGCAGGCTAACAAGCATTACAACTGTGAAGATCTCAGTGAAATCCCCAGTCTGCCCAGGAGCTCACTGATATATGCTTAATTCAGAAAAATCTCATAGCCCAATGTAAAACGTTATTTAAGAATAAAATGGGGGTATTGTGGCTGGTGTCCAGAGTTCCTTGAAGAATCGAAGGGGGGAAATTTAATACATAAAAATAAATATTGGATGAGAGCTGGAAACAGACAAGAATAATAACAAAGGAAGGGACTGATTAAAGGTAACTGGGCATTACAAGGAATGGGGAGTCATTTTTTGTCTTGCTGTGCATATGGGACTGATTCCAGCCTCTTTATTAGATCATCTATTAGGGTTAAAAAGTGTGGTGTTGTATTATTCGCTTGCTCACAGGAGGGACAGCCATTTTTCAACAGTCAAAGTCATCCCAGTACAGGACTCATTTGGGCTGGGGAGAAGTATAATTTCTTTACTAAATAACTGCATGTAATTAATCTTTGTCATGGAGACAGTCCTCTTTGAATTTTAAAAATGTGTATTGCAGCAGTTTATGAAACAGAGTTGCTGAAAAGTGTTACCAGAGTCCAGCTTTCCTTCTCCACTATTCTTACTCAAATACCATCTTAATTTTTTTTCCCAAAAAGGAAAGCAGAAATAAAAATTGTACTTCACAACATATTCAGCACCAAGGGTTTTTCCAGAAGTATCCCATTAGGGGATTGACACCATATATTCATCAAGGGGTTGAATGAGCTATAGGGTTTTTCTATTTCTCTTTAAGCTTTAGCCCTCCAGAATTACCACCTCAAATGATCATGAAGTAACTTGAAGTTTAATTTTATCCTTCTTTCACTCTTTATTTTATCACTCTGTTGACTGGATCCAGGCCTGCTTCACCATCTTGAAACTTGGGAAGTTCCTTTGCTCATTTTGTGTAGTGATAAGTGTGCTTTCACTTGCAGGCAGGGATTTGAGCTGATGGAGGATGCTCACACACAGATCTGTTGGCAGAACCAGGACATAGGTTTATTAACAATCAACATCAAAGGGCTGGCTGGCATGGGGAAAGGAAGCCTGTTATCTGGGTACTCAGGCCCTTATTACCCAACCCTAATGGTGCTCTGGTGATCCCGTGCTGGTATTCCCAATTGAGCCAATAACCATTTTCACAATGGGATGGTAATGTAGCACCTTTAATCTTGTCTGCAGTAGTCAGCCTACCAGCAACCTTCCATCACAAGGTACCTGGATCCCAAGAACTTGCCAGTTTGCTGTAAAATGACAGTCTGACCATGTGGGACCAAAGTTTCCCAGGCAACTTTCCTTGCCCATGCAGATTCATCAGGCATTTCAGCACCAACAATTCTTGCATAGAGCAGGTGAACAAGTGCCCTGTTTTACATGTGAACCCCCAAAATCCCATGGCTGTCCCTCATATGCTTGCTGTGTGGAATGGGCTCCACAGCTCAAGGGGGTACTCCTCCCAGTCTTGGTCAACCCCTGGTTGTCAACACCGGAATGTCTCAGCCTTAAAGCGAGACAGGGCATTTGTCACCTCATTTTGTACACCCACTGTGTAACTAGCACTAAACTTTATGTTCACCACCAAGCCTGTACATCAGCATCATAACCCGTTCAATGCTAGAAGTCTGCTTATTCATCACTTGCACCAATACCTGATTATTGCACCAGAACCTTACCTTCCAATTGGCAAAGGTCCTTCCAAAATACTACCACCACCACCACAATGGCAAAAAATTCCAAGAAGATACAATTCCTAAGCATCCCCGAGCCCTATCATAATGGCCATCAGGACACACACCACAAGTTGGCATAGAAAATCCTGAACCCTGGCTGCCTGATGCATCTGAATGCTCCTGGAGGTCTTGTGGACCATCACAAATGGGTAGCGATCTGTAGATTTGAGGAGTTTGGGCAGCCGTTCTGAAATGTCTTTAATTTTAGCCCCTAGTAAGCAACACACCTCTCGGGGTAGGGGGTCGGGCCCAGCCACATGATGATCCATTTGTCTTAGTAGGGAGTCTCCAATTACCAATACTCTCCTCTTTTTTTTCCTCAGCACCATTTCCTTCTATCCCCATGGTCTCTTCACTTTGTCTTAGACTTTGTTTTGGGACCTCTTCCCTTGTTGACACTTGCACCTCCTCTGCAGGGGCCTGAAATCTATTCTGGAGCTCCAAAGGCCTCGAGAACCGTCTCGCTTATCTTTTGCCATAAGTTCAGATCACTTGTTGAGGCCATCTGGTTGCAGTAAGATGCATATAATATAGGTGCAAAAATCTTTTTCTTTTGACCCATCATGCCTTCTGAAGGTCTTGCAGTAGTCAAGGATAACTTTTTCTTCCTTTGACTAAAATTTGCTTAGTTGACAGCTGATTCAACTCTCCTATTATTAGGGGGATAGGCAGGGGAGGATGTCTGGTGATCAGAGAGTTGGGAAGATTTTGAACTATTCCAACAAAAACTGAAGCTCAGTTTCAATGGATGTTTTCAAAAAATCTGAACACTAGTCCATTATTATGAGATATTCCCTCTCTCACACTGTGAGGAGGTCTATTCCTACTTTTCCACCAAGGTCCACTAGGTATGTCATGTGATTGTAGAGTTACCATTTGTTGTTTGTCTCTAAGTGAATAAAGTCTGAGTCCAGTGACTCACTTGTCTGCTGTAATTTTTTTAGTTGTATAGATCTGTATTACAGAACTAATTTGTATACTGTTTTATCTTTTGGATGCCTTTAAAGGTTTTTGTATTGTATTGTATTAACCAACAAATTTTTATTCAGGGTGTAAGTTTTTGTGTCATGTTTACACCGTAATGGAGAGGAAGAGGAAGAAGAAGTAGAAATAAAGAGTTGGTTCTTATATGCCACTTTTCTCTACCAGGAGTCTCAAAATGGCTTACAATCTTCTTTCCTTTCCTGTCCCCACAACAGACACTCTGTGAAGTAAGTGAAGCTGAGAGAGCTCAGATATTATTGTTAGGTCAGAACGTGCAAGGTTAATCTGCTAAACTGTCCAAAGATGGTTGTCGTAAACTATGGTTTCCTGTATGGGCTGTAAGTAAGGCTGGGAAATTGGTAGGTACTGCAGCATGTTTATGAATTCTGTGCCCCCTTCTGAGCCTTCCCCACTGTGATTATTAAGGTGAGCTCTGCTTAAGGTATCTGTCATAACCACATATTTCCCCGGATGGTATTGAATATGCACGTCATATTTTTACAGTCACCACAGCATCTACTGGAACTGCTTTGGGGCATACAATAATAGTTTCAGCCTAATGGTTTCTAGAGACTGATGGTCAAATTGAACATGTACTTCTTGGCGAAATGTGAGCTTATGGGAGGCATTCCATTCCATGCTGTACAGCCAAACATTTTAAAAAATAATAATCTGTGCTTATCTTCTTCCAGTTTCTGAGAGTGCTCTGATAGTGAATGCAATTGGTTACTGATTTTGTAATAGGACAAATCCTAGTCCTGTCATCGATGAATCATACCACTCATCTGTACTATAGTACTTGTTTTCTTTGTTATGGTGTATGGTACCTTTGGGGTGAGAAAACATGGGTTGAAGTGGGTGGAGACCCTCAGAAAGCTGGGGGTGGTTCACTGCTCCATTTCTTCCTCACCAAACAATACATAGGGCACACCAACTCCATAGTTCATTTATTTTCCATCAGCCGGATACAAATGCAATTGCTTTGCCCAGGTCATTGTTACATCCCTCCACACACTTGTTCTCGTCCTCAGAGTTTCTTCACTCTGGACTGGAAATCCAGACTTCCCTCACTCCTAGGCAGCCTCCCAACTTTTCTGCACAATGAGATTAATTACTCTCCCCAGTAGTTTGCCCTGCTTCTCCTCATTAAATATTCTACCTACTGCCATAGCCCCTCTCAACCCCAGAAGCACCCCTTTTCCCTCACAGCCATCCTCTTCCCCATGTTGCCATTCCTGGTCACACCTTGCCATTAGGGTGGTTACCCACTTTTATATGGGTGAGACCTCCACCTGCCTCGTTTCCCACACACCGTTCTACTCATAGGACATTTTGAGACCTTGACCTGTCACATTTGCTCTTATGTCACTATTTTGATATTTGCAAGTTTTTTACTACCTGTGACATGAAGCTCCAGAAATTATTGGTTTTGGAGAAAGGTGTGGCCAACCTAGATATGTAGTATACCAGTTGAGCTGAGATTATGGCAGTGTAGTCTATATGTGCTTGCCTAGAAGTTGGTACCGAATGCTGTGGTCTGAATGTTAATTGGAAGGGGTCATAGGAACCTCATTACTCCAGTTTTGTTCCATATAAATTGTCTCCCAATTAGCTTCTGTGTTCAATTCAATGTGCTGGTATTGATCTTTAAAACCCTCAATGGGTTTTTTTTGGGGGGGCAGGGTACCTTAATTATCACCTTCTCCCATATGAACCTAGCAATCCACTCCAATCATCTTCAGATTGGGTGCCACCATCATTTGAAACTAGAGTGGTGCAACCCAAAAATAGGAATCCTCAGTCAAGCCACCAAAACTTTGGAATTCTCTCCCAGGAAGTTTCATCAATGAACCTCTATTGTTGTCTTCTGTCAGGCATACCACTAACAACTGTTATAGTTTTTGGGGTTGCATGTTTGTGAATTTACTGAAGTAAATTTTTATTGAATTAATCTATCTATCAGGAAAATAAAATATGTGTATTAGTACAGAGACATGCTAAATTTTTGTCCCTTTCTACCATTCAAATATAATTTTGTTTACAATTTCAAATATGCAACCTGTCAAAGCTTTCAGCACAGAGGTCCTGGATATTGTCCTTCAGTAAAAAGACTGGCAATTTCTCATAAAAACATTTTAATGTCATTGTAAAGATACAGGTTCCAGGGCTCTGTGTGGGAAATGATGACAGTTAAACAGATTTCAACCTGATTTAAATTCATCTTGCAAACATGCCCCCAGTACTACCCTACAGAGCCTAGTTTTTTCCCCGCACTTTTAAATTATGTTGCTGCAATTACTCGCTGCACATTTTGACATCAAAATATTTTCTCTCTTTCACACACAACAAACAGTAACAATCAGCCAAAGTAATTCTAATTGCATATAAATTAGCATTCCCCAAAGTAGAGAACCTTAACCATTCAGGAGTTGGATAACCTAAGCAGGATGAGCATTAGAAAGGTAAGGGATACATGATGTTGTGCCCTGAAACAAATTAGGTAAATGAATAGCAGTGTGTGAAAAAGAACAAAGACCTTAGCTCATTCTTCCTGTGTTTTACACAGGAAAATCCAGCTACAGAAGCACATTGAGAGTCCATTCACCAACATGGGCAAAATGAGCACTATATATTTTCTTTAGACCCCCTGCTCTAGAGTACTGCTTTCCTTTCTTCTCTCTCTCCTTCTAATTCCTTGCACAAGCACAAGGAACCCATGTTGATATTGATGAAAGGAGTGTTGCTGTAAGTTCTTTAGGCTGTGAGTAGGTTTCCATCTCTGCTTAGTGGAGAGCTAGGAAGCATGCCATTGTATGCTAAACACTCTGGATACTCAAAACCCATGAAATCTTTATTTCATATCATTCAAATGGGTATTGCTATCACATTTCAAGCATCCATGCACGTAAATGCACATTGGTGGTGGTAAACTATCAGTGTGGATGGGATTATGCTTTCAAGTGACATCCTTGTAGTAAATATGTGTTTTCCAATTCCATATCTTCTTACCGTCACCTTTTTTTAAAACCTTCTCCCTCTCTTTCTTCACATCTCATGGCTTGCAATGTGTTGTCCTGACTCAATCTACATTGTATTCACTTTTTTGTGAGCCTAGCCTTGGTTTAAGATCAGTCATAATGCCTTGTCAGACTTCTCATTGTTCATGAAAAACATGATCTGCTTAGATATCGTTGGATCTTCATTCTGCTCATGCAAGATTTAATGATGAAAATTCATGCTGATTCCTCCTCCATCCTTTGCCACACAGTATACAATTTGGATGGCTTGCTGATCTTCAACTGTGGTGGGTTGGTATCAGGGTTGAGCTGTGGCTGCTACCTCCCACAGGAGAAAGAGGCTGAAAGTATCTGGCCATGCTTCGGAACCTAGAGACGATCAGGCATACCTGCCTTTGTTTGGCTACCCAGCTGCCTATCATGGCCCACAGTTCATTGCAACAACTCCTGGGGAGAGGGGGACCACCGTGTACTCTGCATGATGGATCTGTATGGTATGCCTTTTGAGTGGCGGGGGGGGGGGGTGACCAGGAGGATCCACATGCTTGGAGGGTCCAGGATGTGTTGTAACTGTCACTGCACTCCCTGAGCACTTGGTCCTGTTTCTCATGGGTAGTTGTGCTCAGCATAGGTGGGTGGTGTACTTGGGCAGGTAGCTAGATGGTTAGGTAGGAAGGTAGTTCATTCGTTAGGCAGGTAGGTAGGTAGGTAGGTAGGTAGGCATAATGGATCTGGAGGATGTGGCTGTGGAGTGTGGGGGGGTGACCAGGAGGATCCACAAGTTTGGATGGGTCAGGAAGTGCTGTAGCTGTCACTAGACTCCCTGAGCACTTGGTTAGGGATGAGCACTTTGGGCCTCCTTGGCCGAAAAAGCTCCGAAGCGTGGCTGCCTCGGAGACAGATCACCCCAAGGTTGTCCAAAGCACCACACCCCATAGCCAGACAGATCCAAGCATTCTGAGGCATGTTTCGGGGTGCCTTTGGACACCTTGGAGTGTTTTGGGGTACTCCGAGGTGCTTCAGACTCAAAGAAAGATGGGGATGCCCCTCCCTTCCCCTGGAGGAAGAGGTTGATGAAAACGCTCCTGCCCATCTTCTTTACTCCCTTGTCCCCTGCACGGCTCATCGGGTGGCTGGGCTCCACTACAGCATGTGTCCAGTGTGCCTCAATCAGCCCAATGGAGGTCCTGGGCCTGGCACTGTGCATGCACACCCTTTCCATGCCACCCCCGATGGCCAGGCAAGAGAAGCTGCTGTTGCCACCACTGCTGCCCCCCCCACTCTTCTTGGCTTGGTTCCATGGCCTTGGGCTCTGAAGTGAAAACTTAGAGTCTCCAAGGTATCAGAGATCTCCAAAGCAACCAAGGCTGCTTCCTCCAAAACGACAGTGGTCTGAGGTGGTTTCCTCCAAAGCTGAGGCAGTCCAGATTGAAAGTTGAGTGCACAACCCTACACGTGATCATGTGCTCGAAGGTAGTTGTGTTCAACATGTCTTACATTGGTGGTTAGATGGTGGTGTAGATGGGCAGGTAAAAAGTTGGTTAGGTAGGCAGGTAAATAGGTGGGAAGTCACAGCACGTGACCCAGGACCCAGGGAGTGTATTGAGAGCTACACCTCATCCAAACCCCTCCAAGCTTGTGGACCCTCATGATCATATGTGCTGTCACCACTTCTCCCCTTTGGGGGCTCCCAATGCCCATTTCAGTCATCATCCATTAAGTTCATAGGAAACCTCTCTAAAACTATGACATGGGAAGGTAGGTGGGTGGATGACCACCTCCCAGGGCCAAAGGGGAGAAGGCTGGACACTGGACCAGACCCAGAAACCATTTCCACAATGAAGCAATACAGTGAATTCCACAAGCATAGCACCCCAGGAATAAGCTAAACCGTTAATGAACTCAAGTGGACCCAAGTGAACCCAAAAGTTTGTGAACATGGGGGGGGGCATGCAAGTTTGGCATTCAGGGTTCATGACATACCCAGACCCGCGACCACCCACAAATCCAACTAACTTCCATTTCCTGGTTCATGCCCATCACTAGTGTGAAGTCATTAAAATGACAGTTCTCTGCCTTCTTGAAAATTTTAGATCCAGCTCATGAATTTTTCATCCAATGGCTGATTTGGGATATGACTTTATTTTGAAATGATGCAGTTTTGAGAAAGAAATGGCTTTCTATAACTAATTTTTTCTTAAATATATTGGTTTATCTAGTAAATAGTCATATTGCCTGTATGACGGCTAAATGCAAAGAAAATAAATGTAGTATATGTTTGGCAAGAACATTTATTTTATTTTTGCTGCAGTACTTGGAAAAATAACAACAAAATTCCCAGTTACTCAGACACGTGCTTATTAACATAAGTTATTTAGTGGAAATGGGTTCCAGTGTCCTAAAAGAATACAGTTTAAATCTAAAAGAAAGGCATCTGAATTTTTCTCTGATAATCCACCCAACAGAAATGTTAAACAATGAAAAATGCCACTGGAATCGATAAAACCCCCTGCTTCCCTATCTCCATTATTTTCAGTAGGATTTGAATGTAAATTGATAGATATTAGAGACTAAAGGATACACATAGTAGATAGTCTGGATCTAAAAAGCAGACATCTAATTTCAGATTGTTTCTGAGAAGAGATGAGGCCAAAATGGATTTGTTGCTTAAAAACAAGCTAGGCTAGCAGCATTTACATAGCCAGTTTTGGAATGCAGTACCACTGATTGCTAAAAGAAACATTGTAATTAAGCCTTTCAATTACATCTCCCACATCTCAAATTCATGTTAGGTATACACATTCTACTTTGTTAATTTTAGCTAGAATAATATTAATTCTCAAGTGAACAGGTGTCCTACCAACCCTACCATCACAAACAACTACTTGGTCATTGGGCTGCCTTTCAGTATCTTGGAACAGGCATTACCAGGGGTGGGCCTGGGTGTCTGCTGGCTGCTGCTGCTGCTGCTGCTAAACCAGACTAATCCAAGTTGCACAGTGGTGGCTGCCACGGAAAGGCTCAGCCAGTTGTTCAGTGGGAAGCCCAGAAGGACTTATCAGAGGCACCTCACTTTCCCTTTTATCCCCCCACTCCCTTCTATTTCCTCTTTTCCTTCTATCAGCAGCCCTTAGATCCTCACCTTTACCTACTTTTCTTCTTCCCATCTATCAACCAACTAGCCTTATATCTATCCCCCACTCTACAGATCTATTTATTATTTATGTACTTCATTTATATCCTGTCTTTCTCTATAATAGGGATCAAAAGCATCTTACATAATTCTCCTTGGTTCCATTTTATCCTCACAATAATCCAGTTAGTTAGTGAGGTCGTCTTGCAAGCTTCCATGGCAGAATGGAGATTTGAGCATAGGCCTCCCTGTTCCTAGTCAGAAACTCTAATCACCATTTCACACTGATTTTCTGGGTTGTTAATGTTCAACAGTAGCAGGCCTGCGTGAATTGTGCATGTCACATGGTAGCAAATACCCTAGTAGTAGGCCTGTCCCTAATGAGTCCTCCCTGAAAGGCTAAAACAGCCCTAAAAAGCTACCTCCCTCTCTTTCAGTGATAAAAACCAAAGCTTGAAGGCTAGTAATACTACAGGCAATACTACTATTTGGAAAGGTTAACATAATCAACCCCTAATATTTTTGTCTTGTTTGGGTTGGGTTTTTACTGTGTGTGTTAGATTTCAGACATCACGCCCCCCCCCCTGCAAACTAGGTGCTTTGCTTAGGTTTGTAGAAAGATCTGTCTTGTCAATTCATGGCCCCAGTCTTCAAATTTAAGTATCCACAGATGGGGCCATGTTGACAATTAGATCTGTTGCTATTGCAACCTTTGCCATGTCTGAATTTCATATTGAAATCACACTCTTATAAATCCGTTGAAGTCAGTAGGCTCCAGAAGGATGTCATTATACTTTGGAATGCATTTTTAGAAGTCTATGGTTTAAGGGAAAGGATTTTTGTACTAGACATATCCATAAATGAAACAGTATCTTTCTTATCCCCAACATATACAACCTCTCTCCTTTTTAAGGCATCCAACTGTGCTCAGACAGTGTAGCTAAGGAAGGGACTGTTTCAGGACTAGTCTGTTCCACTTAAAAATTCTGGTAAGGCCTTGGAGGGGGAGCTGGTCTCATGGCTTAAGTGCCACTCAGTGCTTAACACCCACTCATTTCCTGCATCATGAGATGTATAGGGTGGGATGAAGGAGTTTGTATAAAGCCCAAATAATGGTTCTTGACTTAAACATTGTTGTGGAAGGGAGCACCAGCAGCTTCTGTTTTCTTGCTTCCTTTTTTCTTTTAACCCAGAGATTACACTATCCATCCAGAAAAAAAAAATTCACAGGAAATGCAAAAAACAATGCACTTCAATAATGGTGTATTCACTTAAGGTGGGTAATGTTGATTTGTGTGATACAACATTGTCATAAGTTTCACAATTTGTTTTCATTGTATAGCTCTAAAACTACACCTTTCTTGAAGTCTGCTATGTGAGAAATAACAGAGTCAGCCTGGTAGAGCTAAACACAGTGGGTGCAAGCCCTAGGCTTTAAAACTGACACAGGTACTAATATGAAAATGATTATTCCCCTGATCGACCTCCTATGTTGAGACCTGTCGCTATTGTTTTTAGAAATTCTGCAGGACCCTTGAATAGCAAAGAATAATTTTCTTCAGAAGCACTGAAATGAAATGTTTCAGTTTCAATGGGTGGATAGTTAAGAGGTCAAAAGCAGTTAACCTCCTCAGCCACACTCAACAGCCCAAATGGGACTTGTCAGGGGAGGGGGGGAACCCAAAATAAACTGAAAGTGTATTTGGAGATCAAAAAGAAAAATTAATGGACATTATATAGAGGAGAGTGTTTGAACCACATAGTATACATTCACTTTGGAGAATTCCTGTTACATAACTTCACAAAGTAAAAGCTGAGGTAAAGAGGTTAAGATATAGATATAATAGGGAATGGTAACCACACTACTTCCATAATTCATAACCGTATGCATGTGCTAAAGAAAAAACGGGAAATAAAATCTGCAGGGATTTTTTTTTTAATTGAATGGTGATTAGAAAGTAAACCATCCTCCCAACAATTAAAAAAAAATTTTTTCAAAGGTAGCAGGCGCAATTGAATTTTCTATACTTGATGTCTTCAGCAGATTCTGGCAAATATCAGTTGTTGAATGGAGGTGCAGGCTGTCCACATTCATAACTCCATATGAAAGGTTTTAGAAGATTTGTCATTTGGGATTACAATGCTCCTAAGATCTTCCAAATGGAAATGATTACTAAACGAGAACAAGGATATTATTCTTTCTTATTGATGACATTTTAGTAATGTTCTGTCTGAGGAACATGAAAAAAAATCCTAATGGAATTCTTTAGGACAGTCAGCAAGTTTAAAAGATAAACATGTAAATTTATCAGACAAATTTCATTGGGATAGCATATACCTATGTTTGAACATGTTGGAAACTCAGAACATCAAATGGTAAGTTTATTGGGCCAGTACCTGCCTAGGCTATCTAATGCCAAGTATTTTCACATATTACTAAAGAGAGACATGATTTTTAAATGTGAAAGAAAACATCTCAGTTACTCAAACGCTGAAATGTTATTACTCAGCTAAGTCTCTATTGATGGCCACAAGTGCTAGCAACTGTGTACAATAAAGTATACCATGTCAAATACATTAACAGGAGTGGAAGCAAGTGCAGAAATGTGATGAGCACACATGCCATGATATGCACAGGGTGAGAAGAATGGGTCTGCACAAATGTCTGTAGTAGATTCCATTTTGTGATAGTTTCATTGCCAAAAGCAAACTAGTGGAGATTATTTTGGAATTTCTCGTCCTTTCTGCCTCAGTTCCCCAAATCTCTGTTTTGATTTAACTTTTCTCTTGTCAAACAACAACCATGACTCCTTATTGTCAGGCATTGCTCTGTTTCTCACATTAAAATTTCCCTGTAAAATGTATGCTTTTTCATTGTTCTATCAATAAATATTAGCATGGATGCTGCCACCAAGTAGAATAGAACAAATAAATTGAAATGTATAGCAACATTAATTTTAATTAAAATTTAAAAAACCCAGCTTGACAAGGAATTGTGGCAAACATGGGAAAGCTGTCCCCCAATCAGATACCAGCAGAAATCTTAGGTCCTTAATTAGCATAATACCCAGATTCCTACATTGCATGATTGGCATGTACAGTTTTCTTTTGGTTTTGTGGGGAATAGTCCTTCCAGGAAATAAAAAAACAGACTAGTTAAGCTAACAGTGCAGGGAAGCAGCTTCCCGTAAGTCCTCTTGGTAGGTTTTATTTTTTGCTCCACTTCACAAGCAATAACTGTGATATGCTAAGGATTTGCAAAACAAATTTAAAGCTGCACAGTGCTTATGTTTTGAAGCTCGAAGCATGAAAATCCATTTGAGGGCTTGTCTTCCCATTCTCCATGATAAATGTGTTCTGTGTGTGGAGCATATATTGCACCACACAAATCAGATTCTAAACCAGCTATTTAGTTGGCACCAATTAGAGTTCAAAATACAGGATAATACATTAGCCTTAATTAGAATTTTCACAATAATTCAAGCACTTGCATGTTTAGAAAAGACAAAAAATGTGAATGTCAGATCCCTTTAATTTTTTTATTTACTTTGAGGTCAGATTCCAACACCCAGCTTTCACTTGCAAGTAAGCTGTTCATCAGTTGATGTATTTACTAACAGTGTTTATTAACAATGAACCAACTCCAGCTACAACTATCTATACCTACACCAGTTCCTGTTGTCTCTTTTGTAGAAATGAACCTTTACCCTATTGTAACCTTATTTTAAATTTTGGAGTGATCACATCCCATCCTTCCTCCAAGGAGTTTAGGATTCAGACATGGACCACCTTCATTTGAGACACCCCTGAGAAGTAAAAAGTGGGTACAAAAACCCAGCTCTCTTCTGCTGCTGTTATCTTCACAAGAACTCTGTATGAACTTCAGAGAGAGAGAGGGATGGACCCAAAGTCACCTGCAGTGCCATCCTGCCAATGTACTTCATAGCAAAGGAGTGATGAATCACACATAGGACCACATGAAATCACTGGAATGACAGCTGCCAAAGTGGAATGAAGGCCTGGGGACTGAAATCTACACTTAGGAATAGAAATGAAAGTCCCTTAAGTGGAATGGCAGTCCCTGGGGTCATATTAACTGCTTTGGGACTGAACTGACAGTGCATGGAGCACTGATTCCAGTCCCAGGGACCATCATTCCACTCTGAGGCCTATCATTCCAGTCTTAGAGCGCTGATTTGAGTCCTAGAGACTGTCATTCTACTCTGGGGACTGTCATTACAATTCCAGGGGCCATTATTCCATTCTGGGGCTGTCACTCAAATCCCAGGACATTTCATCTGAGGCCAGGACTGTCATTGTACTGCCAGGAACGATTCCTTCCCCCTTTTCTTTTTAAAAAGAGATGTGGCCAGACGGAGTTCTTCTGCTCAGTTGCTTGGCCACCATTTTAGGAATCTCTGGAGAGGCCTGTGCCAAGAAGCATCTCTGTTAAGAGTCTGTAAAACGAAAAGCCTTTGTTCAATCTACTTGAAAAGTATGGGTGTTCTTTGCACACCTGGCTTTATTATTTATTTATTTATTTATTTATTTAGATTTATATACCGCCCTCCCTGAAGGCTCAGGGTGGTTTACATTGAAACTAGTCAACGATACATGAAAGTCTTTGTTAAAACATACAGTAATTAATAACAGTAGTTGTAACCATATAGCAGAATAATGTAACAGTATAACAATATAATAAAATAATATAACGATGGAACAGTGCAATACCACAACAGGTCCAGAGCGCTCTGGTAGAGTTCTGGGAGGAAGGGGGGAGAGGGGGGAAGGGGAGGGAGCGGGGGGGAGCGGGGGCCCTTCATTCACTGTTGGTTGTGCCTGGTCTCAACCAAATGCCTGGTGGAAGAGCTCCTTTTTGCAGGCCCTGCGGAACTGTTTAAGCTCTGTCAGGGTCCTGATCTCCTCCGGGAGCTCGTTCCACCAGGTGTGGGCCAGGACAGAGAATGCTCTGGCCCTGGTCGAGACCAGGCGGACTTCTTTATGGCCAGGGACCATTAGCCGGTTGGTGGCAGTGGAGCGCAGAGCTCTTTTAGGGGCATAGGCAGGGAGGCGGTCCCTCAGGTACACTGGGCCCTGACCGCGAATGGCCTTGAAGGTAATTACCAGGACCTTTAGTCTGATCCGGAATTCAACTGGCAACCACTGCAGTTGTTGGAGAATGGGCCGGATGTGGGACCTCCATGGTGTTGCTGTGAGGATCCTGGCCGCTGCGTTTTGGACCAGCTGTAGTTTCCGGGTCAAGGCTAAGGGCAGGCCTGCGTAGAGCAAGTTACAGAAGTCCAGTCTAGAGGTGACGGTCGCGTGGATCACTGTGGCTAGGTGTTCCGGGGCAAGGTGGGGCGCTAGTAGTTTGGCTTGGCGGAGATGGTAAAATGCCAGCCGTGCTACCTTTGTGATCTGGGCTTCCATTGTCAGGGAAGTATCTAGAATCACGCCTAGGTTCCTGGCGGAGTCAGCTGTAGAGAGCTGTACTCCAACCAGGGCAGGCAGGCACGCTTCCTCGCATGGGCCCTTCCTACCCAGCCACAGGACCTCCGTCTTTGAAGGATTGAGCTTCAGACGACTCTGCTTCAGCCATCTCATCACTGCTTCCAGGCAGCTGGCTAATGCTTCTGGGGGGGAGTCAGGGCGGCCATCCATCAGGAGGAAGAGCTGGGTGTCATCGGCATATTGATGACAACCCAGCCCAAACCTCTGTACCAATTGTGCGAGAGGGCGCATAAAGATATTGAATAGGATAGGAGAGAGGACCGCTCCTTGTGGGATTCCACAAGTAAGTTGATGATGGTCTGATGTTTTGTCTCCAATTGCAACCCTCTGTCCACGATCCCGGAGGAAGGAGATCAGCCATTGGAGGGCTGTCTCTCGTATTCCGGCATCGGTGAGGCGGTGAGCTAGAAGCTCATGATCGACTGTGTCAAACGCTGCTGAGAGGTCTAGTAATATCAGCAGTGCCGACCCGCCTCGGTCCAACTGGCAATGGAGGTCGTCCGTCAGGGCGACTAGCGCTGTCTCTACCCCATGGCCAGGCCGGAAGCCTGACTGGGATGGGTCTAGGACCGAAGGTACTCTGTTAGTTGGTTTGCGACAGCCCTTTCAATCATCTTCCCCAGAAATGCTAAATGCGAGACGGGTCAATAGTTGTTGGGCTCTCGCGGGTCTAAGGATGTTTTTTTTCAGCAGTGGGCATACCACAGCCTCTTTCAGTCCCTCCGGGAATTCTCCCGTTGTGAGAGATAGATTGATTATCTCCCAGAGGGGGCCCTTTATCCTTATGTCCGCTGTTCTTAGGAGCCAGGATGGGCAAGGGTCTAGTGGGCATGTGGTAGGCCTAGCTGCTGCTAGTATCCTGTCCACTTCAGTCAGCGTGAGTTGTCTGAAGTTACTCAAGGTATTCTCCAAAGATGGCCAAGGGGCCTCTAGTTCACTTTCTGTATCTAAGGTTGGAGGGAGGTCATGGCGGAGTGTCGAGATTTTATCCGCAAAATGATTCGCAAATGCCTCACAGCTGATATACAATTTGCTACTGTTTTGTTGCCCTTCAGCCAAGGCAGTAAGAGACCGAACTACCTTAAACAATTGAGCTGGGCGTGAGTCTGCGGATGTGATGGTAGCCGAGTACAAATTGCATTTCACTGACTTCACCGCCATCTCATAGGCCTTCATCTGCATTCTATAAGATGTTCTCGAGGCTTCGTCACGAGTCTTCCTCCAAACTCGCTCTAGCCATCTCAGTTCCCGTTTCTTTTTGCGAAGCTCCTCGGTGTACCAAGGGGCCCGCTTGAGACGAGGCCGGAGAGGGCGTCGGGGGGCTATCTCATCAATGGCAGCAGTCTGTCATGCCAGTCGCTGACCATGCAATTGAGAGAAGTGCCAGGAGGCATTGGCTCCCGCAGAGCATTCAGGAATCCAATCGGATCCATAAGTCTCCATGGGCGAGCTAAAATTTGCTCGGCGCCCAACTGAGGTGGGAGTGGTAGCCATAGCCGAGCCTTCAGGGCATAGTGGTCTGACCATGGCACGGCAGTTGCCATGACCAGATCCACATTCAGACCTATGCTGAAAATAAGATCCAGGGTCTCACCTGCTTGGTGGGTGGGGCCAACAACAAACTGCGAGAGCCCTAGTGTCGCCATGGTTGACACTAGGTCCTGCCCAGTTCTAGAGGACGGCAGCTCAGCATGGATGTTAAAGTCCCCCAGGACTAATAGACTGGGAAACTGTAGCATCCAGGCTGCCACCACCTCTAGCAGGGCAGGCAGGGCATCTGGTGGTACATTGGGTGCGCGGTACACTAACCAGATGGCCACGCTCTCGGTTGATCCCCATCCGAGGCCGACACATTCAATGCCTGGTATTGATGACGCTGGAAGGGCCCTGAAGGAGAAAGCCTCTCGGATCAGGATTGCCACCCCTCCTCCACTGTCCGAGACTGGTGGAGGACAGAGAACCCGGCAGGGGCTAGGTCTTTGAGGGCGACTGTTTCGCCTTCCCTGGTCCAGGTTTCTGTCACACACACCAGGTCCGCTCTTTGCTCTGCAAAATAGTTTTGCAGGGTAGAGGTTTTGTTGTTTATTGACCTGGCGTTGCACAGTACCAGTGTCAGAGGCGGGTTGTTTGCCTTTGCCTCCACCCTAGTGTCACGAGGGATGGGGCGGAGTCTGGAGGGGGCCCGTGGATGGTTGATTTCCAGGCCCCTTGGTCGCCGCCATCCGCTGTCTCTGCCTCTGCCCCTTATTGTTGGGATCCCTGACCCTTTCAGGGCCCCCGCTTTCTCTCCTTCCTCCGTTCTTTCGAATATGATGGGCTCCATGGACGCTGTTGGTTTTTGTTCTTGGTTTTGCAGTTTAGCTAGGGTTGTTGCCCGCCCTGGTTCTGTATTTATTGCTGGTTTCTAATGTAGGTGTAGGGTTTTGTGCATCTGTGGAAGGTTGGTCCCGATCGCTATTTGTAGCCTCTCAGGACATCCCAGTTCCAATTGTGACAGTTATGTGCTATGTGTAGGATGTGTATCTGGAGGGATAGCCCCGATCACCTGTTGCGGCACCTCAGGGTTGCCCAGTCCAGGGTGTGTGGTGGGTGTGGTCTATGTGTGGTTCAATTTTAGGATTTAGTTGATTATTTGGTGGCATTAATTGTTTTGGGTGGGTTTGGGGTAGTTAAATTGATGGTGGGGTTGTGGTAGATCAGTTGATGATAATTGTTCGGATGGGTAGATGGGTAAGGTGTTAATTTAATTTGGGGTCAGTCAATGGTCAGATGGGTTGTCGTTAGGTTGAGGGTTGGGGGTTAATCTTTCTCCCTTTTTTGTAATTCTTGTGCATAGATTGTTGTCTCTTTCCCTCCCTTTTAAAAAATTTTCTCCTTTTTCTATTCCCCCCTCCCCCTCTGCTCTTTCCCTCCCCCCTCTTTTTCCCCTCCCCTTTCTCTGTGCACACCACAGTGTTCCACTTGATTCTTCTCTTAGTTTGTTTGAAGTTTTCCTCTTATTCTCTCTCTTCCCCTCACTCTCTCTCCCCCTCCCCTCCGCTTTCTGCCTGTACAGTTTTTTCCCACTTGATTTCTTCCCGCCTAAATTCTTCCCGCTTGATTTCTTCCCGCCTAAATTTTTCCTGCTTAATTTCTAGTGGTTTGTTTGGCATTCTTTTTTCTTTCTGGGTATGCCTCCTCCCTCCCCTTTGAAATAGGCATCAATCTTAGTCAGCTCGGTTAGTCTGTATGATTTCCCTTTCCCCTTCTGAGAATAAGTGTCCGTTTGTGCCTTCTTCCCTCCCCCCTGCAGATAGGATATTTATGGCAATCCCCCCCCCCAGGATTTGGTATCAATCTCATTCAGTTCGTTAGTCCGTTCGATTTCCCTTCCCCCTTCTGAGAACAATAAATGGTCTGTTTGTACCTTCTTCCCTCCCCCCTACAGATGGGATAGTTATGGCAAGTCCCGTCCCCCCCCCCCCCGCTAGGGCTTGGTACTTCTCTTTCTTTATTGTTCTGTAGGTGAGTGTTCCTTCTCCTTTCTTTCTTCTTTCCTTTCTGCTTGCTTCTTTTCCTTGTCGCTCGGCTGTAGTGCAGGGTCGGCCATGGGCAGGCAGCAGCAGCAAAGGGTCAGGCTTTGTTTGGCGGCAGTTGGGCACGGGTGGTGGATGTGGTGCAGCTATGGCGAGGCGGAATCAGTAGAAGTCCAGGTTCCATTGCCGCGGGGTCCTGGATCTGATCGGGCGGCAGCTGTGGGCGTGAATGGAAGGCGTGGCGTGGTAATGGCGTCCTGTTGACCTTCAGCGGTGGAACAGCCGCAGCAGAGGGTCCGGCCCCGTTCACGTGGTAGCCATGGTGCTGATGGTGGGCATGGCACAGTAGCAGCGGTCAGCTGTGGCTGAAGTCCAGCTTCTCTCGGGCGGCTGCAGGAGGGTCCCTCTGCAGCGGGCCATTTCCCACACCGACGCTGACAGGCCGCTCCAGTGGATCTGCTGGTCGGCTCTCCCTGGCTGTTCTCAGCAAGCTCCAGGTTCCTCTGGCCGTGGGGGCTGTTCAGGCTCGGTAGATGGTCAGTGGGCAGCCCCAGCACAGTCCTCGATGGCAATCCTGGAGGGCTTTGTTGTTAGCCAGCTGTTGTTGTTTTTGTTTGTTTTAATTTGGTTGGTTTTCTTACCATTTCTGTTTTTCTTTCTTTGATTCTTCTTATCTGTTCTTGTTTCTGTTTGCAGTGATTTTGTTATTTCGATTCTTTTGCGTTTCTTCAGATATCTGCAGTTAAATTGGTGGGCTTCTTTTTGTTTTTGTTTCTTTTTTTAGAGTGATCAATTTTGGGTGCTTTTTGGTGGCTATTTTTGGGCTGGGCCTGTTTAGTTTCAGGAGCAGTCTGATTTCATGACTGCTCCAGCCGCCATCTTGAGAAGATGGAGAAGATTATCTTTACAAGCAGTTGCCCCAGACCCTCATATACATTTGCCATTGAAAATATGGGTT
This sequence comes from Paroedura picta, assembly GCF_049243985.1. NCBI lineage: Eukaryota > Metazoa > Chordata > Lepidosauria > Squamata > Gekkonidae > Paroedura > Paroedura picta. Next base: position 98,622,898 of record NC_135371.1, read on the forward strand.
CCAAACACTGGAATTATGTGGATTTGAATCCTAAACTGGAAATCTCACAGGAAAAGAGCTAATCAAGGTAAAAATTCCTGCCCCACATACACACACTGTCATCAACAACCAGCAGGCAACCAGCAGAGGGAAGTCATAGAGGCTAAAACATGCTGAAGGCACCTGCCTCATCCCACCCTCACACCCACCTCCCTCTCCCTTGTTCTCATGGATGGGAATAGATTTTAAAAAAGATTTAAGATCCTAGACCAACAAACAGGCTGACAAGCATGCAGGCGATGCCAGAAATAATTCCCCCCCCCCCAAGTTGTAACACAAAGCATGTCTCTCTAAAGTAAAAAAAAATTAGGACCGAGATTAATTTTTAAAAGTTTTAATTTAATTTTTTAAAAACAGCATGTAATTCAGCACAATGTACATTTTTGCACATGCTATGGCAAGTAAATATATGCCACAGCACAACGTGCAGAGGACCCCTTTTTAAATGCCCAAAATATTGAAAAAGGACCACTTTTTAAAAAACTTAATGGGATTCTGTTTAGAAGTAAAACTTATTTGGAATACTAAAAAGATAGAGGACAGGTATATGGAGCATCCGTGACTTACTGTGGCTGCCACTGATGATGTGGCAGGAGGACGGGAGAAGGAGGACGTTCCATCACTAAGCATCAGCCATGTGCTCACAGCCCAGCTTGGCTGCCACGATGCAGGAGAACAGGCATGAGCTGCAGCAGCAATTGTGGAATAAGGTCTCCCCTGAGCAAGGGTTAGTGAGGCTTCTTCCTCCCCTGCTCCAGCAATTTGTAGTTGGGTCCTAATGGCCCCAAAGCAGAAGCAGCTAGCTTTGGCCACAAGGGCAGCTGGAGGGCATGTTCTAGCAGGGCCTCTCAGAGGATGGGAGGGAGCTGTGACCGGTGAGCTCCATGGGGCTGGGGGGCAGCGAGCCAGCGAGCCAGAACTATTCGCATTCAGGAAGTCTGAGTGATGGCCATCCCAAGGGGGGACTGTGGGAAGCAGGACAGGAATGGGGAGAGGGACAAGTGGTGAGCCCAGGGAAAGCAGGCCCCTGTGAAGGGTTATGTCAACTTATTTACTTTTGTTAAGACAGGGAAGGGAGGGGACCCTGGAAAATGTAAAGTAAATAGAGTGAAAGCAAATGCTGCAAATGCAAGTTTTCAAATTGGCTCTGTGGCCTTATAGAGTACCTTGTCAGGTACCTCTCACATGTACTGGAGGCAAGGGAATGTGGCTGCAAAGAAGCTGCATTAGAATATGAATGAGAATTTCAGGAGCTCGCCTCCTACAACTCAGTGGCACAGTGGGACCTCAAGTACCACAATTTGTGGCTTGTAAAGGTGGGGCCCAACATCCAGTTGTAAAGGGGGAAGGATCAGTGTGCTGCCCTCTCTGGCGACACCCAGATGCAGCCTGAAGGAATATGCCCTTGGACAGGAAGCCAAGCCTGAATCACAAACCATTTAGCAGCGAGTCGACTGAAGATGGCGCCATAAAAAAGCTGGACTTCTGTTCAGCTCTTAAGCCATGCCGAGGGTCAGGAGCTTCTGCACCTGGCTGACCTGAGCAGATACGCAAATCTGCTCGCCGGTCGCCCCAGGAACCGGGAACGGCATCCTGAGGGTCCTACAGATCCGTGGGGAGGTAGGGGGACCGAACTCCCCGGATTAATAGCGGCCTGTGCTCAAGGTCACGATGGCGTCCTTGTCGCAAACAACTTTACAAGCTTGAAACGACCAGCTGACCTTACACTCTTCCCAGACCATCTTTTACCAGATTGACAGCAGCGTTGACAGAAGCTGAAGCCCACAACAGTAAGGATTGAAAGCTTTCTGGCTTTTCTCTTTCTTCTCCCACAAGCTCTTCCCTCCCCCCCCCCTCAACCAATTCACAAGCGAATTCCCTCTTTCGTCGAGTGAGAGACTCCCAGCTAATTATACCCACTAACCAAACAAAGAGAGAGCTTTGAAGATTTGTCGGTGAAAGTTCAGTGGGGGAATTTGACTTGATACGGAGATCGACAAACTGATAATTTGGGATCGCTCGTGCTCCCGCGAGACCTCACGAGACTTTCTGTTTATAGTCTGTGACTGCCTAGAACTATGGAAGAATTAACTAAGGCACAGCTTTTCCATTTGTTATGCAAAGGAAACTCAAAGATACTGAAAGCAGTCAATAAGCTGGAAAAGGAAATCCGTGGGACTAAGGGGGAGCTTTTGGATGGAGCCCATGGTCCGGAGAGACCAGCTGATGACGTAGCTCAGCTAACAATAAATCAAACGAAACCTCAATGTCTGGAAGTTAATCAACTGGAGGGAGAGAGTGCCAGAGATGTAAAAACCCAAAGTACCTTTGAAGAACCTGGGAAAACGGATTCAAGGAAGGTAAGTACCGAAAACCTGGAAGTCTATTCAGAGCAGGAAATGATTTGGATCAGCAAAATAAAAAGAGTCTATTCAAAAGAGACAGCAACTAGGAAGCTATCAGGAGATATTCCTTTGTGACCAGAGGAAGAGATTCAGATTGATAAAGGATTCAGAGTCTACTCAAAGGCGACTGCAAGCAAGAATCAAGTAAGAGATTTCTTTGGCCCTGACAGAAGGACAATCAGAAAAACTCTACTATGGAAAAAACACAATTTCATTTTCTGCGACCACCTGAAGGATGAGTTGAACAATGGAGTATTATCCTGGCTTCCTGTGGGAAAGACAGCAGCAGTAACTTTTAGGACAGGACCAATATATGAAGGGAACTGACTTTATATCATCTAAGACAATAATAGAATATATCCTTATAATAGATTATACCCTCATATGTATCAACAACTACTTTGCTAAGAAAGATGGTAATAACTCCTAGATCAGGATTAATATGCCATGGGAATTGAATATGTATGTCAATATGTATGCTAAAAGAGGATGACAAACCATACTTCATAGGCATTAACAAGACGGCAGTAGTAATTCTTGGGTCAGGGACAATTTATGGAGACAGACCTAATATCATTTAAGATAATAACAGAATGTATTCTTATAACAGATCATACTCTCATATGTATTAACAATCACTTGACTAAGAAAAATGGTAAAAACTTCTAGATTAGGAATAATATGTGATGGGAACTGAATATCTATGTTAAAAGAGATGGCAAACCATATCAGCTGGTCGCTTTCTCTTCTCAATTTCTCTGTAAATGCTTTATATAATAATAAATAATAAAATTATAAAAAACAAACAAACAAACCATTTAGCAGAGTCAGAGTCCGGTCTGGGTCTTAACACTTGCTGAGGGAACCAAAATCCAAGGGAGAGCCGAAGAGATAGAGTCAATGGAGCCAGTAGGGGTTGAGGTACCAGGAAAGCCAAGTCAGGCATCAAAGCCAGTCCATTTACTAGAGTTGTTGTCCAGGACCTGAGAGCAGGAGTCAAAAACCAGGGATTATACTGGCAGAGCTTCACTGTAGCGAGGGTGGGTCAGGAATAAGTGATCAGACCAACGGGAGAGTTTTCACATAGATTGCACTCATGCTGAGGAGTTGTTTCTGCCTTGCCTAAGTACAGGCTGGCTAAGGGATTAATTGGCTACACCTGGGGAATCAATATTCATCCCTCAAAGCAGCCCCAGCTGGGACCCATCTAGTTTGACAGTGAGTCTGAAGCTGGGCACTTCTACATTCTGTGAAGTCTGACCTCCTTTGCTGCCTTCTGCGTTCTGGTGAACTGTCTGGGCTGTCCTGTGGTGCAGGCATGGTCAGGGATGAGTCTGGCAGAGCATCAGTCTGTTCCTGTGGCTAGGTCCTGGCTGCTCCTCTGGGTCAGAGCTTAGATCATGCCAATCTACCTCCCTTGCCTGTTCTGACAGCCATGAAGGCAGTGAAGCTGCACTAATTGATTGGCTACACCTGGGTCCTGTTGCCATGGCAATGACTCGGAGGCTAGGGGTGGAGACAGGTATGGAGGCTGCAGCGGAGGCATGACAATTGGAGAGGGAATGTGGCCAGGAAAGGGCCTGCCGTATTGGGACTACAATTGGAAGGCGTGCAAGCACCTTCAGTGTAGGTACTCCCATGTCTGCAAGGCCTGCAGAGGTGGGCACCTGGCTCAAAGCTGTACCAAACCAGGGGGATCTCAGCAGCCCTTTCACAGGGCCCGATCTTTCTCTCAGGAGGATGGAGGATTGGGTTCAGGAGGGGCTTCTGCAGCCACCAAGACAGAATGAGAGCACCTGTGCTGAGCTGCATAGCCTATCTCCAACACCAGTTTGGGTAGGTGTACCCAAGGAACTACTGTACCACTATCCGGACAAAAGGGCAACAACCTACATTCTGTGTAGTTTTTCGGAGGGCTTCCACATCCCATTTACAGGGGAACAGGTGGCAACCAATTGTGGGAACCTAAAATCAGCCAGGGCGTTGCCAGAGATCCTGCTGGACAAAGTGGTTAAAGAATGGGCAGCAGGGAGGGTAGCTGGGCAGCAGGGAGGGTAGTCCATGTCCCCCCACTACCCAACCTGAGAGCCTCACCACTGGAGATAGTCCCCAAAAAGACATCAGAGCAGTACAGACTCATTCACCAGCTTTTGTACCCTTCTGGCTCTTCAGTTAATGATTTTATCGCACCAGAGCTATGCTCCATCAAATATGCTTCTTTCAACCAGGCAGTGACCATGGTCCAGGGCCATGGCATGGGGCGTTGATGGCAAAGTGCAACATTCAGTCTGCATTTCTCCTACCAGTGCACCCAGCTGGATTCTGCCTACTGGACTTTAAGCTCCAAGGGAAATGGTATGTTGACAAGGCTGTACCAGTGGGCTGTTAGATAGCATGTGCTGGGTTTGAATCCTTTAGCACTTTTCTGGAATAGGCAGTTAAAGACAGGCATGGATTTAAGGAAGTAACCCATTATTTAGTTAATTTCCTGATCGCTGGGAATGGGGGATCCCTTGACTGTGTGGACCGGCTGGTGGCTTTCCAGTCTTTAGCAGCATAGGTGGGGCTGCCGAAAAAACAAAGGGTCCAGCAACACAGCTCACATACCTGGGGATCCAGCTGGACTCTGTAGCAGGTACTTCCCAGTTACCTGAGGACAAGGTAGCAGCATTGAAGGGCAATATAGGAGGTATGAGGGGCAAGGAGAAGTGCATGCTGAGCGATATGCAGGTGCTATTGGGGCATCTTAATTTTGCATGCAAAGTGGTGGCACCTGGCAGGACCTTCTGTTCCCAGCCAGGGCTTTGGCTGGGATTCGGGCACCTCAGCACCATATCAGGATCACAAAGGCCATAACAGATGACCTGGGGGTATGGCAGGCTTTCTTGCAACAGTATAACGGAGTGACCATTTGGCAGTCTCCCCTTGCTTGAGGGGATGCACTGCAGGTTAACTCTGATGCTTCAGGCAGCTTGAGGTTTGGAGTCTTTTACAACAATTGGTGGTGCGCCTGCCGTTGACCGGCATGCTGGACCCCAGATGTCGTCGGGGACTTCACCTTTTTAGAACTATTCCTAATACTGGTAGTGGTGGAACTCTGGAAGAATTTGTTTACCAACAACAGAGTCCAGTTCTGGTGTAATAACCAAGCAGTGGTACAGGTGGTAAATAAACAAACCTACAGATTGGAGAGGGTCATGAGGTTAGTGCAGCTGGTCCTTACTTGCTTAATGGCCAATATCACATTCAGGGCCCATCACGTGGCAGGGGTGTATAATGAGGCAGCGGACACCCTAGCTCATTTCCAGAGCGAGAGATTTTTGGCAGTTGGTCCCAAGTGCAAACAAGAACCCAGAGGAGTTCCTAGCCGAGAAGTGTACCCTTGGAGATTACTGATCCTCCAGGACAGTGGTCCCCAACCTGCGGGCTGCGGCTCTCCCTGCCCCCCCCCCGCAGTAAAAAACTTCCCAGGCCGCAAGCTTGCAGCCCGGGAAGCTTCTTACTGCAGGAGGGTGGGGAAAGGGAATCAAGGCCGCGCTGCGCACTGCACACTGTGCGGCTGTGCTGCGCATGCGCACATGCGTTATGCGCGGCCGAAATCGCGCATGCGCTGCACTTTTGCGCATGCGCATGTGCAAAAGTGCAGTGCATGTGCAATTCCAGCCACGCATGGTGCATGCGCGCGGGCACGGCCCGCGCATGCGCGATGCGTGGGCAGGGCAGTTGCCCTGCCAGTCCCCAGCCTCAGAAAGGTTGGGGGACCACTGCTCCAGGATATGGTGGGACCATTAGCCCCATCCACAGATTGAGTTTATGAGGGAGTGGCCCAGGGCTACATGGACTTTGCCAGGGATGCAGGGCATAGCTCTATCTGGCTGATGAAAGAACCCATGGAGCTGAGACACTTAGCTACCAAATTAATCTGATGCCACATGACTGAATGCAGAGCAGACATGGCAGGGGGGGCATTTGGGGTTGAGAACATCAACCAGTGTAGAAAACATTTGGCAGTAGATGCAGGAGTGCAGCGGCTGGATGTCCTGGTGTTGGAACATCAGGATATTGATAAAAACATTGGGGCAATGTCCCATGGGGATGGAGTATACCTGTCCAATCGGGGGTTGGATTTGTTTGGTTGTTCGGCCACACTGCAGGTTTGAGGGTAATGGTGGGAATAGGGATGGAGGGTCCTGCTCCTGTGGTGGGATGGCCAAAGGAAGGAGCCTGGTTTTGGAAGGGAAAGGGACCAGGAAAAGGGTCAAATGACTCCTCAGCTGAGTGGCCTGTAGAAGAGGCAGCAATTTGTGATCAGGGAACCCGGCTGGGAAGGCACAGGAATGCCCACAGGACCAGGTAATCTGGGGTGGGTGAAGGAGTAGTAAGGTGACTGTGGCCCAGCATGGGACTGAGACAGTCTTCCAGGCGCCGCTCAGGTTCAACGCAAGGGTCAGATGATCCCAGAGGTTATCAGGCTCCCTCTCCCTTTGCCATCCAACACATTGTTTTGGTTGGACTAAAAGCTGTGCCCTGTTTTGCCAAACTATAATAATGTCTAAGTGTTGTCCTTTTAGCCACATGCCCACCTGCAAGTCAAAGATCTTTCCTCTATTTTGATATTAATCATGCATCTGAAGAGTAATATCTCTGCAATATGAGAGATGGGTTCGAGTTTGTGCTTCAGCCAAGTGAGATGGCATCAGAACACTTTGCAATGTAATCTTGAGCAGAGCACCTTTTAGGTCCAGTAAAATCAATGGGCTTAGAAGGATGTAACTCTGTTTAGGACGCCACTGCAGGCTTCTTACAATCCTGCCCATTCTTCTTAATTTCAGAAATCCAATACAGCATTTAGTAACACTGTTGCTCACAGGATTTATGCATTGGCACTGTTAGTTATTAATCAGATACTGTTACTGACTTCCATCAATTTTTCTGTGCAGACAAAAGCCAATGGAATGAGAATGAGTTTAATACCTGGCTGCTATTCTGAAAAATAGCTCATACTGCAGGGCTAAGCAATTTGCTAGGGAAGAATTGAAGAAATGCATGACAGGTAATAGCTTCTTCTTGGTTTCTCTTTTGCTCCTGGATTCCAACATCATTTTCTGTAACCCTTTCAAAAGATAAAATCATCTGCTCTAGCCTTATCCCTTCAGCATTTATTTAGGTAGGAAAGCATCGTTGGCTAGATGGAGAAGACTTTCCAGAACTCAATATAGTGTTTGGTGCATTCCACAAAACAGACTAGAAGCCTGGAGGTAATATATCTACAGTAATGAAAAACATTCACAGAAGAAGATGGGTAGGGCAAGCCAAGAAGAAATTGTTTATTTAATGCCCCATCCGTTCCCTCAAAAGTTAGGGATGTCCCACCATCTGGAACCTCAGTCCCAAACTGACCCAAAGAGAAATCAGAAGCTGGCTACAAGATCACTTTCTTCAGAGGCACTGGTTGTTAGGGTGGACTTGCCCCAGGCCTCAAGGAAAGGAGATAAGGAGCTGCTAGGAGAAGGAGACGGAGCTGGAAAAGGAAGTAGAATGGTCAATGGAGGAAGGCTAGGGTTTAAAAGGAGACTTTTACTTAAGGAAATTTTCAGACTATAAGATATGTGAACTAGTGTTGTAATGTGTGACTTGGAATTATGATGAACAGTTGAAATGTAATACATGAAATGGACATTGTCTACAGGATTCAAATGGTTTATGAAGCTACAGAGTTGTGCTGCGGTGAATTTTGTTTCTGGTGGGGCGTTTCTGTTGATTGTCTGTTATTTATTAATTATAATAAAAAAATTTAAAATAAATAAATAAAAATAAAAGGAGACTCATACAAAGATCAGGGAGGAAATTGTTGTAGGGCTCCTGAGTAAGAGCAGCCTATAGCAGGGGTAATCAACCTGTGGTCCTCCAGATGTTCATGGACTACAATTCCATGAGCCCCTGCCAACAAACGCTGGCAGGGGCTCATGGAATTGTAGTTCATGAACATCTGGAGGACCACAGGTTGACAACCCCTGGCCTATAGGCAAGTTACCCATGCCCTTCCTATTCTCAGGCCTTGTGAGCATCCCGGCAGAGAGCAACAAGATGGTGGAAGGTAACATTCAGATTGATGTAATTAAAGACCCTCACTCCAGATTTGTGCATCTCCTCCTGGACCGTTTATGCACTGGAGGTTTCATGCTGGGTTGCAGGCTGGAGTTTTAGTTGTGGCAGGTGGCCCCACCTCTTCCTGCACCCACAGGGGAGAGCATTTGGCCCAGTGCACCTCATCTGCCCCCTATTTGTGTTCCTGCACGAGAGCTGGGGCAGTAAAGTGCCCAGTGCATAAACGGGCCTAGTGGGGAGGAATAAAATGGCCCTGACAAAACAGTCTGATGAACTTCTGGCATGTTATCGGTTTTAGAAATAGAACAGGTGACCATATTGTAGGATTGCCAAGGTCATCTGTGCTGCTGGCAAGGGATGGGGGATACACTTCCTGGGAGCTTTCAGACATGTCAACATCAACCAGAAGTGACACCAGCATGTCAGAGGTGTTGGGGGAGGGGTGTGAAGCTCTGGCTTTTGGGCATAACTCTATGGTAGAATTTGCTTGAAACCATACATTTTTGCCCAAAAATGACCCTGACGTATTAATATAACTTCCAGTTGGTGACACAACCTCATGTTAAAAAGTGACATTCCTCTGGGTTAGGGTGAGTTCAGGGGGCCTTTGGTGGGGGCAAGGTGTGTCTAGAAAGCAGGGAACCCCATCTGGACCAGAAGACCTAGTAACCTTATTATATCAGTACAAAAAGATTTCACCAAAACTTGTGGAGACAAAGAAGCTCCCTCTAAAAATTCAAAGGTCAGCAATTACTGTTATGTTTTTCAGCACTATAAATGTATGGCAATCCTGGTATTACCAAAGCTTGGAACATATTTTTGGTGGTGTCCTAAATCGGACATGTTGTACTCTCTCTGCCATAACCCCCAGTCTGTCTGACTATGGTTCTCCTGATTCAGGTGGGTAGCTGTGTTGTTCTGAAGCAGCAGAACAAATTCAGAGTGGCACCTTTAAGACCAACTCCTGGTTCTTGTAAGATTTTACTGATGTAAATAACGATGGAGATAAATGAAGTTCAATCTAAAGGCCAGATGGCATTATGGGTGGTGGGTGACTCTGCTTTTGTATACACACTTTTTAGACATACTTTTTGCAAGTTTATTTACAGGCACTCTAAGCTGAGGTTATGTCTGCTGTGTTCATCTATAACAAATTGAATATTAAATGGCTGAGGGACTGAGAGAAATGTGTCAAGTGTTGAAGTAGCACACATTCCATGAAGTCAGTATTCTAGTTCATTTCAAAAACTCCTGCTGATTTTCCATAGAGAGTTAAGGGCCACATGGGTAGAGACCTAGAGCAGCTAGTTCACAGAGCGGCTGAGAGCCAAGGAGTCTTAAGGTGAGGAGATAGTGCTTGTTTTGCTAGTTTGCAGAGCACTGGGGCTTTTTGAAACAGAGTGCTGAAAGTTTTGGTACAATACATCCCAAGTGGTTAGAGCTTTTGAGTTAACTTTGTAATAACACCTTACTCTGTTAAAGTAAGTGGTTCGGTAATAAGATAGATTGAACACACTCTATTCTGCAATTGAACAGTGACAAGGGGTAGAGAAAAGACCTTCACAGCCTTGAGCCATCTCTCCTGCCATCTCGGAATGAAGCATTTTCCTGAAAAGCCTTTTCCATTTCCAACTGTCTATTAATTAATTATGTCTGCCTCTTGTGGCGCAGAGTGGTAAGGCAGCCGTCTGAAAGCTTTGCCCATGAGGCTGGGAGTTCGATCCCAGCAGCCGGCTCAAGGTTGACTCAGCCTTCCATCCTTCCGAGGTCGGTAAAATGAGTACCCAGCTTGCTGGGGGGTAAACAGTAATGACTGGGGAAGGCACTGGCAAACCACCCCGCATTGAGTCTGCCATGAAAACGCTAGAGGGCGTCACCCCAAGGGTCAGACATGACTCGGTGCTTGCACAGGGGATACCTTTACCTTTACCTTATTAATTAATTGCCACAGTGTTCTACACTTTCTTTTTAAAGCAAAGCTAAAAGAAATTTTGTTATGACAGACATTGTGAATTTAGAGTAACGTTGAAATATTCTTTATGCAGCAGTTCACCACGATTCAAGGCAAAAAGTTTTTCTAAACTAATAGGAAATGTACAGGTTCATGCTGTCAGCCTAACTGAAAATATGCAGTTATTTCAGATTATAATTATTATAATTATTATTTATTATTATTATTGAATTTATTTCCCGCCACTCCCTTGCGGCTCGTGGCGGGTTACAACAGTATAAAAACCCCATAAAATACATTAAAGCCAATTAACATGTCAATAGTTAATGACTACCTGGCAAGAGCGACTAATCAACTACCCATTCCCCCCCTAGCAAGTGGAGAGGGGATACTGATGGTACTCGTGTCTAATCTCAATCCTCAGGTCCTGGGGGGGCGTAGATGTTAAGCCTGGACTCAACCGTAAACCTGGCGGAAGAGCTCCGTCTTGCAGGCCCTGCGGAACGATGGAAGGTCCCGCAGGGCCCGCAGCTCTCCCGGGAGCTCATTCCACCAGGCAGGGGCCAGGACCGAGAAGGCCCTGGCCCTGGTCGAGGCCAGGCGTGCTTCCCTAGGGCCGGGGACGACCAATAGATTTTCTCCCGCCGAACGTAAAGCTCTACGGGGGGCATAGGGCGATAAGCGGTCCCTCAGGTATGTGGGTCCCAACTCGCGTAAAGCCTTGAAGGTTAAAACCAAAACCTTGAACCGGATCCGGGCAGCAATTGGCAACCAGTGCAGCTGCCTCAGCACTGGCTGGATGTGGGCCCTCCAAGGTGTGCCAGTGAGGACCCTGGCAGCTGCGTTCTGCACTAGCTGAAGTTTCCGGATCAAGGACAAGGGAAGGCCCGCGTAGAGCGAGTTACAGAAATCTATTCTGGAGGTGACCGTTGCATGGATCACCGTGGCCAGGTGTTCGGGGGACAGGTAGGGCGCTAGTAGTCAGGCCTGGCGAAGTTGGAAGAATGCCTGGCCTGCTACTCTTTTGATCTGCGCCTCCAAAGTTAGGGAGGCATCAATGATCACGCCCAAATTCCTGGCCTGGGACGCGATGGTAAGATGCGCCCCTCCCAGGGTGGGCAAGCGCGCTTCCTGATCCTGCCCCCTGCGTCCCAGCCACAGGACCTCCGTCTTGGAGGGGTTGAGTTTCAGACGACTCTGCTCGAACCATTCTGTCACCGCTTCCAAACATCTGGCAAATGGTTCCGGGGGAGAGTCCGGGCGGCCGTTCATGAGGAGATAGAGCTGGGTGTCATCAGCGTACTGGTGGCAACCCAGTCCAAAACTCCGCACCAGCTGGGCCAGAGGGCGCATAAAGACGTTAAATAATGTGGGGGAGAGGACCGCGCCCTGTGGGACTCCACATGGAAGTCTGTAGGAGCGCGAGAGCTCATCCCCCACTGCTACCCTCTGGGTCTGGTCCTGGAGAAAGGAGCGTATCCAGTGTAAAGCTGTGCCCCGTATCCCCGTTTCGGCGAGGCGGTGGACCAACAATTCGTGGTTGTTGAATGTATGGGGGAAGGGGGTCTGTTCACATTAAATGCTAAGTCATTCTAATTTTCACATGAGTATGAATGCTGTGAAAAGAAGACTGCAACAAAACAGTATCCATTCTTTCAAACCTGCTAACAAAGCTACAGGTTCATATTCAATCACCTTTGGCTATCTCTTTGCATTTCATCTTACTTACCTTGGTTCATTTCCTGCAAGACAAGTGCATAATGCTTTGTGGCCCTATCTCATTTGCAGGAACCAAAATAACTTTTAAACAATACAAGTGGTAAAAATATGAAGCCTGGATTGTTACAAAACATTGGTGCCTCAGCTTCACTTGTTACATAACAACATGTACCATAGTTCCTTATGTTCCTGTTTGGGCATAGGATAGGGTTCTAAATCTCCTAGTGGTAGCTGGAGATCTTCCGGAATTACGAGTTGTATCCAGGTTTCAGAATTCAGCTTCCCTGGAGAAAATGACTGCTTTAAACCACACTTGAAGTGCTTTCCATCTCAAAACCCTGCTCTCCCCACATTGCTCTCACCTCTACAAATGTCCAGGAATTTACCCATTCAGTAATGGCAACCCAAGTCTGGGGCAGTGTCAGTAAGACTTGATGCAGAAAAACAGTTCCCATGGTAATTTGGAGCATGTCCTTAACTTCTTTCCAGGTTTCCCATTATGGATTCTGCTTAATGTAATAATTTTGAGGAGGGGGGACGACAAGTTCGTAACATTAATGCCTATAATTTGAGATGATTTTAAAAATATATCTGTGAAAATGTTCAAAAGTCAAAAAAGTCAAGCTGTGTATGAGTGTAAACTTTTTACTGAATGGCAATTAATTTGCTAATTGTCTAGAGAGATATTTTTAGTTTTCATTAGATATACTCAAGTGTTGGCAGAGTTTAAATATGCAAAGAGGGTCAAAGCTTAAATGAATAACATGGTTTTATTAGGAAGACAAACAAGCTTTGTATAGAAATTAAAAATTTGGGGTACTCCAATGTCCAGGCAACCGTCGCCTCTAGCAGGGCTGGCAGGGAATCTAAGGGTGCAGTAGGTGAATGGTACACCACCCAGATTGCCATGTTCTTAACCAATTCCCACCCAGGCTGACACATTCAACCCCTCAGAATTGACAGCACAGTGAAAGACCTGAAGGGAAAGGTCTCTTGGACTAGGATCACTGCTCCCTACCATGGATCCAGTGCTGGTGTGGAACTGAGAACCCAGGTGGGGCCAGATCTTTCAAGGCGTCTGTCTCGCGTTCTCGTGCCCAGGTTTCGGTCACACAAGTTAAACATTTATTCAGTTATATGTCCATATATGGTCATGTTGACCTGCTCCCTGCTTCCAAAATGGCCACTGATGGACCTGGAAGGGAAGGGGCACTGGGTGTGTGTATACAGTTATGCTTCCCAACCATATTCTGCACAATCGCATCTCCTCTGGAATTTCTCAAAGCCTGAAGAATGTATAAAGCATTTATTGACAGTAAAAAACTTGGGATAGGCTGATCTACGTAAATACAGTACTCAAGTAAGTACAAAACAACAACAACAACAAATTTACAGGAAGTGCTTTGAAGTTAAACAAATTCAAGGAAATCAGATCTGAATGATCATGAGAGATCATTTCTCATCATGCTTACTTTATGAACAGTAACAGCCATTTGGTCGGTTACAAACCTAGCTGAAGTGGCTAACCTGCATCTCCTTCATATGAATACTTACTCACTTAGGTAGATCCAGCAAAATACCCTCAATTATTTTTGTTCAGATGAACTGCTAGATTTTAATCATGAGTTCAGGATTTGTACCACTCTGTTTCTGAAAATAATAAATGCAACCCCAATGCTGGGTAAGGGACACTTAAAGTGTATGCCATAGCACCTCAAAATGTGTATAACTGTTCTAAACTATTGCCCATTTAATGGAACCATTACTTAGTACAGATTTAGGTATAGATATTTCGGGATCCCTTAATCATAGTTACTCCACTTCTCAACCAAAGAGAGTGTATATAAAAATTACAAGGAATTCTCAGACTTTCAAACACATTGATGAAACCCTGCAATGTACTTATCCTGTTTTGATATTTCAGAAACTTCTGTTTCAAGGACCCATAACAACAGTTAAAGTCTATGAATAATTTCAAAACCAGTTCAAATACAACTATGTTTTCCGTGTACCAAGTATACGCTTGAAATTCCAGTGAGAATTTTGCACTGGCTTTGTTGGTGTCTTGTGACATTATATTAGCTGAATTCCCTAGTGCAGCCAATCCAATCCAATCAATTTGTGTTTTGCTTTATAATTTGGATATAGTTTCACATTTTAATCACATTGATACTGTCCGTTTGATTCATGAGGTTTTCAGTAAACTAACAGAACTCATCAAACTAATGGATCCTGAGCCTTGACTTTGATTAATATCACAACTACATTATTTAAGCTAAGTTTTTATCAAAGTTTCCAGAGGTATAAATTTTAATATAAATGTTCAGCAAAATAAGAGGGGAGACCAGTCCTGTAAACTAGCAACCTCGGAGTAGGAGAAATCTGTTTCTAAGTCTGATTTCTCTTCTACTCTACCTGCTTTGAAATTTCATCTCCTGACTCTTATAACTGAGATGTTTGACTAGTAAAGAATAGTAAAGATATTATACTAGTAAAGAAGGTAATTCACTGAAAGTCAACTCTGTTACATGCAAGCCAAGACTTGTTTAAGGTAACTCCAATGATGGAAGAGGCAAAGAAAGGCAACATCAGGTCCCTCCTTCACCTAACCTGCATGGTTATTCATTCATGGACCATCACAGTGTCAGAAAGTGCTGTCCCATATGTTGGGGGGTGGGATGATCCACATATTCATGGATCTCTGGTCCAAGGGATTGAGCCTGGATTTTTTTGCATGTGCTGTACTATAGACCAACAGCTCAGCTCCCCTTTCAGATCTCAGTAGCTTTGTACTTTGCATATAAGTAGAAGCATTACTCTCCTTATTTTTTCCAGAGGCCTAGAATTAATTTCACTGGAACACAAGAGGCTAATTCTAAAAAGGCAATTGACCTTGTTAAGGGGGCAAATGATCTGAGAGGAGAGGGCAGTCTAAATAATCCCCCAAGCATCTGCCAAGGATTATATAAGTATAATGGAAAAAATCTTTCCATGTTTTTTTATAACATGCAGTCTCTGCAGTCCTCCAAGAGCACCCATTTAATAATATCAACCAAGACCCAAAGAGCTACTTTAGGCATTTTAAATGACTGGGGTGCCCTTAGAATTTTCTTTTTAATCTTTGAACAGCAAACATCTCCTCATACTGCAAAATAATTTTGATAGTCCATCTATTGTCAAGCCTGAGTAAGGCACAGAGATGGAGACTTCTTTGTGAGAAACACAAGCCCCATTCTCATTCATCTCAGAGAACTAGAACATGGCATCCATGTTTATGCCAAGTCTAGACACCTAGAATACCCTGCAGTTGTTGACCAAGTTACCAAATCATTACACCTTAACCTCCTCTGGCATCAGCATCACAGTGCTGAAATGAGCAACTTGGCAAAATTAATGTCTGAAAATTAAGCTTGAACTAGGAGAGGGATTGGGGGGGGGGGGGGATTAATGTAAAAGGACTTCTAATGGAAAGGGATTCTAATGCTTAAATGCTCCAGGCCCTTGGGTATTTGGCCCTGCCATAAGCTATATATCTAAAATAAATACTCCCAGCAGAAGTAATTTTGCTCCAATTTTATTATTCTTCTATACAAAGGAATATCATTTTCATTTGAAAATTGTTATTCACTAAGGGGGACATGAATACATATCGCCCCCTTAAATAGATAATTTAAAAGGAGATATCTTGCACTGATCTGCCTTCTGTTGTGCCCCCGCCACACAATAGTGGGGAGTGGCATGCTGCTCTCCCACCAAGGTGGAGATGGTTGGACTCTCCTGTCAGCTCCCTGGCTCTGCGGAGCTGACAGGGGCATGCAGTGTCCCTCTAGGGACACCGTAGGAAGATTCCAGTCTTCCAGGGCGCTCTTCCAGGGTGCTGCGCTGGGCCATGGCTGGGATGGCCGCAGCAGGGTGCATAATCGGGGCTGCCCTGCTGCCACCATCCCATGCGTAATCGGTCTATATGATGGGCAATACTGGTCTTGGCAATAGTATGTGTGAAAAGGATCTTAGTAGAGCATACACTGAACATGAGTCAGCAGTGTAACTTGTTAGCTGAGAAGGCAAATGGGATTTTGGTTTGTATTAAAAGAAGTATAGAGTCCAGATCATGTGAGGTAATATTACTGCTTTACTCCACTCTTGTAAGTCCTCACTTGGAGTACTGTGTTCAGTTTTGGGCATCACAACTGAAGAAAGATGTAGACAAACTAGAGCATGTCCAGAGGAAGGCTCTGAAGCCCTGAAGGTGGTGAGGGGTTTGGAGACCAAGTTGTATGAGGAAAGGTTGAGGGAGCTTGGTCTGTTTAGCCTGGAGAGAAGACGACTAAGAAATTATATGATAACCATCTTCAAATACTTGAAGAGCTATCTTATAGAAGATGGAGCAGTAGTCACCCATTCAGCGCTTCAGGAATAAATAGAATAACAGAACAATTTGAAGTCTGTCCAATTTTTTTTACTTAAAATGTATAGTTTTTCTTATGAAGGACAATGAAAAACAAATTAGAAATTCTGCACATATCATATGTATATGAGACTGTCTCCAGAAAAGTAAGAGAGAGGTTGCAGATATTGTATAATCTATATTTATATGTGTGTGTAATATCTGAACCCTCTATTCTAAAATGTAGACTCTTGTAATATATGAAATTTATGTTTTCCCATAAGTAAATTTATGTATTTCCGTAAGTAAAAGTGAACTAAAGCAGCTGCTGCCCTTCTTTTTTTCTTTATATCTTCAAGTTTCATAAATACCTGGTTCTTTCCTCTGCCCAGCTGTTTTATCAGTTCAATATTGCTTTTTCAATATTTAATAGGTTAGAACTAATTACATTAATTTTTTCAGAATAATAACCTCCAAGGGACATACAGCGAGATAATCCTTCACATGTCGAGTAGTTACTTTCATATAGGATAGGGAAGCAATTACAACGTATTAATTATCTAACTTATAAAGAGAAAATAGGGTTTTGTATTGATTGGCTTTTTCAATAGACACTTTAAAGGAAGATAGCATCTAATTAGGCACTTGCCCCTCCCAACAGGTTTAGAGTTTGTTTCAAATGAAGTAAAAAATAAGCCATGTTTTACTGAGATGAAAGCAGCCTTTGAGAATTGACTGGAAGGGCAGTGCAGTTTCCCCAAACAAAGTAACAAAGAATCATTCCTCAACCCTGACTTTTTTGAGAGGAAGCCCCAAAGAAAGGCTAGCAGAGAAACTGAACAAGTAACTTCATTCTTCGGAGGTTATTTATTTACTTTATTATATAGCCTGCCTTTTTGAGAATCAAGGCAGATTATTGAATATGAAACAATGAGAACAACAAACTATTGAAAGCAAGGTATACTGTAATACTGGAGGAAGTACAATTGCAAAGGTAAAAGATGTGCAATGAACACAAGACGATACCAACAATCATCCTTGCAGGAGACAACAATCCTACTCCATTATAAAGGCACCCTCCTGAATGGTTCCATTGTACTACACATTTAATCCTTTTATAAAGATACCCCCTAAGCATTTCTGTTTTGCACACTCTGTAGAATAACAGAAGCATGGTCACCTCTCCGATCTCCTCGAGAAGGCCATTCCATGAGTTGGGAGTCACTAGAGAGGACACTCATGAATAGCCAGTTGTTGATCAGATTTATTTGCAAGGTGTCACTTTTAGAGGTTTTGCTCAGATGAGTGAAGCTATTTCTAATAATCATAGTAGGAGAGGCAGTCCAATGCCATTCCATGCTTTGCAGTACCCTCAGCTGAACCCAGTAAGGTAGCCAGTGCAGTGAATGCAGACTATGTGTCACATGCATTCTCTACCTCCTGATAACTGTTGGCATTTCTGTGCAATTGTTTTCTGAATTGAAGTTAATGGTAGACTCAGGTAGAATGCAGATAGGAAGGCAAAATGGTATCACCCAATCTTGTCAAATCTTGGAAGCTTCCAAAGTTAGTACTTGGAAGAGAGATCACTAAGGAAGACTCTGTAGAGGAAGGTAATGGCAAACCATCTATGCTTCTCCATTGCCTTGAAAGAAAACATTGTGAGTTGGCTGTGGTTTGACAGCACTTTATATTCAAACACACATGTGACATAGAAAGCATCAAAGTAAGCACAGCATGCTCCATGTGATGGCCTGCTGGTAAAGAACATGACTGCAACCTTCTAACCGATCATACAGTTATTAGGGATAGGCTATAATTATGCATATCAGTCAGTCCTGGTTCAAGTCTTTGGTTCTTATCACGCAGATAAAGTGGCCTGTTCTCTCTGTTGTTTTTTAAAAGCTCACACACAGAAGCAATGTTTACCATATATATTCGCATATAAGGAGGAAATGCCCCTGGAGGAAGGAATGGAAAGTGGAGGGAAAGGAATACCTGGCTAAGAAGAAGGGAATTGGATAAGATGAAGGACTGGATATAAAAAGGCAAGAAGGGTCAGAGGGAAAGAGGGAAGAGGAGGGTGGGAAGAAAAGGGGGGGAGATCCTGCCCAAAAGGGAAGGGAAGGGGGAAAAGCCACTATCCAAACACCAGCCTCGGCTTATATGCGAGTCAATAAAGTTTTCCAGCATTTTGTGGTGAAATTAGGTGCCTCTGATTATATGCGGGTCGGCTTATATGCGAGTATATATGGTATATTATAGCTGGAGTCAATCATCCTTATCTCAAGGCTGGAGGAAGAACAGAGAAAGTATTTGTCACTATTGCTAATGTTAACAATAGGAGGACAGGGGAGGCATGCAGGGAGCTTTTGGACTTAGTCAGCAGTTTATGGGGTATGGCTCCAGTGACTGCAGGGGGGTTCCAGGAGATGGAATGAGGGGGGAAGATCCCAGGTTATTGGCCTGACCCATGAGGGCATCATCTCTCCCAGCCTCCAAGGAAACACTATATAATCCTATTGTTGGCACACAGATTTGTGTCTATTTTCCTGCATTCAAATAAATATTTAAAAGGCTTTCCTCTCAGTGTAATTAATTGGGAGCAATACAATGGGCAAGAGAACCCTGATTAGTCCACGGGGCTAGCAGATTTAGCACCTAACAGGGGCTTGAAATGTTGGGCTGAGTGCCTGGCTCAGGGAGGGAGTGGGCACCCAACACATATGCACTGCTGAAGATACCCAGACATCATTTTTGTCTGCAGCTGTGTTTTTTTGATCCTCTGGACCAACTCCTCCCTGACACATAAGCAACGCTGCCCCTATGGAAGACCTTTCAAAGCCTGAGCAGAAAACAGCAATCTCTTCCCCCATGGATGAGTTCATTTGAGGAGGGGGGGGGGGATAAGGCAGATCTGGCAGAATACTGCTTCAGAAACATGGTTGTGTTAAGACCCCCTAAGGAGTTCAGGGCAGGCAGAGTAGCCTCACCTGCCATGTTCAGGAATTGCAAGACAGCACTGTCGAGGGGTGGGCTGATGAAATGTGATGGCTGCCCAGTGGGGAAGTGAATGCATGTGTGTTAATCTGCTATATGTATCTCAGCAGACCCTTTTCCTGTCTGGTAACTGTGCGTTCTTGAGTGAGTGAATAATGTCAGGTTTGCAAAAGTATTCCGCCTTGTTGACAGGGGTGACAGCCATGGAGATATGAACTATGATATGAAAAAAGGGCCCAGAGAAACACCCCTCCCCCAAATGTGTGCCCTAAGACGGGAAGAGGTCTGCTGATAAAAGATGGTGAGCTCTTTTGAAAGTAAATTGATGTTGAAACTGATGCTTTATGGTAAACAGAATTGGGACATGAACTGAACAATTATTGTCCTTGTGAACTAGCCAGGTTTCAAGTTGCAATGTGTTCTTTTGAAATTATTGCTGTACTAGGGGGAAAGCCCATTTATAAAAATGGGCCAAGTAGGGCCCATGGAAGGATGGGCAGCCCCCCCCCCACCAAGGCACATGCGTGGGAGGGTGCGGCAGAAGGCCGGGACCGGCGTCAGGCCTGCAGGTGGCCCTCGCCCAGTCTCCGGCGCAGGTGGGTGGCTCAACTTCTCTGGGCGAAGGCTTCCAGGGGTGTCATGGTCCCGTGGCTGGAGGCCGGGTGCAGCCTCCGTGGCCACGGGCCGCAGTGCATGGGTGGGAAAATTTCCCACACAAGCCAGCTGCGTGTCCGGCGGGAAAGGAGCAGGGCTGCCGCGTCTTCGACGCAGCATCCCTGCTCCTTTCTGGAGGGTGAAGGGACCCCGGGCGGGAAAGGAGCCCAGGCGGGAAAGGAACAGGGAGGCCGTGTCTTCGACGCAGCCTCCCTGCTCCTTTCCCAAGGGTGAGGGTAAGCCAGCCGGAGGCCTTACCCATGGGGAAGGCAGCTTCCTCAGCGCGGCGACTCTGTTGAGTGGTCCCCGGTGATAAAAAGGTTGGGGACCACTGCTCTAATTCTTCAAGTAAAGTAGCCAAGTGATACAATATACTGAAGGTGTTATTAATTGTGAAATGTTCAGTTTAGTTATTCTGACTGGTAAATATTGGAGTTATTTATGCAGACATGCTCTTGAGAAAAGTTTAGCTTTATTAGAATCCCTGGCTAGAGGGGAAATGTGCCTTACACTGTTACAAATTATGTGTATGTTAAACTTCAGTTGGTGAATGCTAAGAGGTAATTTTATGCGTGTGTGCTGAATGAAAAGATGGTGGAGGTCAAGGGCTATCTCTTTTCTCAGAGTTCCTGATTTTTCTTTTGTTGGTCTCTGCTATATAAGTGGGAGGTTTTGCTGGGAGTTTCTTGAATCTCCACGGAGGTGGCATTCATTGGATAGCTATAAGAATTGAAAGACCTTATTTTTGTAAACTGTACTATTCAGGCAAGTTTTGACATTGCTGGGAAATGTTAAAAATTTATATCCTCAGATTAAGTGTGGGTCCAAGACCCCCTCCCAGTTTAATGTGGGGAAAGGTTTTGAGACTTTGTATGCACATGCAAAATTGTTCATAGAGCATGTAGCATCCAGGTAAAAGATTTATTGTTGTGCCCATGGTTAAGAAGAAGAAGAAGAGTTGGTTCTTATATGCCACTTTTCTCTACCCGAAGGAATCTCAAAGGGGCTTACAGATGTCTTCCCTTTTCTTTCCCCACAACAGAAACCCTGTGATGTGGGAGAGGCTGAGAGAGCCCCGATATTACTGCTCAGTCAGAACAGCTTTATCAGTGCTGTGGCGAGCCCAAAGTCACCCAGCTAGCTGCATGTGGGGGAGTGCAGAATCGAACCCTGCATGCCAGATCCACTACACCAAATGAGTAGCACTGTATGTCCAAAGGATTATTGGACTGTGGGCAAGAAGCTGGATGAAGTTTGTATTATTTCATGTCTATGTGGGTGAACAGCTTTGTTTGCCTCTTTGAGAGTATTTCAAAGTGCAAGTCAGTTGATGTATTCTGCTTTTTAATGTGCCAAAAGTAAAATGAATATTGGTTTATGACTTAGAAGAATTATTGAGGACACAAATGACTAACATGTATTGCTTAATAGTGTTAATGGTTTGTTTGCATCTGAATAATCCCAAGAAGTCTCCCTTGCTGGTTCCCATGGGGTGTTTTGTGTATTCACAGTATTTACAATTGAGATGAGGAAACATTCTTTTAAAATTGCTGTTTAAAGTATTTTACTTTTTGATCTGTAAGGAACAGTTGTAATCAGTTAAAACTACTAGTTGTAGTGAATCCAAAGCAGCTTGTCTATAATTTGGAAATTTCTCTTGTTTTAAAATAATCCCAATGAGAGGTAACATCCAGGGGCTTAACACGCCAAAAGAATTCTCTCTCTGCCACACACACACCCATTCTATGCTCTACTCCAGCAAAGGAATATTATCTCAAGGTCTCTGTGCCTGAAGGGAGGGGGGGAGAGAGGGAGAGAAGGAAGGGGATGTAAGTGTCTTTCAGGAGCAAACTAAAACTCCAGTATGAGTTAGAATAATCTATGGTTTTTATAAGTTTAGATACAAATTTTAAATAAATGTAAGCTGAGCAAGATGTAAACAAAACCAAATGAAACTGCTATGCCCTGTTGCTTTAAAAGGGACTATATTTTCAAAGGTTCTGTTAGGCAGCTCCTGTAATTTAGTTTAACTATGGTATTTTGAAACTTTCTTCTGCCTAGCCCACGGCCCACTGATTCACCCCCCCCACACACACTTTTGTTTATGTTAATAGATAGGCTTCTCTCAGAGAGAGAGAGAGAGAGAGAGAGAGAGAGAGAGAGAGAGAGAGAGAGAGAGAGAGAGAGAGAGAGAGAGAGAGAGATGAAATGTGGGGAGGGGAAGGATTTCTTTCCTTCCAGTGAAACTTTTCCACAAATGGAACTATTGAATTTTGTGGAGTTTTTTGTTCTTAAAAATAAATCCTCTTCTTTTGAATATATCTGTTCAAGATTAACTGCTTGTGCTTGGCCACTGAAAATCATTTTGTGAAGATGAACCAGATGTAATCAAAAGCAGAGGAGTATGTGTTGTATATATGTGTGCATATATAAATATGTGTATATATGGATGACCTCCGTCGCCAGCTGGACTGGGACGGATTGGCACTGCTTATATTATTAGATCTCTCAGCAGTATTTGACACAGTAGACCATGAGCTTCTAGCTCACCACCTCGCCAACTCCGGGATCAGAGGGACTGCCCTTCAGTGGCTGATCTCCTTTCTCTGGAATCAAGGATAGAGGGTAGCATTAGGAGAGAGCCCATCAAGTTGTCACCAACTGGCTTGCGGAGTCCCCCAGGTGACAATTCTCTCTCCAACTCTATTTAACATCTTTATGTGCCCTCTTGCCCAGCAGGTGCAGAGGTTTGGGCTGGGTTGCCACCAATATGCTGATTACACCCAGCTCTTCCTCCTGCTGGATGGCCACCCTAACCCCCCCCCAAAAAAAAACATTAGCCAGCTGCCTGGAAGCAGTTATGGTATGGCTTAAGCAGAGTCATCTGAAGCTCAACCCTTCAAAGATGGAGGTCCTGTGGCTGGGCAGGAAAGGTCCAAGCGAGGAAGCGTGCCTTCCCAATCTGGATAGAGTGCATCTAACAGTGGCCCACTCTGCCAGGAACCTGGGAGTGATACTTGACACCTCCCTCTCAATGGAGGGTCAGATCATGACGGTAGTATGGCTGGCATTTTACCATCTCCGCCAAGCCAAACTACTAGCAACCTACTTGGCCCTGGAACACCTAGCCACAGTGATCCACATGACAGTCACTTCTAGACTGGACTTCTGTAACTCACTCTACACTGGCCTGCCCTTATCCTTGATCTGGAAACTGCAATTGGTCCAGAATTCAGCAGCCAGGGTCCTCACAGCAACACCTTGGAGATCCCACATCCAGCCCATCCTACAGCAGCTGCGTTGCCTCCCGATTGAATTCCGGATCAGGCTTAAGGTTTTGGTTATCATCTTTAAGGCCATACATGGTCTAGGCCCAGTATACCCCAGGGATTGCCTCTCCACCTACACCCCTCAAAGAGCCTTGTGTTCTACCACCTCCAACCTCCTGGTGGTCCTTGGCCCCAAGGAAGCCTGCTTGACCTCAACTAGGACTAGAGCTTTTTCCTTTCTGGCTCCCACCTGGGGGAATGAGCTCCCAGAGGAGATCAGGGCCCTGGCAGAACTAAAGCAGTTCCACAGGGCCGGCAAAAGGGAGCTCCTCCACCAGGCATTTGGTTGAGGTCAACCTAATCCATTGCTCCCAATCGGGCCCCTCCCCAAGCCTCCCCCCTCCTATCATGACTGTTATGAATCCGCCCAACCTCTGAGTCTCAGTACAAGTTGAGCTAAGTCTCTTTGCAGTCCCACCTTCTTTTAATGTTATTATTGTTATTGTTAATATGTTAATGTTATTGTTGTTAACAGCATACTGTTACCAGAATGATGTTACGTGTACCATTTTGTTGTTTCATGTAAATCGCCCTGAGCCTTTGGGAAGGGTGGTGTATAAATACAATAAATAAAACATAAATATAGATATCTGTATTTTTATATTTGTTTATTTGGGTATAAAGCATAGGAACACAACAGCAACCCCCCCCCCCCCACACACACACACACTTTTATCCTCTAGCCTGTTTTGAGTGACTCTGTCTTCTATTAAGAGAAGGGACAAGGAAAGAGGGTGCCTTCCCTGTATTTTCTGGGCTTTCTGAAGCTTGCACGTAGAAGAGTAATCTATTCATGGAACAAGGGGTGGATTGAACTGTTTTGTAGCTATATTTCATTGCCATTGTAATCTGCCTTGAGTTCCTGGACGAAAGCGGGCTATAAATTCATAAAGAATCTGGAACAGCTTTGCTATATAATCTAAAAAGCTAAGGCCTAGGTGGGGGGAGAGTGGGAGGGGCCAGTCTGATCTTTGGACTGAAGGGCCTATTTGAACTATAAGGGCCTATTTGATCTCGCCACCTCTTAGTGTATGCTGTACCTCAAAACCTTCTTTATGCTCAAGATAAAGTGGCCACTGCATAGATGATGTTGAAAATCTCTTTGTCTATTGATTGTAATGTTTGTGTGGCATCGGGGCAATCATGCTTGGCATGAAAAACATGTGCCTCTACATGGCCATACAAACACTGTCAAAAGTTATATAATTAAAATTAAAATTAAAATATAATTAAAAAACTGAGGACATAGCAATAATTTCTTCCCTTTACAGGAGACAGGCTGTTCTCAGGATTTTAGCATCCTGCTGACAGTAATAGGCTAGCTGTTTTTGGAAGTTAAATACAAAGCCTTGGTTGTCCTGGTACCAGAAAATAAACATGGCTCTCTCACCTGACATCATGTGATCAACACCATATTCCTCCATCCTAGGTATCGGCCCCACATACCTAGGCCCCACATACCATAGTCAGAATGGGCAACAGTGTTAAAGAAATGGGGGAAGAAGCCCTTGCAGCCCTCAAAACCCATGGACAGTGGCATTTTGGCCAGCTTCATTGGCATTAAGTTTAAACTATCCAAAAACCTGATGCTCAGTTTCTTAACAGTAACACACATCAGTTTTCCACCCTGTGTGATGAGGTCCACGTTTACCTTTTCTGCCAACAGTTGTCTAATTACAGTCATAACCTTGTACATTGTGCTCTAGAAAAGTATAACCCTTGAACTGTTTGGTAATGAATCTTTTAACAAAGTTAGAAACACAGTCAGTTTTTTTGAATTTGCAGGTATCACACTTTTCTAGACCCATTGCTTAAATGTAATTTGAAATGTATATGCAAGTTTCTTGCATGCATGCAAAATCATAAAATATGTATTTGTCTTCTGTTATTTCAGACTGCTTGACAGGGGGCATGAATTGTAGTGCCTGTTTATGTCTCCAACAATATCTTTATATTGTTTATACCAATGAACTCTGCCGATATGTTTCTTTGGGGCATAGGCTAGGCAAGCTTTGCAATAGATTTTAGTTTTACAGATGTTTGACAACACCAAGTGCCTTTCTAAGCAGGCTCTGGATTTGCAATATACTTTACAATTAGGGCACCTTTCCTCCTGTGGCTGCTGATCACATTGGGGTTCCAAACATAAATGGCTGTGTGAGTGGCTATAAACATTGTCACATACAGTGCAATTATTTAGTAGCACACATACAACAGCATCAGCATCACTTCTCAATTTAAATTCTTCTCAGTCAACCTTTAATCCAACAAACTTGTTGTTTGCTCAGCTCTTAGCTGCTAACATTTCTAATACCAAGTTGAACAACAATGGGGACGAAGGGCAGCCTTGCCTAGTGCCTTTACTCATTTGAATGATATCCTTAGTAAGCATTCCATTAGCCAATATTGTTGCTTCTTGCTTCCTGAACAAGGTATATATGTTGAATCAAACACTGAAAATTTTTGCCGCATCCCAGTATTCAGAGAGTTGCTTGTAAATACTCCCATGATACATTGTCAAAAAAATTTTCAGCATCTAAAAAAATAAATCCCATTCTTTGTTGATTTCTATGTGCAAAGCCAATAGAATTTACAACAAAGCGGATATTATTCTTCATAAATCTTTTTGGCATAAAGCCTGCTTGTTCTGTGTGAACTATCCTACCAATGCAACTTTTTAATCTTTCTGCTAATATATTTGCAAACATCTTGTAATCCACATTAAGCAGGGAGGTCAGTCTGTAAGAATGTGGAGAAAATAGATCCAGTCTGTCTTTATGAATAAGAGTTATTGATGCCTGTTGCCAAGAATCAGATAATTTCTTATCTGGATGTTCCATTGCATCATTCATTATCTGAAGCATGGATGGAATAACTACTTGTACTAATTTTTTGTAATAAACTGCTGAGAGCCGGCCTGGCCCTAGTGCCTTTTGTAGTTTCATGGCTGCAATTGCCTAATTTATTTCTTGAGGTGGGACTCTTTGATTCAAGATTTTGTGGTGATCTCCTGAAAATTTATTAATTGGAATATCCTTTAGATAAATTAGTTCAGTATCCTTGGTTTGTTTTTCTTCTGCTCAATAGATAGCTTGAAAAATTTTGGCCAGACAATTCTGAATTTTCAGTTCTGAGGTATGCTCTTCACCATCATGCTTCAATCTTGAAATAGCCTTGGGTTGAAAGTTTTTTTGTAGTTTGTAAGCCAACCATCTGCCCAGCTTGTCTACACATTCAACATCTCTTTGTTTTAAATAATCCATTTTTCCCTTATCTCTTCTGTCTCTTCATCCTTAATATTATGATTTGTTTAGCTACATGCTTCTATAAACAAGTCCGATGTAACATTTCCGGATGATGAAAATATGTTCAAATTTCCTTAAAGTCTTGTTTCTTTTTTTTTCTGACCATAGTGTTCATCCATATTAAAGTGCCTCTCATAAAAGCTTTACTCACGTCCCAAATTGTTGAAAGCAAGTTATCAGGCATTTTGTTGATTTGAAAAAATTCTTGAAAGTCTGCTTCACATTTCTGTAGCCTTTTCCAGTCTTCCAATATGTAATCATTCATTCTCCGTTTTCTCATTCCTGTCCTTTGGTGATTTAATTCCAATAACAGTGGATTATAATCAGTAAAAGTATTAGGCAAGATTTCCACATTGGCAACCTTCAACAACATTGATCTCAAGCTCCAGCATTGATCACTCCTCAAATAAGAACCATGACTGTGTGAATAAAAAGTATACTTCCAGGACTTTGGGTTAAATACTCTCCATACAGTGACTAAAGAGTGAAGTTGAAAGTTTAAGAGTGCAGACCTTGGAAATTTAGCTCCAGATCATTTATGTGATTTGTCAATAGAGGGATTCAATATTGCATTGAAATCCCCAACTAAAAACATTCCATTGTTTGCTATTTCAGAATGTTTTGAAAAAATTATTTATAGAACTTGTTCTTTGCATTATTAGGAGCATAGATATTTACCAGAGTAAACTTCTTTCCATCCAGCAGATGGATATTTAAAGTAATAAAACGGCCTTCTGGATCTTACAAGAGCAAATCAGGCCTAATATTCAGATTTGAAACATATGTTACTACTCCTCTATTCTTCAGTAAATCTGATGCAGTGAACTCTGTTCCTAAGTTTTTGACCTCCAAAATTTTAAAATGTTTTTGTCTAAAATGTTTTTTGTTTCTTGTAAACAGATTATATCTGCCCCGATGCATTTAGTCCATTAACATTTACGGAGAGTATCTTTAAATTTCTCTATATTGCTGTGTTGTCCTGGCAGCACCATGTGGTTCTGGTTGTACCGCAGATTGTTGTAGTCTCATCTCCTGCCCTGAGGTTCCTTGTTGCTCTCATTGCGATCAGGGCTGGAGTTCTTCTTGTGGTGTTCAATGGGTCAGTATGATTTTGTTGCAGAATGATTTTTCTGCAGAATGGTGTTTCTCATAAGTTTGCTATCAAAACTTATTGACATGTCTCTTGGTTGGTTTTTGCGAGCTGCTGTAGGCTCTTTGTCACGTCATCATCCAATAAACTCTTATATTCTTTCAAGCTGCATTTTGAACTGTTTTTCTGCACTAAATGGGAGACAGCAAAATAAACATCAACTTTGAGTTAAAAGCACATGGCTGTCAAATTACCTGGCTGCTTTGAAAGGCTCCTTCAAACATTGTGGGTTTTGTCTTTTTTTTTGGGGGGGGGGGGTTGTTTTCCACCACCCTAAAAATGAGAAACAGAATTTTGAAAAACAAAATTGAGGAAGTGTGCATGCACATGAAAGCTCATACCTTGAATATAACTTTCTTGGTTTTAAAGGTGCCACTGGAATCTAAATTTGTTCTGCTGCTTTAGATCAACATGGCCACCCCATTTGGATCTATGCTTTTACCCCAATTACTTTTTAAATAATTTGGTTTCACGTATTTCTATTTACCTATTATTAAAGGAAATGTGCCTTAAAAACTTACCTAGTGAGGCCTCTGAATTCATTTTCAACCTGGATAGTCAGAAAGGGCTAGGCTATAGAAATTGTAATTCTTTTAAACTCTTCTTTTATGGGCACCCATTATGTAGATAGCTGCACCATGATTGGCCACCGCTATGAGGTGATTTGCTGTCACAATGAAAACACCCCTCCTCACTGCTCCCTCCCCCCCTCCCCAGCAATGTGTTCCAAGAGACACATGGTCTGCTTTTGGATGTCTTGCTAAATGCTTTATTTTATTGTTGTTCCTGTTTTAAAAATATCTGTAAAATGGGCTTATCAAATTTGGCTGAATAAAATATGGCTGCCTCTTCCCCCAATATTCTGCTGTGAGTATAAAGGTAAAGGTAAAGGTATCCCCTGTGCAAGCACCGGGTCATGTCTGACCCTTGGGGTGACGCCCTCTAGCGTTTTCATGGCAGACTCAATACGGGGTGGTTTGCCAGTGCCTTCCCCAGTCATTACCGTTTACCCCCCAGCAAACTAGGCACTCATTTTACCGACCTCGGAAGGATGGAAGGCTGAGTCAACCTTGAGCCGGCTGCTGGGATTGAACTACCAGCCTCATGGGCAAAGCTTTCAGACTGCTGCCTTACCACTCTGCGCCACAAGAGGCTCTTGCTGTGAGTATAAGAGGTCCCTAAATCAGAGCTAATAGGCTTGTACTAGCTTCACTTGCAATTTGAAAGCTATGGCAAAACACATTTCACCCCCTTCCTCTCTCCCCAACTTTCAATGGTTTTTTAAATGGTTTCTTTATTTATAGTTTATTATTTACAGACAGTAAAAGAAGTTTCAATGTCTTCCCCATGTATTACAGTGTCACACTGTTTATTTTCCATGGTGAGTTACAAAACTTGTAATGCATGTCTTTCATATGATCTTGCAAACTGTAACATTCTCTTATCAGACTTTTTCAAAATTCTTTCAAGAGCGTTCTGCAAGTCTGCAGCATCCCTGACATTGCTTAGAAGGTTGAAAATCTGATCCATGTTTTCTTGTGTGAAAGCAAGGCATTTTAGGGCATAGGCAATTGAAGTTATAATAACTGTAATTTAAGTGCTGCATATAAACAACATTCTGATCCACAATTTTTTCTGACCATGTGAGACAAACATGAACATTTTGATTGGGGGCCTGGATTAGGCTTGAACTAAAGCCATCAAAGGCTTGAGCTAAAAATTCAGCAATGCAATGTTTTAAAATGCCATATATAGCAGCTCTTACAAGGCTCTGCATGGCTGCTTTATGTCTCTTTGGAGGAATAAAGTCCAAAACTTCATCAATATCTATTTTTAGAATTTCTCTCATGGTGCTAACACTTTCACTGCACCTCATACACATGGGTAATGTGGTGGTTGGTGGCTGTTCCTGTTAAAAAAAAAATTCAAACGCATTTATGATTTTCTCTGCTTGGTAAATGTAAGGAATATCCCCCCTTTAATGGCCATTTTTCAAATTACCTGTGCTGGGGAGTTCTGTTAAGGCAGAATTTGTGAATCCAAAATGGTGCCTGTTAAAAGCAGCATTTGTGAATCTGAAATATCAGCCATGCACTGGTCCTGTGGAACTTGGCTGGGGAAATTCTGGCTGTCTGATGGCTGAAGTCTAGAAAATAAATAGAACATTTTACTTAAAAGTTCTATACCACCCGTGTGGGGTTTCTACCTCCTGCCTCCAACTTTAATGATGATTTTTCAAATTACTTGTGCCGGGGGTCCTCTGGTAAAATCAATGACTATGAATCTGGATAATCACCAGCAGCTTGTGCCACATTTCTGTACTTCCAGACAACATGTTTGTGGCTGCTTTGCCAAAATGTGGCTCTGATTCTTGTGGTCAACAATTGGTGAAAGAAAGTGGAGATTTGCCGGAACAAGTTCTTCATTCTCACTCTCACTTATATAATGCCTTTTTCATTAGGCCTCAATACCAGTGGTCAGGATCAGGGGGCTGATAGGAGTCTCCATGTTTTCATGTTTTTTCCGCAAGAGCCATGGTGCATGTCTGCTAGCACAAATAGCTTCTTTCCTGAAATCACTTCATTGGGGCAGGCCCAGCCCCTTTGCTATTGTTGTTAGAAGGGTCGCATGGTATTCCTGGGCATTCCCATTGGGGTGATGCAGGAGAGAGGGTTGTCTATGCATGTCACTTCCAACAACATCACAAGGGGTATAAAAAGATGGCTGCATTTTTGATGGGGACATGATTTGAGGGAATTGCTTCCTGGGTAAGGGGCAGAGAGTGGAGCATGACACCGTAACTTCCAGGGAGGTGTATGTGTGTATGGCATAATGGTGGCACTTCTGGGGCATGGGATGTGGGATGAGGCATGATAATGCCACTTCCAGTGACACCAGGGGGCATAGTTATGTAAACTGGTTAATTAGTATGAAAGGTAGAAGGCGTGGTTATGCATTAGCTCATTAAGTATGCAATTTGTGCCCTTTTACTACTAAAATATTTGTGCAGCTGCATTAATTTGCTTCTCCAGTGATAATGTGAAGTCCAGTGTAACCCATAGGCTCTTTACCGAGTCAACAAGTGTCAGCAGAATCAACAAGTGTCAGCAGAATTTCAGCCTTCTCTACCAACATTATAAATACTTCTTAGATTTTGAAACATTACAACACCTCATATCAGGTTGAATGCTTGCATCAGTCTTTTTCATACAGCAAAAGGTTTGCTTCCTGTGATTCTTTAACTGAAGATGTGAGAAACTAAACTTGACACCTTTTAAACATAATGTACCCCCAAGATCCAGCTCTTTGATATTTGGTTTCTAATCCAATTCATCCCCCACCTCTAATTTACATATTACCTTCTTCATGAAAAAATAAGTAGAGTCAAGTCCACTTCTGCTATGCCAGAAGTTGTTTACTTCTGACTAGGGAGAGGCATTTTCAGGAGAGCACCAAGAAGTTTCCCTCTGCAACAAATGCCCAAATTCTTCATCCAGTTTCAAAGAAGAGATCACTTTCAAAATCCCATCCTTCCCTTGTAATACCTACTTCCGCACATGAAGTGTTGTCCTAAACAGTTTTGCATCCTTAAGTGTATTGATTTCAATAAATGTAGAAGGGTATAAATCAGTATATGGTTGTACAGTTAGGACATTCAAACAGCTAACGGCATATCTGACTGATCTAAGAGGGCAAAGTCATACTAAGAAAGGTAAGTACTGATTCAGAGAAGCTCGTTATTGAGGAAATGTAGATATCAAACAGTGCTGCAAACAGTGCAAAAAAGATTCCAATACCCTTATGGCACAATGAATTCACAACTGGGGGTCCTGAAGAAGTCAAGGGGATATCCTACTCTCCCCCACATATATACTTTTGCTTGTTCCCCTCTTCTCTTCCCCTCCCATCAATAAATCTTTTTCTTTCCCTCTCTTCCCCATTCCCCTACTTTTCCATTCAGTTTCTCTCCCTCCCTCTCTTTCTCTCTTATTCCCTTTCTCCATTGCATCATATCTCTCCATATTTACTAGCTTAGCCATGCATCAGTTTTTAGTATCACTGCTTCCTGTAGCCTGGCACAAGCAGTGAAGGTGGCAGCTCAGGCTCCCACTCCTCCCACCCCACTTACCAGAATATGTCTACCACTCCCTCCTGCTTTCCACCACAAACAATCTCTGCTGCCATCTTGGCAGCCCCAACACAAAAGACCTTCAAGTTAAACCACACTCCTTTCCAGCTTTGGGAATTGCTAGGCAACAGCTACGGACTTGACTCCCTGTGTAGTGTGTGAGAGCAATAGCAGTTCTGGCTATCCTCTCCTTGCCTGCAACATCACTGTGACATCTGTCTATATGAATCAGGTGACCTTGGCTCTGCCTCGGTTTTGGGGATTTGAATTTCCTACCTTTTCCTGTTTTCACATTTTTCTGCAAACCAGGTTTATAGAAAAAATATTCTTACCTGTACCTGGCCCCATTCCATGTGTTTATCACTCCATACAGGAACTAAGTTTATTATCCATTCTAAGATTATTTGCTCTAACCTGCCCAATTTAAGCTCCATGAAACACTGTCCAGCAAGTTTCTTAATTTACGTCTCCAATGCGTTGGTTAATGTCTTTCATATTACACTTTGAAGTATATGCTGTATGTACTACATCTTCATTGCAATATGTCTAACATTTCAGATGCTGACAAATGGCTAGAAAATTGGCCCCTCGAGAGTAATAGACTACCAGCATTTACATGTAATTATTCAGCAGAGAAACTTAATTTATTAGACAAAAAAGGCCTACTGAATGAAGGAATGCTAAATAGTAACCTTGAAGCTAAAGCTTGAAGCAAACACATGCACACACAACACACAGACATTACCATGAGCACTGAAATATGTGCTACTCTTTTCAATGCATTCAGAAAATTCCCCATGGCTAAGTTTCAGAAACAAATTTAGATAATGCTTTACAATGAATAGGCCTAATTACTTGCAGGCACTACAAGTCATTAGTCACCCATTGTCATTTTACATAGCTCACTGTAGCCATCCAGGAATTTCAATTAACTCCAATCACTTCAAGGTATCTTGTACTCACTGACACAACAGCACTGCCTTCTTCTCTGTTGGGGAACTCTTTTGCTTGGCCAGCGGGTAGCTGTAGCCAGCAGCACAATCAATAGCTCCTAGGAGATGAGAATAAAGGGAAGCAGTAAGGAAAAACTAAGGAGAAAAATCTCACCAATATCCGCACTATTGGGTGGAATTCTACTGCATTTTTTAAAAAATGTAAAAATAATGAAGCCCAGATGAACAACTAATGAAATGTTACACATACCATGATGCTTGCATGATGAATGTGATAAGGATTACATCACTGAGTAGGATTGACATTAAGAGGAGTAAAGAAGCAAAGCTATGCACATTTGAGAGTATTTCCCTTGGATTCAATAGGCCCTGGGGGTACCTAGCCCACTATTATTCTCTCCTTGCTGGTTTATGTTCACCTTTCATTTTACTTTGCACAATGGTTGTGAATGGTCAATAATCACTGGATCTTTTTATCTGTGCTTGTAACACACTTATGTCCTGGGATGCTGGTTTTGTTGTCTCTTCATCATAAGTCCCTCCTGTACACTCTATGGTTAATGTGACTGAATACACTAACTAGTTCATCAGGACAGAATCATAGAATCATAGAGTTGGAAGGGGCCATACAGGCCATCTAGTCCAACCCCCTGCTCAACGCAGGATCAGCCCAAAGCATCCTAAAGCATCCAAGAAAAGTGTGCATCCAACCTTTGCTTGAAGACCGCCAGTGAGGGGGAGCTCACCACCTCCTTAGGCAGCCTATTCCACTGTTGAACTACTCTGACTGTGAAATTTTTTTCCTGATATCTAGCCTATATCGTTGTACTTGTAGTTTAAACCCATTACTGTGTGTCCTTTCCTTTGCAGCCAACGGAAACAGCATCCTGCCCTCCTCCAAATGACAACCTTTCAAATACTTAAAGAGGGCTATCATGTCCCCTCTCAACCTCCTTTTCTCCAGGCTGAACATTCCCAAGTCCCTCAACCTATCTTCATAGGGCTTGGTCCATTGGCACCAGATCATCCTCATCACTCTCCTCTGTACCCTTTCAATTTTATCTACGTCCTTCTTGAAGTGAGGCATCCAGAACTGCACACAGTACTCCAGGTGTGGTCTGACCAGTGCCGTATACAATGGGACTATGACATCTTGTGATTTTGATGTGATGCCCCTGTTGATACAGCCCAAAATGGCATTTGACTTTTTTACCACTGCATCACACTGCCGGCTCATGTTTAGCTTACAATCCACAAGTACCCCAAGGTCTCGTTCACACACAGTGTTACCTAGAAGCATATTCCCCATCCAGTAGGCATGCTTTTCATTTTTCTGACCCAGATGCAGAACTTTACACTTATCTTTATTAAATTGCATCTTGTTCTCATTTGCCCATTTTTCCATTGTGTTCAGATCTCATTGAACTATGTCTCTATCTTCTGGAGTATTTGCCAGTCCTCCCAATTTGGTGTCATCTGCAAACTTGTTGAGTAGTCCCTCCACCCCCTCATCTAGATCATTAATAAATATGTTAAAAAGTACTGCACCGAGCCCTGAGGTACCCCGCTACTCACCTCCCTCCAGTCTGATGAAACACCATTGACAACAACTCTTTGAGTGCAGTTCTCTAACCAATTCCCTATCCACCTAACTATCTGAAAATTCAGATTGCAGTCCTTCAACTTATCCATCAGAACATCATGGGGAACCTTATCAAAAGCTTTACTAAAATCCAAGTAAACGACATCAACTGAATTTCCACGATCCAGCAAACCTGTTACTTGGTCAAAAAAGGAAACCAGGTTGGTCTGATAGGACCTGTTGGGGACAAATCTATTCTGACTTCCTTGGATCACCAAATTGTCCCTCAGATGTTTGCAGATCGCTCCCTTTAATATCTGCTCCATTATCTTCCCCACAATAGAGGTCTGTAGTTTCCCGGGTCATCCTTCCTCCCTTTTTTGAAGATCGAACTTAGTTTGACCGCTCAGACTAAGAATTGAAGTAGGTTTATTAGCCACAGTTAGCTGTGGATTCACATAACTGAAAGCAGACACCTTTGCTTATTCCTGGTTTAATCCTGACTTGCTTATGGCAGCGCCTTCTTACACTACAGAAATTTTAGAGGAAGATCAGTACTTGAGTGATTGCCACTGAGTAGAATTTTAGATTCAGAAACTAATTATTATCAGTCTCTAGTTACACACAAAAAATTGCAGTTCTATAAAAGAAATTAGAAAATATTAAATAAAGCATTAAACTCTCCTGATAACCGGATATTTAGGAGAACAGTGACTAACGTTTTAAGATACAGCTCCAATAAAATTGTAAACTCCGTTCCAGCTTCTAAATGGGTGGAATAATTCCCCAGCTCATGTATGGAATTCCAACATGAGTGAAGCTTTTAACCACAAATTAGAAAATATCCAACCTTCCTTTTTCAGCAATCTATTCAGAGTTCCTAATTCTATGGCAAATCACACACTTAATGCAGAACTTGGCTAATAGAGTTTAGAAACCAGAGTTTGGCTCCTTTGGTTAAAAATTAATTTCCATGCTCAACCAAATAGTTTGCTAATTAACTTTGAGTGATCCCCACTCTCTTAACTGGTTAAATAAAGTGTCACAGAAACTTCAAATTATAGGTTTGGACATCTCAGCTCTTAGTGTGCAAGAAGAAGGGGTAATACCAAAATCAATCTTTCAGAGATTAGAAGAACTGGGTGCTCATTCATTACATTCGTCTACTAGTAGTGTATGTTTTCCTTGATTCTAAGCTATTTCCTTAACATACAAAAACATGCCCTTACATCTCCAGACTATGGAGGCCCGCCCATTTTTAAAAAGCATTTATTTTAGCTCGCCTAAACATCTTTCCTTCAAACCTAACTCAGTAGATTTTTTGTAGATTCTTTCTCAGGAGAGATATTGTTGGCATGGGTATAATGTCCCTGGCCATGCTATACCACTTACTCTTGGAATGTCCTAAGTTTGTTCTACACCATCGTCCTTTAGCTGAATATTTAAAGAAATTGAAATTTATCTGTGTTGATGAGAACAATGGATAAAAACTATACTAAGCATGAAGGACAGGAATAATTATAAAAGTAGCTAAGTTTCGCTTGGCAATGTTAAATGAAAATCTATTACAGAATTTGTAACTGTAATTATTTAAAACTAGTAAAAAAGCCCGATGCACTAAAAATGCAGCGGGCGCTAGTGAGGCGCGCAATGAGGGCAGTGGGGCTCTGCGGCTTGCGACCCACCTGGCATTTTGGGGGTGAGCGGTGGGCAAGCTGGAGGGCAGGAATAAGTCGACGGGCTGTGGCGGCTCGCGCTGGGTCCCGAAGCTGGTGGGTGCTGGGTGGCGAGGCGAAGTGTCATGGACTGCGGAGCGTCCTGGGCTTGGTGGTCAGGTGGGCGTGGCCACGCGTGGAGCTGCTGAAGCCTGGCAGCTGGCGGGCCATGTTGGAGGCCGGGGGGCCCGAAGGCTCCTGCAGCGGGCGGCGGTGGCTGGCTGTTCCGGCAGCCGAAGTGTTCTGAGCAGAGGCAGAGCATCGGGCGCACGCGCGGCAGGCGGGAGCGGCTTAGTGGGGCGTCGCAGGAGCTGGGCGGCTGCTGCTCGTTGGTGGAGCGCGTCGGCGGTGCTCAGGAAGTTTTCTCCAGCAGCTGCTGCTGGCTGGCTGGGCCGGCAGGCAATGTGTAGGCGTCGGCGGCAGCGAGCACCGTTCTTCTAAGTGGGGCAGGTAATGGCGGTGGTCGGGCGGCTGCGTGGGACCTCGGAGGGCGGTGCAAAGTGCCTCCCGATTTGTCAGTCCGGGGGAAGGGGCCAACCGGCACCCTTCCTCATCCCGGACAGGTCCCTCTGACAGAGGCCTTACTGTTTTATTTTATCCGCTCCGTGAGGAGCGGTTAAAGATTTAAGGTTTTATGCTTTGCCATTCTTATACCAATAAAAGTACTCTGACTCTGAACTAGTTCATCAGGATAGATCAAACAAAGAACTGAAGTTGGTTTATTAATCACAGTTTGCTGTGGATTCACATGATAGCTGAAAGCAGACATCTTGGTTTAATCCTGACTTGTTTATGGCAGCACCTTCTTACACTACAGAAAAAAGGAACTGAAACCACACATTTTAAAGGAAAATCAGTACTTGAGTGATTATTACTGAGTAGAATTTTGGATTCAGAAACGAATTATTGTTATGCCTGAACTGAGCCACCCCCTTATCCTGTGCATTTGTATATACTCCTTATATATACTTCTGCCCTATGACTATAATACTTGCATCAG
The DNA here is from genome assembly GCF_049243985.1 of Paroedura picta. NCBI lineage: Eukaryota > Metazoa > Chordata > Lepidosauria > Squamata > Gekkonidae > Paroedura > Paroedura picta. Next base: position 98,660,324 of record NC_135371.1, read on the forward strand.
ATAAAGGCATACTGCCAAGTGAATTGGACTCTGACTCACAAAAGCTTATACAACAATAAATTTGTTTATCATTAAGGTGACATAAGACTGACATTCTTTTCACAGTGGCTCCTGCTTTGTCTAGTCATACAACTCTGAAACTTGAAAAAGAACATTAAATTCAAAGCAACACAGTAGTTTAATGATAAGTATCTAAATTAAGGTGCTATCCACACTTCAGATGGTGTTTGTGATTGCTGGCTATGCACAGAGGAAGAAGGGGATATATGCATCTTTAGACCTCCAAAACATGTTGATAATATGTGCCGAAGCTTGGAGAGGCACCCAATGAAGTTGGTGGGCACAGACCAAAGGAACAATTTCTTCATTTGATGAGTAATGTGTTAAACTGGACAGTGAAGAGATGTATTGATTGCCATGAGCACAGTTGGCTTTAAAAGGGGATTAGACAGGCACAGGAAGATAAGTAAATCAGTGGCTACTAACCATGGTGGCTAAGGAGAATCTCCATGCTCAGAGGCAGCAAGATTGGAGACAACATTAAGAGAAACCCTTTGTCTCTGTGGCCTCCAGGATAACTGGCTAGCCACTGTGAAACAGGATGCTAGCCTTGATAGACCACTAGTCTGATCCAGCAGTGATCTCATGAGCTGAAGAGCTACAAACATGCATTGTACAGAGGGTTGGACTAGATGACCCTGGAGGTCCTTTCCAAGTCTGTGCTTCTATGTATTTTGCACAATAAGTAAATATACAATTGTGCCATCAGGAACAATGAGCTAAAAATAGAAAACATAATGAATCTTTAGGACTTGTTTGACCATGAACCTCACTTATTATTGCTGACCAAAGTTTCCAATCAGAGAAAATGCTCCATTATTGTATCTCCCCCAAGAAGTGAAAAGTAGATAACGGCAGAGCTCTGCTAAACACTGGTGCCATCTACAAGCAAGAGTTTTCCAACTGAACAATAAATATGCTTAGGCACTGCTGGGGCATTGGATAGAGCATTAATATGTGGCCTACCTCTTACAGTGTTTGAAAAGCTGTACAAATATTCTACCATATTTTCATTATAATTCATTAAGAAGAGAAAGAAGAATTGGTTCTTATATGCCACTTTTTTCTATCTCAAAGAGTATCAAAGTGGCTTACAATTGCCTACCCTTTCCTCTCTTCCTAACAGACACCCTGTGAGGTAGGAGGCTGAGAGAGCCCTGATATTATTGCTCAGTCAGAACAGCTTTATCAGTGCTGTGGTGAGCTCAAGGTCACCCACCTGGCTGCATGTGGGGGAGTGGAGAATCAAATCCAGCTCACCAAAGGAGAATCAAACCTTAGCTCACGCTCCTAAACACTACACTAAGCATGACCACCAGTAGCACATAAAAGTATTCCAGAGTCAGTTTTAGTTCATATATCACCAGTTTCTCAACCCTGCTAACTTTGTATTTCTAATTTTTAAAAAAACTTATGAAGTTATTATGAAGATCTTTAAACAAGTTCTACATTGCAAAGCCACATAAACAGCTTGGGAAAGGAAGGGCCAGTTTTGTTCTAGTACGGTAATTCTACATTATTTTCAATACACTGTTAATCCTAGGGAAGTGCTGCTAGGGTTCTGGTCTCCAGGTTACATGTAAACAGAATAAATACAACCAAGTATTCCTGTGGAAGACCATTAGAGGGTCCTTGATAGTAAGATGCACAGCCAAGGTATTGATAAACAAGATATATGAAGCACTTATGAGTCTGGCATAGTTGGAGTTCATTCCTTGAATGCAAAGAAATCCCTTGAGTGGGATGTCAAACATTGACTCAGTTTGGAAAGAAACGAGAAGAATAACTAAGGATATGTGCTAAAACAGCTGTGATAACTTGATAGACAGCCAAGATTTTTCTAAGGTTAGGAAACTGTGGAAAGGATTCTTGCAGCACCCTTCAAAAACAAAAGGAGAGCTGCTGACATTGTAATACATTGACATGCTGGAAAATGTCTTGCTTAGCCTTTTGCTTCTCACAAAGACAGCTAAGAATTATACCTCCATAAGAGCTGGGAATTCTACCTCTCCTAATGTTTTGACTATGAGAAAATAAATGTTGCAAGATATTTGGTATCATACTAAATGTAAATGGCCTGTCTTGAAGATTAACGTTTTGATGTTTATGAATTTTTCAAGGATGAAAGCTTCTCTTATATGGAAGCAACAATCCCTTGGGCTACATCCTATAGAACAACCTATTAAAACAACAATAAAGACACAGACTCTTGGGAAGCATGAAGTCTGATGCTCTTAGGAAATACTATATTCCACCAGAATATAGAAGTATTTTCCTAGGTCAATTGCATGATTTGCTAGAAGAAAGCAAAAATGAACTTCTGCATATGGTACAAAAAGACCAGGAGTACAAAAAGCCTACAACGTTTGCTGAGAACCCTGATACCACAAGCATCTCCCACAAAGTTATCTCCTTGGGTCATTGTACTTGACAATGAACAGAAGAATAAAAGGGCATTCATGTTAGCTCAGACCAGTGGTCTATCTGCTCCATTGTCCTGTTTCACACAGTAGCCATCCAAATGCCTCTGATGGCTTACAATTGCCACCTGTACTCATGGAATACTCATGGAATAAAACAACCCAGGAAGGGGAGAGACATATGGTAATCTATGAGCTAAATAAAGGAAAACGAACCCTCGGTTCATCTCAGCATCTCACCATTTGGCCAAGCTGTAATAGAAGCCACAATGGATTATTTCAGATTGTCCACCATAATGTCATAATCTCCATTATCCAGACTTCTGTCTCTCCCCTTCCTGGGTTGTAACTTTAGGTTCTAATTGTCCCCATTCTCATAGATATGCCTGTTTTATTCTATGAGTATTCTATGAGTACAGGTGGCAATTGTAAGCCATCAGAGGCATTTGGTTGGCTACTGTGTGAAACAGGACAATGGAGCAGATAGACCACTGGAGAAAACTTTTAGCTTGTCATGTAGAAATGGACTGAGTTAGTTAGGATCTCCAAGGCTATGAAACTGTCAGCCTGACTTGGAGTCCCTTGTCAAAAACAAAATTCAGACTTGTGTCTATTCCCATGAGGGGAATGCCAAGGCTCCATTTAAAGGACAAGCTACCAATTTAGCTTTTGACTCTTTATGTGTTCTGCCTCAATTCTATGCAGTAACAATGGTTCCCAATGTGTATTTTCTAGGGTTTATGCATAGTTATTAAAGATTTATTCTGCTCAAGATCTTTGATTTACTGAAAATCGAAGGGGGATGTTACAGTGCTAAAACAGCTGCAGTTAAACTTACCACCAGTGGTGAAGAAGTACAGCACTGATGGAGGGGTGGTGGTGGAAGTACACAGGTCTCGCTCTCACGTACACACTGCTAAACATTATGGCTTTAAATTGGATGCTGGTTCAATAGGTTCAATAGAATTCCTTCATGTGGTGTCATTGAAAATGAAGGTTTAAACACTATGCTGGGCAAATCTGAGAACCATTTTGGTGTTGTGGTTGCTCCCAGCTAGCAAACTAGGTTTTATTCCCTGCTCCTCCACATGCAGCCAGCTGGATGACCTTGGGATAGTCACAGTCCTGATAATGCATTCTCACAGAGTAGTCCTGTCAGAGCTCTCTCTGCCCCACCTACCTCACAGGGTGTCTATTGTGGGGAAAGGAAAGGAGGGTGATTATAAGCTGCTTTCAAACCCCTTTGGGCAGCGAAAAGCAAGGTATAAAGACCAACTCTTTTCATCTGCAGATGGACAAACGGAAGATGCAGAGAAAGCAGAAGGGCTTAGTGCCTATTTTACATCTGTTTTTTCCCACAGGTCAAAGTGTTTAGGCACATCTAGAGATGGCCTGCAATCTGGATTTTCAGATAGTTAGGTGGATAGGGAATTGGTTAGAGAACCGCACTCAAAGAGTTGTTGTCAATGGTGTTTCATCAGACTGGAAGGAGGTGAGTAGCGGGGTACCTCAGGGCTCGGTGCTCAGCCTGGTACTTTTTAACATATTTATTAATGATCTAGATGAGGGAGTGGAGGGACTACTCATCAAGTTTGCAGATGACACCAAATTGGGAGTACTGGCAAATACTCCGGAAGATAGAGACAGAGTTCAACGAGATCTGAACACAATGGATAAATAGGCAAATGAGAACAAGATGCAATTTAATAAAGATAAGTGTAAAGTTCTGTATCTGGGTCAGAAAAATGAAAAGCATACCTACTGGATGGGGGATACGCTTCTAGGTAACACTGTGTGTGAACAAGACTTTGGGGTACTTGTGGATTGTAAACTAAACATGAGCAGGCAGTGTGATGCAGTGGGGTGTATCAACAGGGACATCACATCAAAATCACAAGATGTCATAGTCCCATTGTATATGGCACTGGTCAGACCACACCTAGAGTACTGTGTGCAGTTCTGGAGGCCTCACTTCAAGAAGGACGTAGATAAAATTGAAATGGTACAGAGGAGAGTGATGAGGATGATCTGGGGCCAAGGGACCAAGCCCTATGAAGACAGGTTGAGGGACTTGGGAATGTTCAGCCTGGAGAAAAGGAGGTTGAGAGGGGACATGATAGCCCTCTTTAAGTATTTGAAATGTTGTCACCTGGAAGAGGGCAGGATGCTGTTTCCGTTGGCTGCAGAGGAGAGGACACGCAGTAATGAGTTTAAACTACAAGTACAACGATATAGGCTAGATATAAGAAAAAAAATTTTCACAGTCAGAGTAGTTCAGCAATGTAATAGGCTGCCTAAGGAGGTGGTGAGCTCCCCCTCACTGGCGGTCTTCAAGCAAAGGTTGGATGCACACTTTTCTTGGATACTTTAGGATGCTTAGGGCTGATCCTGCGTTGAGCAGGGGGTTGGACTAGATGGCCTGTATGGCCCCTTTCAACTCTATGATTCTATGATCTTTGCTCTGGACAAAATCCCATTGACAGGATAGACCAAGGATAGTTAAGGAACACTGAGAGCAAGGAGGAATGGTGCAACAAAGCCATGTCCTCTCCTTCAGCATTGGTAATCAGATTTCTCTGAACAAGGAGACCCATATAGTCATCATGGCTAATAGTGAAAGGTGGTTGTCATCCATTAATTTGTCTTTAAAGGCCATTGAAATTTGTGGCCATCAGCACACTCTTTGGCAGTGAATTCCACAAGTTTGTTATGTTGGATAGCCTCATAATCCTACCTCAGGTCTCAGAACAGAAGGCATAATTGGGCAAAGAGCAGAAGGTCTACATTCTCATGCTGGTTCCAAGCTGGTCTTCATGATCTACTGACATGGTATAGTGACACCAACTCTTAAACACCTAATGGCTGGTCTCCCTTGAAAACATCCCTTGAAGAGGAGCTATTAGTACAAGGAAAAAATATACCACCAAAATATGAATACCCTCATTGACATTTAGTTATTAATTAGTTGGCAGATAGATTGGACTTTGAATTGTTTTTATGCAAAATGTGATTTTAAAATTGTTGTATTTTATATATTGATGACACTCACTCTGAGCCTCATGGAGAGGCTGGAATAGAAGAGTAAAAATTATTTATTTTATTTTTAATTACCTCCTTAAGATGATAACCCGTGCCAGTGCATCCTTCAGTACCACAGTCCCATCCTACCATTTGTTCTGGAAACCCTGTTGGTTAGTTGGGGTACAGATGAGAAAAACAAAATCAGCAGGCCAAAATGATAAGTCTCACAGCCACCCCGTTTGAAAGTACTTCTTCAACGATTGCCACTGCAGAGTCTACAAATAAATGTTTTCATAATAATTAACAAAATATCATGAAATGTACAAAATAATACAAACCAAACTAGATCCATTTGCCAACATACCTGTAATTCATTTAACCATAAATTAAGACGTATCTCTCGGCGTTAAGCTCTCTATCTTTAGGCAATTTTACTCCTACGTGCCCAGCTACTGTTATCTCCAGCCCATGTTTAAACAAACGCTTAATTGCGCAGGTGTTGCCAATTAGTGTGAATTAAAGGGCAAGTCAGTGGACAAACATATTCATACATATATATTCTTTTTACAGAAAACAAGTAAAGTCCATGTTGGAATTCAGACCTTTTGGGGTTATTGTATCCAAAACTAAAAATAAAAAGTCTGTCTTTGTTGAAGATGTGTTTGTATATCCATTGTATCAGACATGCCCAATTTTAAAATTTCCAGTCCAAAGAATCTGAAGTCATCCACACTGTATTGTTTTTCTGGCCAGTGGTGGACCAAGGGAGCATCCCTAATATGGTTTCTGATACGACATTGATGTTCCTGGATTCTAATTTTCAAAGCTCTTGTATGTTGGCAAATGTTTGGTTTGTATTATTTTGTACATTTCTTGATATCTTGTTAATTATTATGAAAACATTTATTTGTAGACTCTGCAGTGGCAATCACGGAAGAAGTATTTGAAAACAGGGAAAAATATACCTAGGAGCCCATTCTGATTGCCCAGAAATTATATGATTTATACACCAAACAAGAGTGGCTGTGAGAGTTATCGTTTTGACCTGCTGATTTCATTTTTCTCTTATCTGTAACATTCAGAAATCAATGGTATAGTTCCTTTTCATTGAATTCATCATGGTTAGTTGGGGTAAGCTTCCCTTAATCTCTGAACTGTTCCATGGTCCTTATCAAGTACCCACTGCCTATCCTTCTCCCAATCTTACACTAAACCTACCTTTTCAGCTTAATCAAATAAAACAATCATGGACAGTGCAGATGAAAAGAAATACCATTCCTTTAGTCAATGGAGAAACCTTCATTTTTCGACCAGGCATCATCAGAAAAGCTATGAATCCTGCAGAATACTGAGTGAGCTGGGAGATCCTTTACCTGAGACTAGAAAGGAACCATGACCACCTGTATAGGCTGCCATGTCCATAGGGCCAGGGCCAATATTCCTCTGGGTATGTCTCGTGTACTGGGGCCACCAAGGACCAGCCAACTGTCCAGAATATAATGGAATTTTGATGCACATAAACAGGGTGATCCCTTAATCAACAGCTTCATCTGTGCCCATCCAGGCCCCAGATCTTACCTAGGTTATTTCACCTCTTGCCCTGGCCACTGCACTCTTCATACAGGGTTAGGCCATGAGCCAGTTAGACAATTTAAGCCAGGGGAACTGGTGCTTCTGCTCTTCAGAACTTCCAATAATGTTGACAGAAAATTTAATGTAAAAGTTTAAGTGTTTTATGGATAAAATGAAGCCTTGGATCATTCTAGATGTCAATTTCCAATGAGCTGATTTTGCATCTTCAATGGAAACTCTTTGCTCCCTGCTAAAAAGAAAAGAACAAAACCAATGGAGGACTGCCCATTCAATCCCAAATAATGACTGTAGTAGTGTGGCTCCTTTGACAGTGTGGCTCCTTTGGCGTTCAGCAAACACCACCCTTCTGCTTCATCTACATCATTCAGGCGAGCTGTCAAGGCTGGAATGCATCTGTGGCTGCACCAAAGATGCCTCTTGGGAAGAGCCTGGCTGACTTGTGCTGCTTTCCCCTGCTGCACATTCAGAGCCCCCTCACTCTTCTGCCAGAGCTGGCTCAGCTGCAGGCCCTGGTTGCTGTGGCAACTCCTGGGAGATGAGAGATGGCAGCGGAGGCATGACACCTGGCTTGATTTTGATAGCCAGAATGGGCAAGGATCAAGTTTACTAAAATAGATTTCATATTGCCCAAATTTCTCTCAATACCATTCAGGGAGACTGTGACAGATGGGCAAAGGTCCTGTACCTTTCAGTCAATTTCCAATCCAAGAAAAAAACTGATAAAACTATCAATCTGAGTCAGATAGGGTTTCTATTCCTGGGGAGTAAGACTGGAGGAATCTTCTCTCAACCATTTCCACACTGGGAACTTCACTGCTCCTGTTCCCGTGCAGGAGCACAAATCCAGGGTGGATATGGTGTACCACGTCAAATGCTCCCCTGTGCAAGAGCAGGAAGAGGTGGGGCAACCTGCCCCAATTCAAACTCCAAACTATATCTGACACAAAGCCTCCAGTGTGGAAATGGTCTCAGGGGACTTTAGAGGTTTGGGTCTGGCTTTTTAAAAGGCAGGGAAATACACTGAATGGGTTATGAGATGTGGATTGAACCTTCAGAGAGTAAGACTGGAGAGTTGTTCTTTGCAAGACTGGTGTGTCAAAGCCTGGCTCTGGAAAAAAGGAGGCTAATTTTAATGAACACTTTAAAGAGGAGACTGTACCTGTCTTGGAACCGAATTTCTGCTGATAAGTGGGTAAAGTATTGGAATTTCCACAAATAGTTCACACTTATACTGTAGAATCCTAAAGTTGTGAACAGACAAAAGTAGACCTCAGGAGTTTCAAAAGGTTGGTAGATTCTTAGCCCAAGAACTGAACACTGAATCATTAGGAGCCCAGCAAATGCTGTGTGTTAATAATTTTTCTTTTTTGCTTAACATCCTTATTCTCCTTTAAAAAAAAACTGATAAAAATCCTGTTCTATTTTTTTCAAATAATGTATTATCTGAAATCACTGCATTTAGAACCCACTTGAAGTCAGTTTGTCAGGTGGTGGTTGGACCTCCCTGGTCAAACATCACATCATATTACCATCTTGGTATAGTGGTTAGTAGTGTGGACTTCTAACCTGGCAAGCTGGGTGTGACTCCCTGCTCCCCCACATGCAGCCAGCTGGGTGACCTTGGGCTTGCCATGGCACTGATAAAGCTGTTCTGACCGAGCAGTGATATCAGGGCTCTCTCAGCCTAACCCACCTCACAGGGTGTCTGTTGTGGGGAGGGGAAAGGGAAGGTGAATGTAAGCCACTTTGAGACTCCTTCAGGTAGAGAAAAGCAGCATATAAGAACCAACACTTCTTCTTCCTCTATTTAAACATAATTTAAAACCCCAGACTTCAGAGACTGAAATTATCCATGAAACTAGATCATGGAGGCTTCCACTCGCACACACTTGTGGGTACATAAAACTGTTTCTAATAGATTTTATACCAAACCAACTACATAGAATCATAGAATCATAGAATCATAGAGTTAGAAGGGGCCATACAGGCCATCTAGTCCAACCCCCTGCTCAACGCAGGATTAGCCCTAGCATCCTAAAGCAACTACACTGCTGTATATCCAACCACCTGTTGACTTTGAAAGTGTGATTTTCCAAGTTTCCTCCTATAGCTGCTATTCACTGAGCCCCTTCCAGTGAGCCAATCCCAAATTTTGTGCCTGCGAGTCAGTGGACTGACAGACATTATTACCCCATTATTACCCCCTCCAACAGAAATGGCTTTTCTTTAAAGGAATGTCATGTTTGTACATATTCCATTGAGCTTCCATCCAATTAAAGAAGCCAGCCCTATTTTAGGCTGCTTCTTTAAGACCACTCCCATGAGTATTGGAAGATAAAAACAGTGCCAACGGACAATGCTTTCCCATGCCCACCCTAGCCTCTAGCTGCACTAAGCTATAAAAAGCCTCAGAACAATGACTGCCCATTAGGTATCTATTCTGAGCCTTTTTTAAACTGCAGCCTCTGGATCACCACTAATATCTTGCTGCAAACCACCCACTTTACACAAGCTGTTGGCAAAAACTGTGCTGAGCTCCTACTGCTCAACCATCAGGACTGTCTTTTATTTTTAAAGGACAGTGATTAAAATTTTTATCTGTTCACTTCTGCAAACACACTAAAGCTGATCTGCAGATTTAAGAAGATCTTTTGGATTTGGGTAAATGTCATCATGGCAAAGGTGGGGAGGGAGAAGTACGAAGAAGTAACCAACAATAATTATTTTGTTGCATATAAGCAGCACTTGCCCTATATTTTAAATTAGCCTTGCTATTTAACACATTTAACAAAAGCAGTAGCTACAGTTATTCATTTCAGTGAAGCTCTTTGTAGGACACAGGTAAATCCCCCCTCCCCCCAGCATTGTACTGGACTCTGTTAAGAGCTCTCACTTTTAATTTTATTACTTGTTGCTTTTATTTCCCTTTTAGGCTACTTGGAGTGCCATTCTGTGTGTACTTACTGGGAAGTAACTCCTATAGAAATCACTTCTCTCTTTAACGTTCAGATTATTTTTAAGACCCAAGTTTTGTGATGAACATTTAATAGTTCTCTACCTTCTTCCTAGATTTGAGTCCAGCAGCACCTTAGGGACCAACAAAATGATCAGGGTACAAGTTTTTAAGAGTCAAAGCTCTCTTCATCAGAAAGATACTACTTTCAAAACGTCTGTTCCCAAAATTGGTTGGTCTCTAAGGTGCTATAGGATCTATCTGTTCAACATAGTGACTATCTCAAACTACCTTTCTTCTATTGTTGACTAAACTCCACAGAGAGCCATGGATCTAGAATCCATGGTCCTATGAACCTATAAGATTAATAGCATAGAGAAGATGTGGAATGGTTTAGTATAACCTAATCTCATCAGATCTTGGATGGTAAGAAGAGCTGGCGCTTGGATGGGAGACCACCAAGGAAACTTTGCAGAGAAAGGTGCTGGCAAACCATCTGAATTTCATCGCTTGCCTTGAAAATCCTCTGGGGTTACCATAAGTTAACTGAAATTTAAGGCACTTTCCATATACACCATAGCGTAGAGTTTCATCTGCATCACATCAGAAGCAATCCAAGTGGGCCTACTCAGAAGTCAGTCCAACATTGTTCAAAAGGGCTCACTGCTAGAAAATGTTCTTATGATTACACCCTATCTGTCCATTTTTATAGGTGGTGTTTAGTGGAGTTTGCTTCTCCTTTCAAGCAGTTTTTGCCTTAAACATATGGGACATATAGGTAGCCATGTTTTCTGCAGATACCTGTGCTCACTGTTCCTGTTCTACCAGTCCATGTCCTTGCACTATCGTGACCGTATGAATCGCAGGAATAATTTATTCAAGTGTCACTGATTTCCTGTTTCACTGACTCTTGGGTCACATCAATCTCTATGGCTACTGCCACTACTGTGGAATACCATACTTACACATCACATGCATGTTGGAAAAAACAATACCAATATTAACCAGAGGACTAATTCAGAGAATTCAGAAAACTATCAGAACAAAGCAAAATAAAAATATTACAGTATGATACTGCTGATTCCATTTTCTAAGCAAAGGAAAGAATTGCCATATAAATTATGGCAAAACATTTTGTTTTGTTCTTTGATGGGAGGCTTGCCATGTTTGATCACTTTTAAATAGATGCTGATAAGTCAGACTGACATTTCTGCAATATCTGTGGTTAAAATAGCTTCCTTATCAGTTAGACATGCATTGCACATTATCTCTGAACAGCAGATGTTGCCAATTTCTTTTAAAACCTACGACGTCCAGTCATCATATTGTGGGCTTTTTACAGGTTTTGCTCTTGGTACAAAAATATCCATGTTCTTTAAATAGTGGCACATTACAATGGCTAGTCTGTTAGTTGTGCTCAAGTGTGTAGCTGTTGAATGCATTTTTCTAGCAGATGAGCAAAAAGAATACTACAACAATGTCTTCCAGAAAGAAGGTTATCCTATCCTTACACACAATAACAGAATCGAAAGAAATAAAGCCAGCCATGATTCTGCTTCCGCTCTGTCTACCTTTTTAAGTGAATTTGTTCATAAGATGTGAGAAAACATCAACAACAAAGTCTATTAGTGAGAAGGAAACCACACGCAGCCCATTAGTTACAAATTATTATGGGGGGAACGAATGATCTTGCATTCATAACCTAGCATTTAAGTCTGAGAACATCACAGCAAACATTCTCATCAGGAAAATATATGCTATTTGAATTTATTGGATTACACAAGAAGCAATCTCCTGATCAGATCGTCTCTATGTTCTGTGGCGAAGTTCATCATGAGCCTAATTCCATGCTGATCATTTGTGCCCATACAACTTGCACTACTTTTGTCTAGATCAAGAAACAAATTTGTTTCATTTACTGTAGAAGAAACAGACTCCCCTGGGATCCTGGATATTCGGGTCATTAGTTGCATCCGAAGGAGAGTTACAGCCCATTGCCTTAGAATGGAATAAATTGGCTTGAGATGGCTCTGTTCATTGACCAACTTGTATACCACATGGAATCGTTTACCGTTGGTCCTCCCTTTGTGCTTGTGCAGTCAACTGTGCCCCTAAATAACTGAGCAGTTGGCAGTATCTATTTGAGAAGTGCTGGCAAGAACTGGTGGCAAGATTACTGGGATTCATAAGCGGGCGCTAAGTAGTAAATCTGATTTGAAAAGTTATTCTGATTTGCCTCTTTGAAAACTAAAGGCAATGTCTGAAGACAGTGGGGAAAAAAGAGTAATTGTGCAGAAAAACAGGGCAGTAATGCAAAGGGACATATCCAGACCTAGACAGCTCACTGAATGATCAGCTCCTTGCTTCCCGGCAGGAGTTGAACTAGCATAGCTTGGTGGAGCATGGCTATAAAGAATATGAAAAAGGCCTTCTTGCATTTGCTGCAGCTTTAAACACATTGATTTGCAACCTGGATTGCTGCTGCAGCTATATCCCTACATAGTCTTTCCCAGAAAAATAACAACCAGAATCACGAGGGAGCTATAGCAGCTGCCCTATGAGGATTGGTTAAAACTCTTTGTCAGACTTGCTGACACAGGTTGTGGTCATGGCCTGCTAACTTGGAAGCCTTTAAAAGGGGGAATGGGCAAATGCATACAGGACTGGGCTATTAACGGCTACTAGTCAGATATCTACTCCCTCCAGTAGCACAGGCAGTGCCGTTTTATATTGGTTGCTAGGAAGCACAGGTAAGTATGTAAGGGGCACTGCTTTTGCAGTCATCTTGCTTGTGGGCTTTGTAGAGGCAAATGGGTGGTCACTGTGTGAATGGAATACCGGACCAGACAGCATGGGTGTTGTTATGTTCTTACATTTATTTTGGGCAGTTTCCTCTATGGAACCTTCTAAGAGGGCAGCAACCAATTCATCTGTTACATACACCTTTTGTCTCCACCCATAAAGTAACTGTATTATCCAGTACTAAGTTAAAGGAAATGGAAGTCTTGAGTCAAGAAATTGAGTCTTCACACTGTTCCAAAGATCCCCCCCTCCCCTCAAGAACAAAACTGGAGGGAAGCTCAGATGGCTGCAGTAGGATGGAAAACAAGCCGCAACCCCTGTCCATTTCCAGCAGTCCACCAGAAACTGATAGGTTCAGTCCTTAAAACACACATGCCCCTTTTGGAAATTGTTTTCACATGGACCCATTATGCACGGGGGTTTTAGCGCACATTCGGGGTGGAATGGCGGTGACTAAAATCACCGATAACGCACGGTTCCAGCTGCAACCGGCCGCAGCTTCGGTGCATGCCGCCGAAAAAGCCGCGTTAGCGAAATGCGGAAGAAAGCGCAGCTTCCGGGTGACCGGGGCGCAACCAGAAGCGGCGCCCGGATCGCCGCGTGCATAATCGGTTACTCTGGGTTTTGCCGCCGTCGCGCCCCGCCCCGTGCATAATCGGTGTGCGTCGCGTCTTCCCCCTCCGCATTTTCCATGTGACTGGAAATCGCCTTTTCGCCGGCCGTGCATAATGGGCCATGCTGAATCAAGCTTGTTATTCTCTTGTCTCAGCAAATGTTCTTAAGATGTTTTGGCCATAGCCTTACTCTTAACCACTACACATATGATGGAAGAGCCCATTTATCAGAATGGGTTGTCAAAATGCAAGCATTTGAGCAAGCCACTCAGCAGCTATGTTTCTGTGAGGGCCAGTCAGCTGGTGTGCCCCACCCTGGCCTAAAAAAGTGGGTAGTTAATAATTAGCTGGTTTTGATCTAGTCCCTAGGGCAGCAGTGCTGGAGAGGCAGTATTGGTTACGTACCTGGATATAAGCAATGATGCTTATGCAGACTATGCTGGGTCTCCATGGCAACTATGATAGAGTAGACATCCTCAGAGTTTCAATGCTAACCAGTGGTTCCATGAATACATATTAAATTCAAATTGGACAGGAGTATATCATATGACTGGGGAAGGCACTAGCAAACCACCCCGTATTGAGTCTGCCATGAAAATGCTAGAGAGCGTCACCCCAAGGGTCAGACATGACTCGGTGCTTGCACAGGGGATACCTTTACCTTTACCTTTTTATATCATAGTAGTCACAGCAGAATTGGGCAACAGCTACTGGTCTCTAGAGAAATGAAACCCAGATATTATAACATTTAGAAAGCCTGCTATATTTATTCTCAAGATTTTTAATTATAAAATCAATGAAAATGATTTAAGCATTACTTTGGTTCATTGGGAATTTGGAAAACAAGTTTTTTTTTGAGAGACATAAATTCATAAATTACTCAATTTAGCCAAATTGCCAAGACAATATCCATTAGTAAATATGAATATTTAATGAAAAGGAAATCTGGCAAGAGCAACTTCACTTATGTACCTAATGACTTACTGGAAAAAGGAAGATTAATATGAGTCTCTTGATTAACTGTTTCTGCAGCACAAGAATCTATATAGATAAGTACATGTATTTTGCTAGTTTATATTTTTATTCATATGCCTGTATCTCCTATGAGAGCCAGTTTGGTGGCTAGGAATGCGGACTTCTAATCTGGCAAGCCAGGTTCAATTCTGCACTCCCCCACATGCAGCCAGCTGGGTGACCCTGGGCTTGTCATGGTACTGATAAAGATGTTCTGACCGAGCAGTGATATCAAGGGCTCTCTCAGCCTCACCCACCTCACAGGGTGTCTGTTGTGGGGAGAGGGAAGGGAAGGTGACTGTAAGCCGCTTTAAGACTTCTTCAGGTAGAAAAAAGCGGCATATAAGAACCAACTCCTCCTCTTCCTCTTCTTTTTTTGTTAATCCATCTGGTATAAGTCAATAAGCTCTGTAACTCATCTTAATACTGCTATCCTATGCAGAATTCTTTCAGTTGATGCTGCTGAAATCCATGCTATTGGAATAATGCATAGGAATTGTTCTGTTGGTCGTTGGCACTGCAATATTTTCAATATATTTGTGTGTGTGTATATATATATATAATCTTATATTTGTGGGTTCCATGTCCTAATTTTCCTAGCTTTCTGAGGAAAGAATTTCTTGTAGACTTGTCTAGTTTGCTTACAGTGCTGCCTAATGTATACGTCTTGTACCACAATACAAGTTTGAAAAACCCTTCCTTAGATATTTTCAATTGCACCATAAAGAGGTCTGCAATTATAACCAATATATTCAAGTAACTGTAAACTATGAACCATTCCAACTTTAGTTTATCAAAAATGTTCTCAATAATAACTTACCTTCACTGAAATCATAATTTAGTAAGTTGCATGGCATTCCTACAGTAAACAACGGTATAATTTGATCATCAATGAATGTGGACAATGGATTGATTGGTCCAGTTGCTGAAACATTTCTTGGAAGCAAGAGCTTCCTAAAATTGACAGAAGGATGACATTTTGGATGCATAACCTAAAAGTAAATGATGATTTTACTTTCACTTGGGTTCCATGCAGTTTCTCAGGCAGTCTCTTTATCAAAACTGTTGCTACATGTAGACACAAGAAAGCCCCATCAGATGCAGACCTTAGAAAATTAGTCTGGCTTTTCCTGTCTAAATTTCAAAAAACACAGGGTAATGTAGAAGACTCATTTTTATCAGGCAATAGTAAGCATGTAACTCAATTATATCTGTTCCCTACATTTGTGGCATGCAAGTGCTTTCAGACAGAGAACACGTTGGTTTGGCTCCTTTATTGGCATTAAAATATATCCTGATTTCTGTATATTTGGTGTTATAGTATAAGATTTCCACTTTTCAGTATTATGCAGATCATTGCAACAGAGCACAGAAAATCACTCAGGGTGTTGCATGCTTCCTTCTAATTCTCTATTCACATTGGTTGGGTTTTGACAGGAGAAGAACCCAACTGAAAATAGTCAGGACCTTAAGAGGCTGAATGTCTCTGTATAGCAACAGTTAATAACAAAATTATATGGGTTTTATTGTGCACAACTTAAAAACTTTAAAAACATACATACACAGCCCATAGGCAAGAACAGTGTTATATGCACGATATAAATCAACTATAGACCTGACATGTTTCAGCCTATGTAGGGCCTTCTTCAGAGGACTGATTATGGGACACACTTATTTATTAAACATAAGATATGTACAGCAGTCAATAAAAGAATCAAAATAAGAGCCTGTAAAAGAGAAAGAAAAATATTTTAATTCTAAACAACCCAAGCCAATGAATAACAGAAGAAATTATAAGGTCATGAAATTTTCTATAAAATAACACAGTCAATAAATGGAAGATGCCTATTTATCAGTTGTTAGTTCTCTGTAAAAAATGTAATTTTGAAAAAATTAAATCAAACCATTTGCAAATTATGATGGAAAAGGAAAAGGTGTAGTGAAAATTACCTTCCAAAGGCTGACAAATATTTCAATACTGTGTGCAATAGTTAATGCATGTATTGCAGTAAGTAAAGCAGTTGTCTGATGGGGGAGGGAATCTTATCTAATATAAGAGGACTAGGAATAAAGCCCATTTTATTGGGAAATAAAATGGGTCCTAGCGGCCAGTTCCTGGGGGTCTGGGCTGTGACCTGGGGCGTTCTCCCAGTCGCGGGCTGGTCTGGCATGGCCAGGAGAAAGCAGTGAGGCCCCACCCCACCCCAGAGCATCTCGGCTCCTTGTTCCGTCCCCGGGAGTGGCGTCAACAGTGTGAGGCCGTTCCCGGGGCCGGGAGAAGGTGGGCAGCCCCCTCACCCCGGAGCGTGTCTGGGGCTTCTCCCGGCCACAGGAGGGGTCTCGGTGCATCGAGAATGCGGCGAGGCTGCCCCTGCAGCCGGGAGAAGGCAGTGAGCGACCTGGCAACGGCGAAGCATGGCTGTGGCTTCTGCCAGCTGCAGGAGCAGGCTCAGCACATCAACGGCATGTCAACTGTGCATCAATGGCGTGGCAAGGCCGCTCCTGTGGCTGGGAGAAGGCGGTGACTCACCTCCCCAGGCTGGAGTGTCTCTGGGGCTTCTCCCGGCCGCTCCTGCGGCTGGGAGAAGGCGGCGACGCCGACTGCCCTCCCCACTGCGGAGCGTGCCTGGGAGGCTGCATGCGGGGCCGGGAGAAGAGAGGGAGGCCCACCCCCACCCCGGAGCACGGATGGGGCTTGTGGTGGCCGTAGGAGCGGCCGGGAGAAGGCAGCCCCCCCTACCCACCGCGGAGTGTCTGAGAGAGGACGGGCCGGCCAAGGGTTACCAGAGCTGGAAAGGAGCAGGGATGCCGTGTCTTCTATATGGCATCCCTGCTCCTTTCGGAAGGTGGAGGAGCACCTGGGGCGGAGGACTCTGCCAGGCTGCCAGTTCAGTCTGTGCAGTGAGTCCCCCACCGGGCAAAGCAGCCAATGCTTTGGACACTTGGAGGGCCCAATCAGGAGCTGCTTTGCGGCTCCTGATTGGGCCCTCTGAGTTTTCATCCCAGACAGGGCCCGCCCTAACTCCTCCCAGACAGCCCTTACCCTTTTATTTAATCCGCTCCGCAGGAGCGGTTTGAGATGATGCAACAGTACTGATGGAACGGCATGCCCAATCTGCTGTGATCGGCCAGAACTGGGGGATGGGAGGAAGACTTCTAACTGCGTATCTGAAAATGGACATCTTTCCATGTACAATACAAGCAGAGAGAAGAAATAGAAAAAATTAAGACGGCATTTCATGCTTAAACACACATCCAGTCAATCTCTTGATTTAAACCCAAGGGTGGATATCTGAAAGGCAGATATAAGATGTTCCTTAGATGCAGAAGTCTTTTAAATGCCATAAAGCCAAAGATCTTTCATAGTTTGTTGAGTTGTTCTGAACTGTTGGACCATTGGAACTGAGACTCAATGATTTTTGAGTTTGCTAAGGTGCTCAAGGAACATATTATAATTTTTGTAGTTCTATAAATCATTTTTCAATCCTTCCATTAATAATAGAAGAATCCTAACATTCCAGGAGTTGGAATGCCGGACAACATTTCAGAATAATAAATAAAATACTGCAGTGTTTGTTACTTACAAAGGACTTATTACTTATTTGCTTTACAAGCTGCCCTCCCCTCTCACTCTTCAAGTTGTTTTCTAGGCTCACAGTGGTAGTGGTCCCAGGATAAGCATTTCTATTGGCTTTCCTGATGGCTCAGCTGGCAGATTTAATTCTAATTCAGTAATTGTATTTAAGGAAAACAATCTACACAGGCAAGAAGCAGGCAGGCACTCTGGAGCCTTTTTAAAAAAGATGACTAGACAATAGAGCTATTCATAAAGTGTCTAAAAGCAGTGGGAGACAGAAGGTGTTCTATACATGAAAAGTATAGCCTCTTAAAATACAAACACAAATGTAGTCCCTACCTTGCAGTCATCTTTTGATTAGTTTGATCCCAAGCCAGTATCAAGAATGGGCTCTTCTATAACTTTCTTAGACTTGTTATGCTAACACAAGCCCAAATGATTCTTGAACTAAATACAGAGGCTCACTATGACCAAGTTTGAGAATTCCTGTTTATGATGCATAAATCTGAATAGGGTGGCTTAATCATATCAACTATGTTGCTCAAACCAATTTGTCTGAATTACTGAGTATGATGTAATACACCTTGATGTAATACGCCTTAATTTGTATGGCCCAGGGTAGCCTAATCTTGTCAGATCACAAAACCTAAACATGGTCGGATCTAATTTGTAGTTGGATAGGGGAACCTAATTTGTAGTTGGATAGGAATTCCAAAGTCAGCTATTTATTTTATTTATTTATAATAAAATCCCCAACAATATCATTAAAATATAACAATATATTGCAGAGACAGCTTCTATGAAAATATATGCAGAGATAGGCCATAGCAAACCAGCTCTGTTAGTCTCTTGTCTTGAAAAACCTATGATGGGGACACCATAAGGTGATTGTAACTTGATGGCCCTTTCCAGAGCCAATGTAATACACCTACCTTCTGGAAAACATCCCCAATATCTGGGATAAAGATAGGAGCACATGGCCAGAAGATGTCAGGAGCCTAACACAATTAGTATCGGCCTACAGATTGATTTACAGCACATTAAATAATTAAGGATCTCATGCATTTTAGTGTCTGACTGAACAACAGGAAATTCCCTTTTTTTGCAAACAGTTTCTATGAAAATCTATAACTTCTTAACATCAATTTAGTAACATCTCAGTACGTAAAATATAATGTGGAACTCTGTACCTGGGATTCATAACCTACAGAGAATGGTCAGCCAAAGTCACTAAGCCCTAAAATAGGGCCCTAAGTGTCCTCACTTGATCCACAGGTAAATCATTCCACCAAAGTCTAATCTCTACAGGTAGTCTCTTCCTCTGAAGTATACTTAACTGTGCATCCTCGAAATCATCACATTACAAATGTCCCAGAGCATCCTTTGTAATATCCCAGTCTAAGTAAAGAGAGGCCAGTGGAAAGACAGGGCCAGGCAATGGCCCATTATGCACGGCCGCCGAAACAGCGATTTCGGGTCACATGGAAAACGCGGAGGGGGAAGACACGACGCACACCGGTTATGCATGGGATGGGGCACGATGGCGGCAAAACCCAGAGTAACCGATTATGCACGCGGCGATCCCGGCGCCACTTCTGGTTGCGCCCCGGTCACCCGGAAGCTGCGCTTTCTTCCGCGTTTCGCAAACGCAGCTTTTTCGGTGGCATGCACCAAAGCTGCGGCCGGTTGCAGCTGGCACCATGCGTTATCAGCGATTTTAGTCACCGCCATTCCACCCCAAATGTGCGCTAAAACCCCCGTGCATAATGGGACAATAAGAGGATTCTTTACTTGAAAAAAAATGAGCAATGAGTGAAAGCAAGGAAATGAGTGAAAGCAAGCAGGATTAACAGAGGAGATTAAAACAGGCTGCAGAAAAATAAGAGTTCCATTGAGAAAGGTAACCATGGGAAGGGAGACACTGAGCAAAGTCCATATTAGGATAAGCAGGTACTGCCAAGTATAAAATTCTGTTTTAAGAAGCCTTTAGACTGATTGCAACGGTGAGAGGAACTGTCTGCAATGGTGAATGGTGATGCTTGTTTAGGCTTTCCTAAACCAGAAGATTCAGAAAAATTACTACTTATAACTTTAGGATGACTGATGAGAATCCTTGGAATTTTGGTTGACAGAAAGAGAGATGAACTCATCCTTCTTTAAATGAATTGTTCTCATTACTGTATACCTTAGAGCAAATTGGTTAGTGTGTAATATCCAACCTGTGAGTGATGATAAATCAAGGGAATTAAGAAGGTATACTGGGGTAGAACTTCTGTAATTCTTGGGCAAATGAAAGACTGGTAATGTTTTGCAACAGTAATATTAAGAACTTGGGTTTTTCATTTCCGCTGTAAACTTTGTGAATTGCTCTAACACTATTTCTACACAAGTGCAAACCTCTGCATCAATGTTTTTAAATAATTGAAGTTTGTAAAATTTTCCACACAACCTTTTGTCTCCCCAGAAGCAGATTACCTCACATTTTCCGAATCTACTTTTTGGGTGATTTTTTTCTCCCCTTTCAGATCTGAACCTTTTCAGTAAGGAATTCCTGACTTTCAGTTTTGTTTCCCACCACCCCTTTGTGTCATCAGTATCAAGGGCATTTCTGCACATCATTCAAAATATCATTATGCCAGCTGAATGGCACAGTGCAAAATCCTATTGTGCACCCCAGCCACTCCTCACCTTCTTGCTATCTCACTTCTTGTCTGCCACCTTTTTGCACTTCTTACCCCCCACAAGTGCTGCTGGAAATGTCAGAAGAGAGCAATACACTTGATACGCGACTCTCTTCCATCTGTCAATCAATCCTGGCAACCAACCCCCTTTCTCCATGTTTTAAAGAGCTTGTGATGCCGCTATTTTTTTTAAATCAATACTTCTCTGTTTAAACACCTATGCATCTAATCATAGATGCATAGGTGCTTTTTGAAATCCACTCCTTATGGAATAACGAGTCTTGATACTTAAAAAAAATTAATCTCATTCCTGATTTTTTTTTGGGGGGGGGAATTTAGACAGGCATGCTCTGTGTTACAACTTGGGGAAAAAAATAGTTTTGTCATTGCCTGCACACTTGTCCAGCTATCCATTGCTACAGGCTGTTCTCCATTTTTAAAAAGGCATTCCCATTCCCAGAAAGAAGGGAGAGGGAGGCAGGTGCAAGGGTAGGACATTCTTTGTATTTCTTTGGCTGGTGGCCTGCTGGTTGCTCTCCTGGAGTTTGTGCTAAATAGGTTGGGGAGTCCGCTTCATGCAATTCCCCAACTAGTGCTTTAAAATGGAGGATGTAGCGATCAGATTGCTGCCTGGATGCTGGATGTTGGCGACGTCATGAGGAGAGGCTGGAATATGATGATTACCTAAGGTAAGCATTTCACTACATTTAACAGTTGTGGAAATGCCCCAAATGTTCACCATGTCACCCAGCCTCCAGCTCTCCTCCAGCTCTCCTGAGTTTGTCCCCTGAGTCATCCACTAATTTTTAAATGTTTTTTTACAATATTATGACATTACTAGAAGCAAAGCGCATTGTAGCTGTAAATACAACGGGCACTAGCATGGGTGGAGGGTGTAAAATATATGAAAGAGAGAGGTTGAAAGAAAGTGATTAAGAAAGAGACGTATAAGGGGAGGGGGTCATGATTTTTCCCTTTACATTCTCATCCTTGTGTTACAACATATATGATAGACACATGGAAAGGGAAAATCTACATCTTCCCAGTCACACCAACATCAGCATTATTTTCCCTGCTGCAATTGCCTGTGATGGCAACCCCCAAAGCATTCCTCAGGTTGAAAATTGCAAACCTCATACGACTTACTGACGATTAAACATTCGCAAAGAGCCTCTCTGTGGCACAGAGTGGTAAGGCAGCAGACATGCAGTCTGAAAGCTCTGTCCATGAGGCTGGGAGTTCAGTCCCAGCAGCCAGCTCAAGATTGACTCAGCCTTCCATCCTTCCAAGGTCGGTAAAATGAGTTCAGGACAATTGACAGTCCAAAAGTGGCTCCTCTTCCACCGAGCAAACCTCTGAAACTAGCAGGAATATGGAGTTGGAGAGCTGATTTCTTATTATGTCCTTCCTGGATAAGGGTCTCCTGATTGGGTCTAAACTAACTGGGTGGGCCATTCCTGGATGAGGGTCAATCAGGTAGTGGATGACTTGTCAGTTTGGGTTTTATAAGGTTACTGATTGATGATGACAATTGAGCTTGGACCTGTGGCATGTTTTTCAAAAAGTCTTTTAAAACTGGATTTGGGTCTGGTTATTTTTGCCTTGATGTTGAGTTTTGTATTTATTTGTAGCTGTGTTCACATTTTATCAGCTTTTTCTATATAGAAAAAGCAGGATACTTTTTTACATTAATTAATATAATAAAGCACATTATGTCTGAACCAGATGAATTCCCAGGTGTAAAGTATGTTCGTTATCTGTGGATCATGCACTCTATATTAAGAAATAAGATGATACACAGGCATCTTCACAAGTCTATTTGCAAGTCAGAAATTAGTTTCATCAGTAAAGCTTCTATATCTCACACATTACAAAGACCTCAGATGAAGAAGAGGTTATGAACCTGAAAATAGCAGAATTGACACTACCGTCCACTTTAATATACAAGGATAATATCCACCAGCAGCCGAGTTGCAACATGAAAAATGAATATTACGGTATAATCAAGAAAGAGAAAGAAGGGATAGATAATTTAGTACACTTTACAGCTTAACAAGAAACTGCAGGATTTTGTCTCCAGATAGTGAAGCTGAACAAAAAATCTTAATAGATAATCTTTTAGTTGAGGCAATTTTGTCAAGCTCTTCACAACATCAAAAGCTTGCTAACCAGCCCAATTTTTTGTGGATTTGATATGGCTTTACTCTCCACAGCATTTGTTTGAAGTCCACAATATGCACCTCTGTGCTCTTTCACCCCAAAGCATCACTGTTCTATTTTCAAGGTAGATTAAACTATTCCAATTCAAAGTCAAAGCTGTACTAAGGGGGGGGGGATGTCCAAATGCACAAGAGAAAAAACTTCATTTTCCAATACTGTGGGTTGGTTCCTATGGAATAATTCTACTTGTACAATCAGAAACACAAAAAGGTTGTTCCAAATAGTGGTTATGCTAAGTCACCTTGAGCATATCTCATTTTGCGTTTCAGCTTTTGTATAATAGGACAAGTTATAGATGACATTGTAATTATCAAATTATTTTATAAGCTCTCCTCCAGAGGGAACCACCTTCTTTGACCAAATTACATTGCACCTCCAAACTGTGGTGTAATGGCTGCTTGTTATTAAGACATCTATGACCCTGATGCATGGTTGTTTCATTTTCATCCCTCAAAAGGAGACCAAAAGGACACCATGACAGATGATTTCAAAAGCTGTTGAGAGGTCCAGGAGAATTAACGGGGTCACACTTCTCCATCTATCTACTAGCACATGTCATCCACCTGGTTAACCAAGGATATTTCAGTTTCATAATGAGGACTGAAACCAGATTTGAATGGATCCACTCTTCATTCAGGGATCCCTGAAGTTTCCCAGCCAACATTTATTCAACCATCTTGCTCAGGAATCATACATCTAAGATTGAACAGTAGTTATACAACTCTCCTAAATCCAGGGTAGGTTTGTTTATGAGTGGGTGCATCCCTGCCCACTTCAAGGCACTTATCAATCCTAACATTTTGGAATTGAGGAGGATCCATGAGACTCTGTGGGTAGACCTGGATCCTAATACCAAAGCTTCTTTCAAAAGCTCATTGCCAAAACATTGTATCAAAAATGGGACTTCTTTGATATTTTGAACCCATAAGAATTTGAGAGAGGCCCAAAGCAGTTAAGAAGTTATAAAATGATGAGAAGAAGTTGATATCAGGGTAGGCAAAACCCTAGCTACTGGAGAGACCCAGCAAGAAAGATGTGGGAAGCGAAATCTCTAGATAGACTTGGATTGATGCGAAAACACAAACGAATGAGTGGACTTTATTCTATTTTTGTTACTGATAAAAATTCTGTTTTATCAACACTGGCGTACGCAATTACAGTGTGCTGGCAGTCCACAGTCAAAAAGTGTAAGATCATCCAATTCTTTTAAATAAGAGGAATAGAGAGAGAGGATGTGAAACTCATAGAGGTTTGGGACTGTGAAAACTGCCCTCTGTTGAATGGACTGTGGGAAGAAGATCAGTTTATTCCAAGAAATAGAACTTTCTTTTCAACCAAATTTTCTCAGCAAGATCTTCCCATTCCAATTTTTATCAGTTGTAAATATTTTAAGAAAATAGTCAAGTTTCAAGAAATGGTGTCAATAATGTTTTGAGCTCCAGTCACCATTAATTAATAAAATGTTTTATTATCCATAGAGACCTGGTCTTTGTTTTTGGGAAACATCAGGAAGTAAGTTCACATAGTACTGATGTTAGTTATAACTAGGCATGGGCAGCCCGGTCTCCTCCCCCCCCCTGCCCCGACATTTTCCAAGCTTGGATATATTGGTTCCCCAAAATATCATTATTTCCCAGTATTCCCAAATCCCAATATCAGTATGTTAGTGAGATTCAGAAAATATTAAGGGAAGTAAGATCTATTTAAATGCATGCCAAACGGCTTATCCTGTGGAAAAAACTCCCTCCTCAAGATGGGCTTGGGGTCTGCTGGGCATGACTGATTTGAACTGGGCCTCCCACAGAGCCCAACAAACAGCTGATCCCGCAGAGAGAACTTTCTCTGCAAGATCAGCTGTTTATCAGGCTCTGCAGGGTAGCCTGGTACAAACTGGCCCTGCCAGAGACCCCAAGCCCATCCTGTCAAAAGTGTTCTCTGCATCAGCTGTATGCTGGCCTCTACATGGGAGGCACAGTTGGGCCCACAGATATACAGGATGGACTTTGGGTCTGTGAGGGGTCTGCCTTGAACCAAGACCCCCAAAGAGCTTGCCAAACAGCTGATTATGTGGAAAGAACTCTCTCTGTAGACTCAGCTTGAGGTCTGCTAGGGGCACCATTTAGAATGGGGGGACACCCACAGAGCCTTCCTGCAGACAGCCATTTCCACAGTCCAATCTGCTTTCTTCTGTTTGGAAGGTGGAAATGAAACAGAGGGTTTAAATGGCTATCATTTAGAAAGAGCTGACTGGTGGACCCATCAAGCTGCTAGGTTTAAACGGCCAGCAATCATTTCAGTGATTCCTCAAAATGGAAGGAAGCAGAAAGGATCCCTGGAATGCCTGCATGCTTAACTGCTGACTGGCAAACCTATCAAGCTGCTAGGTTTAAGTGGCCCAATGAAGACCTGTCAGCCGTGAAAAGTAAACGAAGATATATCAAGCTGGCGATGGCGATGCAATAATAACACTTATTTTCAAAATAAACAAGTACTTAAGTGTCAGAACAATTTCCTAGGTACAACCTCATTTTTGTTTTTCTTCTTCAATGATAGTATAACATTAAACATAGAATTAAGTATAACAAACATAGAATAAAGAACATCTCATCATATACAATATAAAATAAAATTTTGTAGATTAATATTTTATTTTATAGTACCTGTTTCAATGTTATTTTTTCTATTTATTACCAACAGATTCTCTTATAATAATGCCCTCACTAAGTAACATTGAAAAAATGATATAACCAATCATTCCATAAACATATAAATCATATCTTGCCCTGGAGGACCAGAACCAAAGGGATGAAATTAATCTTTAATATTTTTGTCCATTTGAAGGCAACTCTAGGTGGTTTTTTAATGCCAGTCAAATCACTAACAACATTCCAGTATTTAGAGATAATATTCTTAATAGTAGAGGCTAAAGGTGAGTATTCCAGAACCCAGGTAAGTCTATTTTCATTGTTAGGTGATTTGTCTCTAAATAGAGAGTCTCTAGGAGTAGAAAAAGCTCTTTGACCGTTTATGCACTGGGAACGTCACTGCCCCACCTCCCGTGCAGGATCATAGATCGGGGTGGATGAGGTGCACTGGGCCAAATACTCCCCCATGTGGGTGCAGGAAGAGGTAGGGCAACCTGTCACGACTAAAACTCCAGTCTGCAGCCCTGTGTGAAACCTCCAGTGCATAAACAGTCTTTGGAAAGATTTGTCAGTGACCTTATCTGGATAGCCATAATCTCTGAGCCAGTTTGGTGTAGTGGTTAGGAGTGCGGACTTCTAATCTGGCGAGCCGGGTTCGATTCTGCGCTCCCCCACATGCAGCCAGCTGGGTGACCTTGGGCTCACCACGGCACTGATAAAACTGTTCTGACCGGGCTGTGATATCAGGGCTCTCTCAGCCTCACCCACCCCACAGGGTGTCTGTTGTGGGGGGAGGAATGGGAAGGCGACTGTAAGCCGCTTTGAGCCTCCTTCGGGTAGGGAAAAGCGGCATATAAAACCAACTCTTCTTCTTCTTCTTTTTAGGGTGCTTGCAGCTGACATAATTTCTGTTATTGAGGAACTATTCCTTCTGCATCTTAAAAACTGACCAAATGGAAGGTTCTTCTTGATGTGCTGGGGATGATAGGATTGATAAGAGAGCAATGAGTTACAATCTGTAGGTTTTCTAAACAAAGATACCTGTAATCCACCTATATTATTGAAAGAGACTAACGTGTCTAAAAAAGAAACACTAATATTACTATACGTTTCCTCAAATTTAATAGAAGGGTGTAGGCTATTTGTCAACTCAAAAAATCCAGAAATACAAGCCTCATTAAGCACAAGAAAAATGTCATCAATAAAGCTCCCCATAAAGATTATATTGGAGAGGTAGGGATTACTGTCAGCATTCAGAAAGGTACTCTTTTCAAAGTGTGCCATATATAGAATGACCACAGTGGGTGCCAGTGCACTACCCATACTAACTCCATCAATTTGTAAAAAGAACTGGTCCTTAAACCTAAAGAAATTAAAATTAGAACAAGGACACCTAATCTGTAAACCGCTTCTGTGGAGCTGTAGGAATAAAATGCTTAACGGCAATGTGGGAGGAAAAAGGGCAGGCCCTGTCCAGGATAAAAACTCAGAGGGCCCAATCAGGAGCCACGAAGCTCCTGATTGGACACTCTGAGTGTCAATCCAGGGCCAAGCAGCCAATGGGGAGCCGTGCAAAGCGCGGCTCCCCATTGGCTGCTTGGCCCGGCCTCGCCTGGCCTAGCCTGGCCAGGGAGTCGCCGCACAGATAAACAAGCCAGCCCGCATGGTGAGTCCTCCAGCCAGGTTCTTCTCCTACTAGGGAAAGGGGCAGGGACGCTGCATCGAAGACCTGGTGTCCCTGCTCCTTTCCCACCCCAGGTCCCTTACTGCTGCGGGGGGGCTGCAGGAGGCGGTGGCCTTCTCCTGGCCCCAAGAACAGCCTCTCCGCCTCCCTGATGCGGAGAGGCTGCTCCCGGGGAACGCTGGAAGGAAGGATCCCATGAAGAACAAGAGGGGGGGGAGATCAAGGCACACACAGACTCCACACACAAACACTGACAGTCCACAAGGAACGCTGGAAGGAAGGATCCCATGATGGACAAGGGGGGGGGAGATCGAGGCACACACAGACTCCACACACAAACACTGACAGCCCACAAGGAATGCTGGAAGGAAGGATCCCATGAAGAACAAGGGGGGGGAGATCGAGGCACACACAGACACTAAACACAGATACTGACAGCCCACAAGGAACGCTGGAAGGAAGGATCCCATGAAGGACGGGGGGGGGGGAGATCGAGGCACACACAGATTCTAAACACACACACTGACATCCAATAAGGATCCTGTTCATGGGCATGCCTTACAGCCCTGCCTGCTAGCGCCCGCTGTATTTCTCTTACAGCGGGCTTAAATTCTAGTTATATGAATAACTTGGGATGTATTGCAGTTTATGAAACGATTAAGAGCAATTTTTGGATCATTTATTGTAATAGTTTTGCCTTTTACTTTCCCCATAAACTTACATGCCTCACACGCACCACATTTAAAGCAGCCTACTGGTAAATGATGCTCTCTAGAAGTAAAATGTACTTGGGAAATGAGTTCTCTTATATTTCTCCTCCTTTTCCATGCAAAGATAGGTTTTGACTCATACCCTTTAATGTGAGAGATTAAGTGCCGATATTTTAAAAGTACATTTTAAATCTGGTGTGAGTAAGCAGAATGTTCTAATACACAAACCATTCTATTGCTTGTTTCACATTTCATTTTATTTTATTTAGACCTGGTTTAGAAAGGAATATATAGAGAATTGGAAAATACAAGATTGACACATGTATTAAACATTTATTGAGCATAATATGATGATATAATTTATATGTTTATGCAATAATTTATTATTTCATTTTTTCAATGTTACACTCTCTGGAAGACAGAGTCATTCATTTTGATAAAAGTAATCAGTAGCCAAGAAATAACAGAGCTCAATGGCGTGTGGGAACTATTCTCACTTATAAATATTAATCCCTCATCAGCAAGGATCAATATACACCCCAAGGACTTTTCTGTATTTGTTCATGGGCTCACTAATTACCTATAGACAGAGAAACAATTCCTTTAGTGGCTTGACACTCCATTCTTAGAAGATCTCAAATGTTTGTCCTCTTTAGGAGACATTGGTATAAACATCATCAGATAGAAAAAACTGCTACTTAGAGAAATAACGATTGTGTCATTAGCATCAACCTTGAGTTGCACAGCATTCTTATTCACTGGCATCAGATACTGTTAGTAGAACTGTCAGGAAGCCAAGACTTTACATTACTTAATGGTACTTGAATGCTAGATCTCTGTTTGAAAGTATTGGTCCTTCTGTCCTGCCAGAGACCCCAAGCCCATCCTGTCAAAGCCCATCCTGTCAAAGACCCCAAGCCCATCCTGCCCCCTTATAATTGTGTGGAGTGCCAAATATGACACAATCTTTCTTATGAAAACTAATTGCCTTTATCATATTTGCTAGAGGCAAACCCCATTGTAATGAGGAATACAGTGGGCGCTAGGATGCACAGCAGGACTGTGGCCTTCCAGGGGGCTGGCTATATGGCAGAAGCTCCTTCTCACCCTTGGACTCCAAACCTCAAGGAACATTCCTTTTTTATATATATATTTTATTTATTTTTATTGTATATGAAGTGCTTACAGAAAGATGAAAAGAAAAAGTAACAACCAACTAGCAAAATAATTATTGATACATGTGAGAGTGTAGTCTGTTATTATCTTAAAAAATACATATTCAGTTCCCATCGCATATTAGTCCTAACCTAAAAGTTACTGCTGTCTTTCTTAGCAAAGTAATTGTTGATTCATATGAGAATATAATCCGTTATTATCAAGTAATATATAGTCAGTTCCCATCATATGTTGGCCCTAACCTAAAAGTTGCTGCTGTCTTTCCTAAGAAAGACCAGGTAATTGCTCCACTGTTCATCACATTCTTCAGGTGGTCGCAAAACGACTAGATGACTAGAGACGACTAGAGCGAGTGTGGCGGAAGGCCCGTGACGAGGCTACAAGAACATCTCATCGCACGTTTATGAGGGCGTATGAGATGGCAGTGAAAGCAGCTAAATGTGACTTCTTTGCCACGGAAATTGCATCCGCTAGCTCTCGCCCAGCTCAACTATTTAGGGTTGTTAGATCTCTTACCGCCCTGGAAGATGGGCGCCAAAATAGTAGGAATTTGACCATCAGCTGTGAGGCATTTGCGAGCCATTTCGCGGATAAAGTCTTGTCGCTCCGCCACTCCCTTCCAGCTACAGTTAATACAGTTAATGAACTAGAGGCCCGTTGGCCGCCTTTGGAGGTAACGTTTGATGGCTTCAGGCGGCTCTCTTTATCCGAAGTGGACAGGTTGCTGGGGAGGATGAGGGCAACCACCTGCCCCTTTGATCCCTGTCCGTCTTGGCTCCTTAAGGGGAGGGATGGACGGATAGGTGAGCAGCTCAGGGATATTGTTAACTGCTCTCTCCAGTTGGGGGAGTTTCCTGAGGTGCTGAAGGAGGCGATGGTGTGCCCTCTCCTCAAGAAGCCATCCCTGGACCCACATGACCCTGCAAGCTACCGCCCAGTAGCGCATTTAGCGTTCCTGGGTAAGGTGGTGGAAAGGGCTGCGGC
The DNA here is from genome assembly GCF_049243985.1 of Paroedura picta. Taxonomy (NCBI): domain Eukaryota; kingdom Metazoa; phylum Chordata; class Lepidosauria; order Squamata; family Gekkonidae; genus Paroedura; species Paroedura picta. The sequence goes on from NC_135371.1 coordinate 98,690,478, forward strand.
GGACCAGCTCCTAGTGTTCCTGGAAGATACTTCGGCACTCGATCCATACCAGTCTGGCTTCCGCCCTGGTCATGGGGTGGAGACTGTGTTAGTCTCCTTGTTGGATGACCTCCGTCGCCAGCTTGACCGAGGTGGCTCTGCTGTGCTAGTTCTTTTAGATCTGTCGGCCACGTTTGATGTGGTCGATCACGAGCTGCTAGCGAGCCGGTACGGGGATAAGGGGTACAGCGTTACGCTGGATACGCTCCTTCCTCCAAAACCGGACACAGAGGGTAGCCGTGGGAGAGGAAGTATCGGTCCCTTACCAGCTCCCTTGTGGAGTCCCACAGGGCTCGGTGCTCTCTCCTACATTATTTAACATCTTTATGCACCCTCTGGCTCAACTGGTACGGAGCTATAGGCTGGGTTGCCACCAGTACGCTGATGACACCCAGCTCATTCTCCTCATGGATGGCCACCCGGACTCCCCCCCAGATCCATTTGCCAGATGTTTGGAAGCCGTAGCTGGATGGCTCGAGCAGAGTCGCCTGAAACTCAACCCCTCCAAGACGGAGGTTCTGTGGTTGGGCCATAGGGGGGCAGATCAGGAAGCGCGCTTACCCTTTCTGGCCGGGATGCAACTTAATATCGCATCTCAGGCCAGGAATTTAGGGGTGACCATTGATGCCTCACTAAAACTCGAGGCACAGGTTAAACAGGTAGCTAGCCGGGCATTTTTCCATCTTCGCCAGGCTCGGCTACTAGTGCCCTCTCTGTCCTCCGAACACCTGGCCACAGTGATCCATGCGACGGTCACCTCTAGACTAGATTTCTGTAACTCGCTCTACACCGGCCTGCCTCTGGGCTTGATCCGGAAACTGCAACTCATCCAAAATGCGGCTGCTAGAGTCCTCACAGCTACACCATGGAGGGCTCACATCCAGCCAGTTCTGAGGCAGCTGCATTGGTTACCGGTCGCCTTCCGGATCAGGTTCAAGGTTTTGGTTTTGACCTTCAAGGCCATCCGTGGTCTAGGCCCAGCATATATGAGGGACCGCCTTTTGCCCTATATCCCCCGCAGGGCTTTACGCTCTGCGGGGGTTAACCTACTAGTCGTTCCCGGCCCCAAGGAAGCCCGCCTGGCCTCGACTAGGGCCAGGGCCTTTTCGGTCCTGGCCCCAACCTGGTGGAATGAGCTCCCGGAAGAGCTGAGGGCCCTGCGGGAATTTCCAGCATTCCGCAGGGCCTGTAAGACGGAGCTCTTCTGCCAGGCTTATAACTGAGGCCGGGCAGAAAGAAGATCAGCCCCCCCTCACAAACTGGCGGTACAGAGCGTCACCCCCCTCCGTAGTTGAGGATGCGGAGAGCAAATGAGTAGATTACGCCATCACTGTTGCCATTACTGTAAATTATTGGTTTTTATTGTCATTTTATGGTTTTAGGGGACGGGGCTATATAAGCTGCCTCAAGCCTTCGGGGGGAGGCGGGGTATAAATATAATAATAACAATAATAACAACAACAACAACAACAATAATAATAATAATAATAATAAAGATGGGATTGTGCTCTTTTCCATGATGTATCTGCTGGTAGGTCTTGAAATATTTGTGCTTCTTGATCCACCAAACTCAGCGGCGTCACCTGATGCTTTTTGAGTAGAATAATTCTTGCAGCCTTACTGTCAGAGCCCACATAAGATATCACTTAGTTGCTTCTTGCATGCGGTCGCCTTTGAATAGACTCTGTATACTTTGTCATTCCGAATCTCTTCCTCCTCTAAGTAGTCTTCCAGGCTTTCGGTGATTTCCTTCCTTAGGTCTGTTTTCCCAAATTCTTCCGAGATGCCTTTGATTTTTACATTCCTAGCTTTAGATTCTAGTTCCAGGGCTTCGGATTTTTCTTCTGCCAATCTCTCCCGCTCCTGTTGATTAACTTCTGGACATTGGATTCTCGTTTGGTGTGTTGCCAGCTGAGTTGTGTTTTCATCAGCTATTTTTTTTTCAAACCGTCGATTCTGTCTGAGAGCTCTTTCTTGGTATCTTGAATTTCCTTTTCAACCTTTTTGACTACTTTCAGTATCTCTGAGTTGCCTTTGCATAACAAACAAAACATCTGTGCATTAGTTAGGTTTTCCATTGCTGTAAGCAGTCACAGATCACAGACAGGGCGTCATGCAAGAGTTTGGGCGATCAGGAATTATCACTTAGTCAATCTCCGTATTCTGTCAACATTTCTCGCTGATCTCTCCTTAACAAATTCTTAAGCTCTTTCTTTTGTTTGTTTTAACGAGTGTATTTAGCTGGCTTGCCTCCCGTCTGAAGAAATAATTCCCTTGTAAATTGGTTAGGGGGGAAGAAGGGGGGTAGTGCCTGGCTTTAAAGAAGAGGAAAGCAAACAGAGAACTCACAGTCTTTGCGCTGTTGATTCATCAGACTTGGCTCTCGTCAAGCTGTAAAGAGATAATCTTGGGAAAATGCAGAATTTTATGCGGCTGGCCGTTTCAAGCTTAGAAAGTTGTTTACGACAGGGACGCCATTATGGCTCCAGGCACAGGCAGTGGTGATCTGGAGAACTTAGTCTCCGCAGATCTGTAGGACCCTCAGGATGCCGTTCCCAGTTCCTGGGGCAACCAGCGAGTGAGATTTGCACATCCCACTCAGGTCTGCCAGGTGCTTCTGCTCCTGGCCCTCTGCTTGGCTCGGGAGCTCGTTACAGAACGGGCTAGCACAGTGCCATCTTCAATCGTCTCCCCTCAAGGAACATTCCTGACCCAGGGGTACCAATCTATAGCTGTTGCCTGGAAATCTCCTGGAATTGGACTATAGAAATCAGCTCCCCAGAGAAAAATGGCTGTTCTAGAGGGGTGGGGACTCTATAACAACAACTTGGAAGGGGGGAACTCTGTGGCAAAGAGGTTGCAGGATGGGAAAAGTTTTGCATTCTATGCATTCTACGCATTCTATGCATTCTATGAAACTTTTTCTTGCTCCATATAGACCAAATTTAAATCAAGAACCGATCAATGGTGTCCTGCTTTACCAATGTTAAAATCTGGTCACCTTACTCTACACACAAGAGAGGGAGAGAGAGAGAGAACACAGAAGACATAAGTATTCCTTTCTTATGAAATTTCAAACCTTATTAACCATTAATTACCTTTCCATTTAGGAAATACCTGAGTTTCTTGCTCCTTGGATTGCTCTGAGAAGCCATTGACCAAAAGGGATGGGGTGTTGAAGGACAAATGACTGTTATTATGCCATTTTGTTATCTTCTGTAATAAAATGTGATGATACTTCCAACAATATGCCAGGCTAATTGGCTCTCATGGGGAGGGCCCTCCCCTGCAAGGGCCATGTAGGGAAGCTGACATGCTGTCAGGAAGTGGCTGATGGCCTGTGATTGGCTGTCACTGGGATGAAGCAGAATATGGCTGCCTTCAGTGCAGGGGACCATCATTCTCCCAGGCCTCCCCATGCAATGGGGAGCACCGGCTGCCCCTGACACAGCCACCCATACTTCTTCCTGGCCTCTTCCTTAGGGCACAAAGTGCTGCCACCCTCCACTGTGGCCACTAGCAACCAGATGACCTGGGGCCATGGCCTTATGCTGCCTCCAAGCCCCACATGGTGTGTGGGACCAGCTCCTGGCCACTCCCTACCTTCTCTGGCCAGTAAGTGATCATCAGCTGTGGGGGAGGCTCCCGCTGGCTCCGTGCCCTGTGCCACAAGAGCTGTCAGGGTGGGGAAATTGCTCCTGCTTGTTCCCTACCCTGTGCAGGGAGAGCTCATGGCATGGGGAGGCTCTCACCCACTCCATACCCCAGGGGCCAGCTTCCACTGCGGCACTCTTCCCCACCCTCCAAGCCTCTGTTATATGCTAGGGCCACTGCTGACCTTCCCTGCAGCTGCAGCCTTCCTGCCTTCTGGCACAGGTGATGGGAAGTGAGGCATGCTTGCCATCCCAGCCCCGTGAGACTCTCTGCCCTTCTTACCTCTGGCACAGCCTACTGGAGCCTGGATGCATTCCACACCAGCTCTGCTGACCATGCTGCCCTCCACTTGGCTGGAGATCTGACTGCACCCTCCACCCCCACCCCACTATGCTTGCTGCCCTCCAGGCCTATGTAGCAGCTGGAAGCAGGCAAAGCTGGCACTACAGGCAACCTAGGAGATGGAGCTTCCCCCCCCCCATGCCGCCACCCTGACAAATGAGGAGACTTGGGTGGAGGGTGCTGACATGAAGCTTGCTCTATAGGCGGCCTCACTGCCAGCAGCACCCCCACCTCCACTTGGCATCACTAAGAAAGCATGAGGAGAGTGGGGGAGGTCCACTTTAAAGGCAGTGAGGTCCACTTTAAAGGCAGCAAAGGAGCTGTAGCCCCCCCCCCCAACACACAACAACCTGGTTTGGGAAATCAATGGCTTCGTCTGCTTTTGAAATGGGCTTCACCACTGCATCTACCTCTCCACTTTCCTCCCTCACTCCATGCTCTCATGGGGAGACCTGGCAGGTGAGGGGGGGAAACATAGTCCACTTTTAAAGTTTCCTAGTTTCAAATAAGAGGCTAAAACTAACGAGGCTAATGCCATTTTCTTAAACGCTAACATCTGTTTTCGTATTATCATATGCTAGTAGCAGAAACGCAAGCTATTTTTGTTTCAGAGTTTAAATCTGCCAAGAGCTGTGAAGCACCAAGTAGCTTAAAAGAATAAAATAATTTTATTAAGAAGAGAGACAAACTTTGTATAAAAAGGTAAAGGTAAAGGTAAAGGTATCCCCTGTGCAAGCACCGGGTCATGTCTGACCCTTGGGGTGACGCCCTCTAGCATTTTCATGGCAGACTCAATATGGGGTGGTTTGCTAGTACCTTCCCCAGTCATTACCGTTTACCCCCCAGCAAGCTGGGTACTCATTTTACCGATCTTGGAAGGATGGAAGGCTGAGTCAACCTTGAGCCGGCTGCTGGGATTGAACTCCCAGCCTCATGGGCAAAGCTTTCAGACAGCTGCCTTACCACTCTGTGCCACAAGAGGCTCTTAAACTTTGTATAGAAATGTATTTAGTCTGTCTTCATTCATTCAGTCTGCTGTTTTGGCAAGCTAGGAGGGAGTATAGTCAAAGAAATGGGAAGCCTCCAGATGAACCAATCAGGACACTAGAGAAGATTATGTGAAAAATATATAGAAATCCCTCATCTAACTATGCTGCATACACAGATCCTCTGCTGCCCCCTGTTGGATATTCTTCATATTCTTTTGTATCATGCACCCTGCAGATCTTGCAAAACAGGAGGGTCTGCAGATGAGCAGGGCTGGTAACATAAGATAAGAGAATCTGGAAAGTTCCTTTTGCAAATTGGGAACCACAGGATGCTTCTGATAGGCTGTTTACACTGAAGCTTTACAAAAATATACCTTAATAGGCTATATAGGAATTCAAAACTTATGTCATAATGCACCTCTGTGCATTTGCACTTCGGGTCAGAAGAATGTATAAAAGGTTAATACTTATGTGTATACCCCAGACTTCTTGGGTCATTTTACATGGTTCCATTTTTTCATTAAAGTCTTGTCTGCTTCAAAAATCTTCCTATTGTGTCCTTCATTGGGTGTTGGCATGCCAGCCAAAGAACTCACCCAGGTATCACTATGTATTGTGCTTCTGGTTCTGCATTATCTATTGCATATTGTTCCACTGTACTATTAATCAGAGAATTATGATTATTATCAAAAGATATTCAGACAATGTTCCAACATGAAAACAATGAAGTACAATAATGAAGATAAATGGAATAAAATGTCTGGAGCCATCTCTTTCTCTGCAAAAGACCTTTTGCACTAAGCATTGTGTGTGCTGCATAGTACTATTTGTATAAATCTTTTTCCATAGCACTATAGAGTGTCTTGTGCAAAAGACCTGCCACAGGACATGGATGTGGTATAAGAGAAGAAGGATGAGGACAACAAGGAGCCGCAGCAGTTTCCATCTCATACTGTCCCTCTGCCAAATGGCCCTGGAGATGAAGAAGCAGCTTCTTTCATGGTGTCCCACTGGGTTAATAGCTCTCTTACGCAAATCACTGGTGCGTTACTTCAAAGAAGTTGGCAAGTAAACAGAAAGAACAGTTGGAAGATGTTAGCAGTTGTAGATTTCAAAATAGAATACCAGCTTTGTAACGATGCGCTCTGTGACTGTCAAGATTGTGTGAAAATGTAACATTGACAAACTTATTATTTTATCATGTTTTAATCCACAGTAGACCATCTGGTCCAATAAATTCATCTTTGTGTTGTATGACACCTGGGGCAGTGTGGTTGTTATATTTTTCTTTACTTCCTTGCATCTAGTCCTTTCTATAACGGAGATTATACATGAGTAATTAGAAAGTTAATTCAGTTGAAAACTGCACTTGAAGGAGAGTTTTAGGAATACCATGGACCACCAAAAATGAGTTCTAGATTAAATCAAGCCTAAACTCTCCCTAGAAGCTAAAATGACTAAACTGAGGCTATCATATTATGAGAAGACAAGACTCACTATGGTCGGGACCAAGGAGAAACTATCAAGAAATGCTGGTCTCACTATTGCAAACTGAGGGAAGACCTGCTCCAAGAATTCTGGAACCACCACCCCATCTGTCTATTTAATTAACTAGGGATAATTCAGCTGCTAAACTGTTTGTGATTTTGTCTTATTGTTATCACCCACCCTAAGCTATATAGGAAGGATGGATTATTAAAAATTAGATTTCTGTTTTGTTTTGTTTTAATTTAAAATGGGAATAATGCTAGGCAAGGTTGAAGGCAGCAGGAAAATAGGAAGAGCCATCATGTCATGGATTGACTCAATACTAATGCCTACAGGGCTCTTCTGGTGCCTTCAATTCCAGGAGTAGAGTGTGATGGCCTCAGGTAGGAATTGGTTAAGAACATGGCCATGTGGTTGGTTACCATCCACCTAACACACCACCAGCTGCCCTGCCGAGGTGGTGGTGGCCATCTGGGCTCTACAGTTTCTCAGATTTTTGGTTCTGGGGAACTTCATTGTCCATGTGGAATCATTGTCCCCAGGACTTAGCTTGGACCTGGTGTCAACCAGGGCAACACTGAGGTTCTCGCAATTTGTTGCTGATCCCACCCATCAGGCCAGTGACATCCTTGATTTGATCTTATGGTGCCAGAGTAAAGGTGTATCTGATGGAATCTAAGGCCATCCCATGGTCGGACCACCATACTCTGAAGACCCAGCTCTAGGTGCCACCCCCTCCATGTTTGGGACCCTGCCTGATGGAATGACCTTCTAGAAGAGCTAAGGGCCTCGTCAAAACTCAGTTCTGAAGGTCCTGTAGGATGGGGCTCTTCTGCCAAGTATTTGGTTGAGAGAAGGTCTTACCCTTTGCCCTACTTGTAACATTATCCCTAGAGATTTTGGGGAGATAGGGTAGGGTTCTTTTGATTTAATGGCTAGCTTGTTGGGGTTGGATAATTGAATTGGTTTTATGTATTTTATTTGTATTGCATTTTACCTGTCATTAGCTGCCACGATCTGGGAATGGCAGCCTATAAGTATAATTAATAAATAAAAGAAGCCATGAACCTCAGTTTGCAAGACCTGTTTGCTTAGTAGCTGTGGTACTTTGTACTCCTTCACAAGCTCTGGACTCACCTGTGACACAGAATGAAACAGTATGGGCTAATGGAAGGGGTCTGGCAAGTTTCTGGCCAATTCATAGGGTGACAGACTGTTTATCCAAAGAAGTAAAGCCAAAGTAGATCTGATTCTCCAGGGATTCACACAAAGGCCCAAGGGCCCAAAATCAGCTAGGAGAATGAGGAAACAAATCATTCTCCAACAAGTTTCTTGTTCTCTTGTGAGTGTTCATTTCTTCTTGCCTTTGTATCTCTAGAGCCACAAAAATATGTAAAAGGAACTGCTTACTTGGCAGAAGTATTTCTGTTCGTCATTAATCTCAGCATTTGTTAGAAGTCCACGAACAGGCAGCGAGGTGTTCACCAAGGGTGGGACAGAGTTCTTAGCTAATTAACTTCAAAGTTGTTTCCAGACCTCAACTCCAGAATCTTGGTGATAAAGTAGTTTAAATTAGTCCACTCCCTCTAGGCAGAAGACACAGCACTAGGCAGTAGAAATTACTTGTATTATTGTTTGGGAATTAAACAAAAAATATGGAACTCTTCATGAATTTGTGTGTCATGCCAAGCTGTTTACTATATACAGTCTTATGCCTGGAAACAAAAGTGTGGCTATTAACATCAAGTATTGGCAGCATCTACATCATAATTCAGACCCACTGTGTCTAAGTTTTCAAATGCTCGAAGAATCTAATTCTTCAAATTGGCTGGTCCATATTGAAACCAAGATTAGGTCTTTAAGCATTGCACTGGACTCAGTATTCTGAGGCCTTCCGGACTATAAAATGCTGATGGTATCTGCCTTTATCTTTAATTTCTTGCCAAAAAAAATCAAAAAGGGCTTTTTCAATGGATATACTGGGACAAGGGGCTTTCCACTATATAATAAAGGTTTTGTACATTAAAAGGGCACAATATAGTGATAGATGAATTTTATAGGAAATCCCTTGTACAAATAATCCAGGTAAGTCCTCTTCTCATGTGTTTTCCCCCCATGCTTGATTTGTTTCCCAGCATAAACCACAGTGCTATTCAGCTCAATTGTTAGTTGAAATATATATGGAATATGAACAGTGCTGGTTTCTTTTCTTTTTTCTTCCCCAGGTTATTCTCATTAAGATCCACAGAGCTCCTTCACTCCCCACTAATCCCCTGTCTGCTTTATTGTTCAGCCACAGGGGGAATTATTACTTACGTTCCTCAGATTAATAGGATCATCATAAGCTTTTGCCCATCCTCAAAGCTTAAACGTTACATAGAAGAAAATATGTACAGATTGTGATCTCAAAATGTGTGCATGTGAGAATGAGTCCTGACTGCCAATGCCATCAAGCAGTCTGAAAATTACTTTCCTTCCCCTTAACATTGGAAAACATTGTCTGGTTCTGATAGAAGCTTTAACAGAGGTCTATTGGTTTATATCTGGACAAACTTTAATCTCAGAGTGGGAAGTCGATGTCTCATGTCTTTTGTCAATGCATAAAACATAAGCACTAAGGCAGTGGGTAGACCATGATGTTACATACTCTTTCTGCTGAGATATATTCTGAATTCTGGATATACATTGTAAGACAATTATGTGTTTTTTAGTATACTTCTTTAATCGCCTTCCAACCTTTTGAATTGATGGGAGACTGGAGATCCAGCAATGCATAATACAAACAGATAGAGCTTTGAAAGATATCTTAGCAAGAGAATAGTTGCATTACATGCAAGGTTTAGTTCTGTCTAGAGTTGAAAGACCCAGGATAACATAGAAAAATCAGGGGTGGGGGGACTGTTTTGTTGTTGTTGTTGTTGTTCATTTTTCCTAAGGCCTTTGTAAAAAAAAAAAAAAAACCAAAATCCAGCAGAGAAATTGGAAATTTTGGGAGCGTACTGAGAAAAAAACTGCCACAAAATATTTTCTCTTTTCAAATGTGTGAAATGCTTTTAAGGACAAGTGGGTATATCATAGAAATCTACAGATCTTAAATCCAAGATGCTTTCTGTACCTAGAAGAATACATAATCTTCATGCAAGGCTCTCATTCCTTTTCTGCTATTGTGTACCTTCAGCTGTCCTTTTGACCTGACTTGTGATTGATCTTTTCATCTCTTCCTAAAACCACTGTGACATATCTACCGAGACTGGGAACCTATCTTCAGTAGGAAAAAAAAATTAGAAGGAGGTGGGGCAGCAATTGCAACAAAGCCTCACAGGAAAACAAAAATTTCCAATGAGAACTTAGCTTTCTCAAACCAGATAGCAAAAATTAAGGTACATATTCATAGGGTGCCTCAGCTTGCAGTTAAGTATATTTTTGCAATTTTTATTGGAGAAAAATAAGCATAACTTTTAAATGGCATAAATATGGCAGATATTTTAATTTTATATGCTAAGTATGTAAGCAGCAGAGGTGGGTACGAACCTGGAAAATGGAAGTTTGATGGATTCGTGGGTAGTCTCGGGTCGAGGGGAAGTCACGAACCCCAAACCCTGACCTTGCACAGACCTCCCTCCACCCCCCCACCCCCCGTGTTCACAAACCTTTGGGTTTGCTTGAGTTCGTTAACTGTTTAGCTGTTTCCTAGGGTGCTATACATGTGAAATTCACTGTGGATCCTCCTGTATCACCTCATTGTGGACATGGTTTCTGGGTCTTGTCCAGTGTCCTGCCTTCTCCCCTTTGGCCCTGAGAGGTAGTCATCCACCCACCTACCTTCCCATGTCATAGTTTTAGAGAGAAGCAAGGTTTCCTATGGACTTAATGGATGATGGCAGAAAGGGGCATTGGGAACCCCCACGGGGGCCAAGTGGTGGTTGCACATATGACCATGAGGTTCCACAGGCTTGAAGGGGCCAGGATGGGGTGTAGCTCACAATATGTTCCACGGGGCTTAGGTCAAGTGTTCTGGTTTCCCATCCATCTACATACCAACCTAACCAAATTTCTACCTGCCTATCTAACCAACTCTCTAACTTCCTATCTAACCAACTATCTGCCTGCCTACCTACCTAAACAACCTGCCTACCTAACCAGCTATCTACCTACCTACCTAACCCACTATCTACCTGCCCACCTATACTACCATCTACCCACGTATCTAACACCTGCTGAGCACAACTACCTACATGCACCAGACCCAGGGCCCTGGGAGTATGATGTCAAATATAGCACATTCTGGCTCCTCCAAGCTTGTGGACTCTCCTGGTCAATCCCCACTCCACAGGCACATCCTCTAGATCCATTGTGCAGAATACACAGTGGTCCTGTCCCCAGGAGTCTCCCAAACATCGCTTTTGAAAGCACTAATTAGTAAGGCATTCTGCTTTGAATTTATTTATTTATTGCTCTGTTTGTTTCTATGCACATTCTCTGGTAAATTTGCATAATAAAAAGAAGAAACGGGTACATTGCCAACTGTACCCAAATTCTATCTAAATCTTAGCAAAACTGGATCCCATCTTTTTGTTCAGTTAAAACTACTGAGATGATCTATCACCATGCAATAAATAGTAAATCCCACTGAATACTCACTGTGTGTTAAAATTCCCTAGGATCTTAATTTTATATTTTTTGGCACATGTCCAAACTCATTAAGTTTTGTAGCCCTTGATCCTCAGACATTTTAACAGTATCTCATGAAAATATTATAGGGTTCCTTAACTAGATTTCTAATAAAAACGTGGTCCTTGTAAAAAGCACCATCTGTTCATTGCTTGAGAAATTAGGAACTGTGATGATCTTGGACCAGAGAGAAACAAAATGAATCATGAACTGAAAACAATGGAAAAGAGAGGGTTTGGTTTTCTATCCTCTGGCATGAAATATTAATACTTCTGCAGCGTGATCCTATGCACACATTCAGAGCAATCCCTACAGGGGATTACTCCCAGGAAAATGAACATAGAATCACAATTTTTGAAAATAGTTGGAAATAAGTCAGATATAAACTTTAAGTTCTGAATATTGTGTGACATAATGGAAACAAGTTTAAGCCCATGGGACTCATGGGCGGGGGAATCCCATATCCCCCACACTTTCTTACTGAGCCTGGTATGCTCCCAGACTCCCCTGCAACCACCACCAGATCTGCTGCCTTCAATCATCCCTGCCTGCTCTCTGTCGCTTGCCCAAACAACTCTGAGCAAGCCAGCTGAGCCTTCCGTCCCCATTGTCCCACTCTCAGCAGCTCACCCTGAGTAGCTCTGGGCAGCCCAGCAAGGCTTCCCTCAACTTGCTCCCACCTGCCAGCAGATCCAACACTCTGTTGCCATGGTGACCACTAGGCCCATACACAGCTCCATTCACTGGATTTAAAGATTTCCAAGCTTCACTATTAGAATATTATATTATGCATAGTTATATCTTGTAAAGGACTGGATGTATGTTACATGAGAGAACATGGGAAGAAAATCCAGATGTATCTGAACAATGTATACAAAATATATTCCTCTCAACAATAGCCACACTAAGAACCAGGGAAATTCTCCAAAGATCTAATATAGATATTAGAAGCAGCATATGATTCTTCATCTCTCAGTTTTCTGCTACCACAGCTCTGTGGTCCATCTGGGGCAGAAAAGAGAGCAGATAACTCTCCAATTAATTCAGCAGAAATGATCAGGCATCATTTGTCTGGCCCCAGCCTCCACCTTCCAAGCCCGGCCAGAAAGGGAACTGCCTCTCCTTTGGCAACATTCTGTGTTGGAGGTTAGGATGTTTCTTGTGACTTACCTAAAAACTGCCATTACTAAGCCCCTCCATATACAGTCTCATATATCATAACAGAAAAATATTGCTTATTGCTGAAGTGATATTGTTATACATATGATCCACAGAGAAAATAGAAATATGTGCAGTGGGATAAATCTTATCCAGAATGTAGGAGTGCAGATTATTCCACCTGTCTTTAATATTCTGTTCTGTTTTATTTCTGTTCTGTTCTGTTTAATAATCTGTTCTGTTTTAAGTTAAAGTTTTATTTATTATATTTATATTTATATTTTCTTGAAAGAGATAACTGAATGAAGTATAGTTCATATAGTTTCTCTCTGCACTCATAAATCTCTCTAATTAGTTAGTTCTCTGTAACTTGTAATCCATACATTTCCAGAGATTCTTTTACCAGTGAAGTCAGAAGCCACTGGAAATCTGCCATCCATCCAAGTAATTATAATTCCATAGTGAATCTTAAAAACTAGCTGAAATATTATAAATATTATAAATCCATAAAAAAGATAGCGAGTAGGTCAATTTTATCAGCAAAAGCTGCCTTATTCTGCACTGCCATTGGTATTATCAGAACCCAAGTGGAGTCTGAATAAATCAGCTCCCTCCCTAGGATTCACCAATCAGTTGGATCTTCCCCATAGGGGAGATGTGAGGATAGAGGAATACATTTATATCCTGGGGTACAAATGCCTACAGCAAGATAAGTCTGGAAACACTCCTGTTCAGGTTACCATTTCCTCAGAAGTTGCCATTGCCTCCCTCTACCTCATGACTTCAGAATTCCTTGGAGGTCTCCCATCCAAGTACTAGCTAGGGCTGACCTTGATGAGTTTCCAAGATTTTTGTTAGCAAAGGTAGGAGTGAAGCTGGCCTGTTTTGGTACCAGTTCTGGCAGATTCTAGGAGGACAGCAGAACTTTTCGTAATGGTAATTCCCTAGAACTGCAAATGACTCGTCGGATGAGCAGGTCTGTACCTAATTAGTGCAACTGTCTTTAATAATTGACTTCTGCCTACTACTTGCTGTTTCTTAACTTCATTGCTATTTTAATGTCTTGTTATTTTAGTTATCAGTGGATTGCTATGTTAATCTGCAGCAGCACAACATTCTAAAGCAATAGCATCAAGAGTGCAGTCCTATGCATACTGTAGTTACCCCAGTCTAAACCAAGTCATTTCAATGAGTTTAGAATAATTGCATAGAATTGTGCTGCCGAAAAGCTTTTCCAGGACATGCCCTTTCATCTGTTAAAGCTCACTTTCTAAGATATATGGAAAAATGTGTGGTCATTAAAATGCTACTGGACTCAGTTTTTGCTTTTAGTTTGTTAACTGTAGGGTAATCCTGGTGCTCCAGCATCCAAGTAAAAAAAAACAAACATTTAGGAACAATAGCAGAAGCTGCATCTAAAATTAAGTTAGTGTTTTATTAAAATTTCTCAGTAATGCTTAATTAATTTGCTCTTTGTTATTAGCATAATCATTAATCCAGCTAACAATTATTAAAGGGACTTTATGGTGTGCTAGTAAAGTAAATGCAACATCAGGGAAAAGCCTTGATCTCTATGCCCTTTTCCTGGCCTTTAAAAGCCACTGGCTGGCCAATATGTAATACAGGATGCTGTACTAGATGGACTATTGGGTTGATCTAATAAGGTTTTGTCTTATGTTCTTATGCTTTAAATATATCTGGCCAATATGCAATCGAGTCTATTTTGATTGGTCAAATGGCCAACCTAGGACAACATCTCATCTGTTAAACTGTTTCCATAGTTTGCAGGAGTAAGTTACTCCCTATTATCCAAATTGCTGTGTATTCCTCATGTGTCCATTTGTTTTTACCCCTTTGCTTCAACTATTCAGAGAATCATAAAAGATTAGAGTTGGAAGGGGACACACAAGCCATCTAGTCCAACCCCCTGTTCAATACAAGATCAGCCTAAACCTTCCATGGTAAGTGCCTGTCCACTTGCTTGAAAACTGCAAGTATGGGAGAGTTCACAACCTCCTTAGACAGCCTATTCCACTGCTGAATTACTTTGACTGTGAAATTTTGTCTTTCTTCTTCTTTCTTCTTTCTTCTTTTTATGCTTTAGCTGGCAATTGGTGGAGCAGGTTGTCCTCTCAGGCAATACACTGCTGTAAGTGCCGCTGGATTTTTTGCCTTATTTATAATATGTTTCCACTCTAGGCAATTGGTGGCAGTAGTTTTGGTCATATGGATAGTCAATCGCTGGTTTCTAAGGTCTTCCTCAATCTCTTTAAGCCATGTTTTCTTTAGCGTCAGTCAATGGATCTCCAATGTATTAATTTCTACATTGGGAATGAGACACATAGGATCCAGCTATTAGCATACTGATTATATTTAATACCTGTCCGGGTAGGGTTGAGACACCCCAAGATCTGCAGGTAGATATAGAAGAGAATAATAGAAGGGAAGAGAAGTCATAAGAGTGTGAGGGTTTTATTTTGCTGGGGGAGGGCGAAGCTGCGGCAAACGGGGCGGTGGAAAAGGGAATGAGAGAAGGCATTAACTATTTTCTCAGGAACAGCCTGCCAGAACTTAAGGGAAACAAAGGAAAAGAAGGTGGAGGCAGGATGAGAAGAGAAGGGGAAAGAGAGGGGGGAAATTTAGAAGGAAGTACTTATGTGCGGACCACGGAGAAACGTCCGGAGGCAGTCAGGCGGGACGAGTATTCCCAGTTAGCCCGTGAACGGGGCGGTGAGGGGGAGAGATACAATTGGAACCTCCCCGCTCATCCATCCCAGGGAAGGGCCCGACCAAGAGTTCGCCGGAGTTGGTTCCTGGAAAAGAAAGACTTACCTGCGGTTATGGAGACGCCGACGAATGAGAAGGACGAAGCCGGAAGTGGATAGGAGGGGTTTTTGTAGTCAGGTGGTGTGGCTGCACAGTGTGATATATGGAGGAGAGCGGGACGGTGGGGGTGGTTGGTTGTCGGTTGTTGGAGAGTTGTAACGGGAGCGGGATACGAGGTGGAATGGAATAAAGAGCAGATGAAATTGACTTTCGCCTAAACTGTTCTGTACTTTCCATGAGGAGACACAGTCGCCACGGCAGAAAAGGACACCCCTTAGGGTGCCTCACAATACCATTTAGAAACCTAAAAGGTTGAGCAGCAGCAGAATAAGTATAAAAATTAAAATGCAAATATTTATTACAATACATGTGGACATATAAAACTTAAAAACATTAATGTATATAATGCTTTGTTGCACAAATCCCAACATTTTGACACATGGATAAATGACCAAATGTGTTTCAACCTCACTTGAGATCTTTAGTGGTCTCATACTTAAATGCACTCATGTGATGTCATGGGGACTATATGG
The DNA here is from genome assembly GCF_049243985.1 of Paroedura picta. Classification (NCBI taxonomy): domain Eukaryota; kingdom Metazoa; phylum Chordata; class Lepidosauria; order Squamata; family Gekkonidae; genus Paroedura; species Paroedura picta. The sequence goes on from NC_135371.1 coordinate 98,706,178, forward strand.
TGATGTGCTACATTCCATGAGACACATGAGAATACACTCAGGCACAGAAAGGGCTTCTACAAGGCTGGCATTTTGAAGAATTAATATTTTAATTGGAGGGCTCCAAGAGATATATTTGGATATTAGACCATTGAAGAAAACCCCAAGGGGAGGTTGAAACATGTTTGGTCATTTGGTATTATAAACAAGGCCAAGAAATCCAGCAGCACCTACAGCAGTGTATTGGATGAGAGGGCAACCTGTTCCACCAATTGCCAGCTAAAGGATAAAAAGAAGAAAGAAGAAGAAAGACCTATTGGCTAGGAAAATTGCATTTAAAATGTACTTCTCCTTGAGTGCTGTTGACCTAATCTTCTGCAAAAGTATATACTAGTTCACCCAAAAATCATTCCTACCCCTTTCCCTTGTTGAATCACATTGGTCAGATTGAATTTAACTGTGAGTCTGCATGGCATGCACTAAACTTGAAAACACATTCCTGCTTTATAGGCAGAAATTTAGGAAAACAATAACAAGCAAACCTTTCTTAAAGATGCTATTGATACAGTTATTGCAAATTATGCTCCCGAATGCTGCTCATGCCTGGTTTCCAGGGCAACATTTAGGTCAGGAGCTAATATAGGTCTTCTTTTACTTTAATATTTTAAAAGAACATTGTCTTTCCCCAGAGAAATGATGAGACATATTTAGGTGGTTGTCGGGTAACAAAATAAAACAGTGATTTGTGGGTTTTAATAGTTTTCTAGATGCCTAGTTTGTATTTTCGTTCAGCATTTAAGTCCTTAAACCCATATAAAAATATCTATGGCTTTGGGGAGGCATTTGCCAGGAATCACCGACAATGCCCTTGGAATATTTTTATTTGATGAAGAGCTCTCTATATCTCCAACTAATAATTTCAACCTGTCAGGGCATTAATCCAGATTTTTAAAGAGGATGCTGGGGCATGTGAACATACTAAAGTAACTGATAAACAGGCAGAGAGCATCCCATCCTTCCAAATGCATTTAAACTAACATAAATTGACATTTTTTAAGAATACATTTTAAAATTGCAAGGGAAGAGCCACAGAATGTCATTCTGTTTGCAACTGAGGGAGCAGCAACAGAGCTTGGTTGATGCTGGCTGGTTTTAGCCTACAGGCACATTATCACGGTGTGTCCCCAGCTTTCCAAGAGAAGCTATAGTCCAGAAGGCAGGTGTGAATAAAGTATGCAAGGAAAGCTGGCATAACACTGAATGGGACTCGTGGGATGAAAAGGCGGAAAGTAATAATAATAATATCGCCAGGAAACAGATGTTGCAAATTCTAATGTTATTTCAGCACTGCAATAGCCAGACTACAGCCTGTATGAACAGGGTTAGCTTCATGAATCTCAGCAGTGGAGGCAAACTGGAACTGGGTTTGCATTACTTGCATATTACTTGCTAGTGTTTCACATCTGCTTGTTTACATCTGAGCTGTCTCTGCTAATTATTCACCGTGCTTTTTCCACTAATTACCTGCCTGTGGACATCACTGGGATTTCTCTGAGAGATCTCGCAAATAGAATGAATACCTGCATAAGAGACTTCCTGATATGTAGACAGAGGAGGTGGTGTAACCTCCTTAATTACACATCAGGTGAACAAGGATTTATTATTATTACTATTACTATTATTACTATTATTATTATTATTATTATTATATTTATTTCCCGCCTCTCCAGATAGGCTCGAGGTGGGTCACAACAACTAACCCCATTAAAATTCCCATTAAAACATCAATCTACTAACATGACAGCTAAAAATCCCATCCCTCCCCCAATTATCAAAGAGGTGAAGAGGAAAGGATAGGGGAGTAGCGTACACTCCAACTCCTGGGGGGGGGGGAAGCGATGTCCCTGATTCGCTGACCCCAGCCTCAACCATAGACCTGGTGGAAGAGTTCCGTTTTACAGGCCCTGCAGAAAGCTGACAAATCCTGCAGGGCCCGCAGATCACCTGGGAGCTCATTCCACCAGGTAGGGGCCAGGATCGAAAAGGCCCTGGCCCTCGTCGAGGCTAGGCATGCTTCCTTTGGGCCGGGGATGACCAACAGGTTCTCACCTGCAGAGCGTAAGGCCCTGCGGGGGGCATAGAGTGGTAGGCGGTCCCTCAGGTATGTGGGTCTCAACCCACGTATGGCCTTGAAGGTTAAAACCAAAACCCTGAACCGGATCCGGGCAGCAATTGACAGCCAATGCAGGTTATAGAACATTATTATCAAAGAATTTGACCAGAATTTTAGAATCTACAACTGGGAAACCACAAGGACTTTCAGGAAGTGTGAGCTCTGCAAAGAAGTTGAGAGGGTACAGGCCAACAGGTGTGGCCAAAGGGAACAATGGGTGGAAGAGGTTAGAAAGGAGGAGGAAGGAGGAAGAGATGAAGGAGAGAACCAGGAAAAAGCCTTGAACCATAAATTGAACTTCATTTTCCTGGGTAATGCCCATCCCTAATGATTACTGGACATCTGGTTCAAATCTAGACAGCTAGGCAGTATGCACATGAGATATTGTCCCGGACACAAATAGATTAGTTGTTTGAAATTGCAAACGTGAAACATTTATCCATATAGCTAAAGTAATCCTATTTGTATAGGCCAGGGGTAGTCAAACTGCGGCCCTCCAGATGTCCATGGTCTACTATTCCCATGAGCCCCTGCCAGTGAATGCTGGCAGGGGCTCATGGGAATTGTAGTCCATGGACACCTGGAGGGCCGCAGTTTGACTACCCCTGGTATAGGCTCTCAGTTGCACTGATACTATTAATTATATCAGAACAATTAATTGTACTGGTAGCCTTCTGCCTTTCTGGTGGCTGTTCTCCATATGAGCTCACTTCTTCATTAATGAAGTTGAAATAGAAGACACACAGCATCAGTACTGCCGCATCTGGTGAGCTGTACTCTGTCACACTTCCAATAAATCAAAGGCATTACACAGAGTAAGATTTCCAAGATTTAAAAAAAAAAAAAACAGAGCTGAACCACTTCTCAGTTTTCAGTCCCTGATCCAATTTATTTGAATGAAGAGATCATTAACATTAATTGGATATGCTGAACCATTTTATGATGGATTTATTCTATGTGTTTATATATAACTTACAATGAATAGAGCAGAATGTCCTCTTCCTGTCTGAATAATAATTAATGTGCATTGGAAACAATGTGCAGAGATACAAGTATGTCTACATGGATTTTATTACACAAAACATATTGTTAAATTTTCTGTTCTATAATGCAGAACCTATTGGAAAAATTATGAAAAAAATATAACATATATATGTGCTATAATGAAATATATGCCACTGAACTAGGTTGCTGTATATCATTTAATAGTAAGATTAATGCGTAGAGCAGGCTTTCTCAATCAGCTTACCTTGGATTACATAGTGAGTATTCTGGTGCTGTACTGGTGGCTGCTGCCAAAATAATATTTTAAAAAATCTGCACACCAGATCTCCAGTAACCTAACAGAAGCCTTGCTGGGCAAAATCCCCAGCTAGCTTCACACACTGGGCATGCACTAGGAAATGTGTGAGCAGATGCCATGGTCCATGGGCAGCATGTTGGGGATCCCTGGAGTAGAGATATATTCCCCAGTTGGGTTTCCGTCCTGGCCACGGGGTGAATACCGCACTGTAAAAGTATGTATTTCTTAAGTAGATCTAAGTGGTTTTAGTTTTTTTTTCTATTCAGTTGTCCATAGTGGCAAAAAAAATACCATTTATTTTCTGGCTTCACAGTCACAAGCTTTTAGTAGGCTGAAGACAAAGTTCAGAGATCAGACCACATATATTATTGCAGTTCCAACTCAGACCTTATTATTATTATTACTATTATTACTATTATTACTATTATATTTGTTACCCGCTGCTATCAGCAAGCCATCTTGCGATGGATTACATAATAAAACCCCACATAAATACAGTTAATAACCCCCATTAAAGTACAAACCCTGGTAGCGAAAAACCTATCATCCCACCCCCACAACAACTAGCCCTCTTTCGGTGTTCCATGGAGGGATTCTACAAATGCTGGCAGTCCACCACAAAGCTATGGACTTTGTGCAGAGAGATAGCAGAGAGTTCCTGCAGAGCCCTTAAGCTCTTCCAAGAGCTAATTACAGAAGGTTGGGGCCAGGTGAAAAGGCCCTGGCCTTGGTTGAGGCCAGGTGAGCTTCCCAAGGGCCAGGGACCACCAACAAGTTGGTACCCACAGAGAATAAAGCCCTCTGGGGCAGTGGTCCCCAACCTTTCTGAGGCTGGGGACCGGCAGGGCATCGGGCCGCGCCCGCGCAAGCTTGCGGCCTGGGAAGTTTTTTACTGCGGGGGGGGGGGGCGGGGAGAGGGAGCCGCGGCACGGCGCCATGGCCTTCGCGGCCCGGCACCGGGCCACGGCCCGCAGGTTGGGGACCACTGCTCTGGGGGACATAGGATGAAAGGCCGTTCCTCAGATATGTGGGGCCAGACTGCAAAGGGTCTTAAAGGTCAAAACCAGAACCTTGAACCTGATCCAGGCTGCAAAGGGTAACCAATGCAGCTGCCTCAGCACAGGCTAGATATGTGCCCTCCAAGATGTTCCTGTGAGGACCCTAGCTGCTGCATTTTGCACCAGCTGCAATTTCCAGGCCATAGCCACGAGCAGGCCCATGTAAAGCAAGTTACAGAAGTGAATTCTGGAGGTTACGGTCACATGGATCATAATGGCTAGGTGTTCTGAATACAGGTAGGGTGCTAGTAGCCTCGCTTGGCGAAGATGGCAAAATGCCTGGCAGGTTACCCTCATGACCTGTGCCTCCATGGATAGTGAGGTGTCCAGAATCAGCCCCAAATTTCTGGCCAGGGGCATGATGTTCAGTTGCTTCCTAGCCAGAGTGGGTAAACACACTTCCTGACCCACCCTTTTCCTTCCTAGCCATAGGACCTCTATTTTGGACTGGTTGAGTTCCAGATGGCTTACCCAGCTATGGCTTCCAAACCTCTGGCAAATGGTTCTGGGGGGGGGGGGTCGGGTAACCGTCCATGAGGAGATAGAGCCGGGTGTTATCTGCATGTTGATGACAACCCAACCCAAAGCTCCAAATCAGCTGGGCCAGAGGGCACATAAAGATCTTGAAGAGAGTAGGGGAGAGCACCACCCCCTGTGGACCCAACAAGGGAGTCCAAAAGGGCACAATAACTCATCCCCTACTAACAACCTCTGTGTTCTGCAGGAAGGAGATCAGCCATTGAAGGGTTGCCCCCATATCCCCATCCTGGTGAGGTAGTGGGCCAACAACTCATGGTCAAACACATCAGATGCGGCTGACAGATCTAACATCATGAGGATGGACGAACCACCCCGATCCAGCTGCCGTCTCCATTCATTGTTATAATGGAGCAAAAGCCAAAGGAGCAAGCTTTAATAAAACTGCAGCAAAACAGTTTAGAATCTTTATTATTATTAGAATCTTTATTATGCACACACAGCTTACTTTAGATTTTCACTGCCGTTAAGTTGGTTTTATTTTGAATGCTGTGCATGCACCCTGCATCTTCTTCCTCCAGTTTTAGGATTTGCAGAGTATATATTATGCATAGTCATGAGAAAACCTGGACATGTGTCACAGTGTTGAAATTTCCTCCTTTTGTGTGTGTGGCATGGTTGGTCTCCTTATTGGTCAGTTTCATGCTGGGCATGTTTTCTGAAATTTGATATAGATTCTTCAATCAATATTTACTCTTGGGTAACTATCTTAGCAGAATGTCAGTGGTTCTCCCCCTTTCATCAGTACACAAGCTCCACTATTGCTTATTTTTTTCCACAATGTAAACTTTGGTGATTTTTAACAAGCAGGATGAATCTAATGATATGAGTTCATATAGTCTCAAAATTCAAACACCAGAGTGAAGTAAATACAGTGGCTAATCTAACTCCTTGCAGCTATCACAATACTCTTGGCCAACACTGGAAAATTAAAAGGTATACAATTTAATAAAGATTTTTACTTACGCTGCACTAAGCATAAAGACAACCACATCAGGTTGTCTCACATCTAAATACCGTAGACCTTTACTTCTCTATATTCAAAGACTAACAGCTATAATGTTATCTACTTACAATATCCCATATGAACAAAACATTAGTGTCTGCTGATCTCACCCACTACTGCACCAAGCTGCAGCTGGGCAATCAGCCTTCTCTCACTGCCTCAGATACTCAGTTCCTCCTCAGGTTATTGGTTTGACCCAAAAGCATAATCTTTCCTTGCCTTCAATGGAATATTATAAGGTCTCATGCAATCCTTTGTTTTGTACACAGGCCTTTTCAGGACCAACCCCCCTGTGTCATTTTGTTCATCTGCAGTTGAATAAAATCATAAAAGGTTTTCCAGTCTAGTAGTCATTCTATTTGGGTACTGCACACTAGGCAAACAATCCTAAAAGGCCCAGACCAGACCCTGGGCCATCAGCATGACTCTCCAAGTCTACCAACCAAAATACAACTTAGAAGAACTCAAGGGCTTGCTGGGGAAGGTTTCAAACAATGCGGAATGCACTATCAAATGCTAGCTGGAGTTGCAGTGGCTGCCATTTCCCCTCTAATGGTGGGAAACCTATTTAATACCTATTTAATACAAGGAGGATACACAAGAGAGGGCATCCTTCTAGATGAGCACCATTCCAATAACGGAGGAGGCGTCTGAATTATGTATCCTTAGTGAATCCTACTATTTTCCCAATCACCCACACAAAAGCTAGGAACAGGACATAATCTTCCAAGTGTGCTTGATAAACTCTGTGTTCTCTCTGTGCTGGTGAGCCATGCCCCACAAAACCTCATGGACCTTACTTAAAAGGCACTAAATGCGGTATTTAATAGTCAGTTTGCTTCAGGGCTTTATCGTTATCAATGTAGTCTTCAGCAGAGCAGTCATGACAACTGCAGTTTGTTGCCTCATTATTTCTTTTGGCAAATTGGCTTGTGTCGATGCAACTGCACTAGTGCAGGTAGGTGGAAGAGGTGGTCTTCCATTCTCCCCAGATGATTTTTGTGTCTGATTTTCTCCAAGTAGCCTGAGTATAGCGCTTCAGCTTTTATCCTTAGCAAGAGCCTGCCACATTATATGCAAACCAGAAACGTCTATCATAATCATTATTAGAGTTAATAAAACCTCAAACACATAATGTTCCTGGAAAGCATGTGACAAAAAAGGCCATAAAGACCAATAAATGGGAAATTAATGAAGAGAGTGTTTGGCTTTGAATTTATGATTCAATTAATTATTTCCTTCAGTTCACAAGTCAGTATTTTTCATTATAAGATGTAGTAGGCTTCTTCATGTTTCTGCATATCTTAATATCATCCATTGCAGATATTTAGAATTGGTTTTGAAGTGCCAAAAATTGGGATAAATATTTATTTTAATAGAAATACCTCAGGCATTTTATATTTTACCTTTCATAGATCTAATTTCATATTCCCTGATAATTTATGGACTGTCAAATTAATATATGGGCAGAATTTATTTGAAAGCCCTCCAGAATTCAGTCAATTGTAAGGGAATCTCAGCTAGCATGACATTGAGGTGTTCATATGTGTGTGTGTATACATAAAATATTTATGTACATGGTTTATATGTGTGTGTGTTTGTGTGTTTATGTGTGTCTGTCTGTGTTTCATTCTTCTATTCCCAAGATTTTAACTACATTATATAACAAATGGATTCACAGTGAAAGATGAGGTATCCCAGGATTATTGGAACTTGACTTGCAAATGTACAAGCCCCTCAGCCCTATATGCCTATAAATGTTCAAACCAGTGCCAATGAGTTCTGTCCCTTCTCAGTGAAAGCTATATCCCTTGTGTTGCCTTTTAAATGAAAAATCATCAAAAGATGCAATATATTCCTGTGTCACCCTGATTACATGATATGTGCTGAGTACGACAGAAGCAAGACATGAAGATGCCAAGCTGCCAGAAGCAATTTTGGAAAGCCAATGTGCATAAGAGTAAGCTAGATTAAAGCAAGAGGAGATAATATGATATAGCCTTGAAACAGTGGTGTGTCCACTTCTAAAGAAGGCTACCTTTGACCAGAAAATTGCTATAATTATCGACTAGTCTCAAATGTTCCATTTTTGAGCAAGGAAGCTGAATGGATGGTGGCTGGACAGCTCCAAGGATTCTAGTCTGGGTTTAGGCCTGGATTACCCTGATATAGGTTTTGCAACAGAGTCTATTGATTCTCCTGCACTTTCCAGCAGCTTTCGACACAATCAATACAATCTTTCTGGACCACTTATCTGGACTGGTAGTATGAGGCAATGTTATGTGATGCTTCCACATAAAGCTTAAGAAGGCTTAAGAAGATGGTGCTGGGGGACTGTGGTCAAGCCCCTTGGCATTTGCTTTCTTACATGCACAGAAGCTAGTGACACACATTAAAATGTTTTAGCAGCCATGGAGAAGGAGACTAACATTAGATAAATGGACATTCTTGCTTGATTGCCACACCTGGGAAAAAGGGCAGAGCCTGGATGCCTACCCCTGACTCAAACCACCTCCTTTCTCTCTCACCCCTCAGTCCTCCTCAGGTACAGCAGGGAGAAGTGACTAGCTGACCATTTCTGAACTTATTCTGGAGGTACTTGAAGCTTCAAAAATATTTCAGGGCCTCTTCCATAGCCAAAAGGTTGAAAAAGACTGCTCTGGGTGGTATACATGTGTTTCCTTTCCCCCAGAGACGGATAGAATATCAGCCCTCTCTTAATGATTGGCATTAGCTTAACATTTTTAGACCACAATTGCTCCCATTCTTGAAGTAAGATTTCTTGTCCAAAATTTTGCATCCATTTGGTCATGCAATTTTTCACTTGTTCATCTTCTGTTTCTAATTTCAATAAGCACTTATATATATGACTAGATCAATATGGCTTATTTATTTTAATCACCAACTCTTTGTCAGGTTAATAATCCATTCCTTTATCCAAGTAAATGCAGCAGCATGATGGTAGAGTTTCAAGTTTGGAACTCCCTTACTTTTTCATCTTGTAAAATGTTGAAGGCAACCTTGGGTCTTTTATGATCCCATATGAACTTATTTAACTCTGCCAACTCTGCAATGTTCTTTTTTCCTTAATGTCCAAAGGAAGTGATTGGATCAAAAAGATTCATTTAAGGTAAAACCATCATTGTTGCCATTCTCACTGGCAATGAAACATTTTATTTGTTCCATCTCTCAAGATCTTCCTTAATCGATTATTTTTTGGCTATTCTTGGTGAAAAGAAAAATCTTTGTTTTAGCTCTATTAACCTTATAAACCAAAACTCACTCAAAATCTTTTAAATAGTCCATCAGTTTTGGAATGGTCTTGTCAGGTTTCTCTAAAATTAGCACAACATCATTCACGTAGCTCCTTGACTTAAATTCTATTTGATCTATTATAATACCAGCAATCTCTGCATCTGATCTTATTTTTGACATATAATACTTCCAGTGCTATATTGAATAAAAGCAGAGATAGTGGACAACCTTGCCTTGTTCCTTTAGTTATCTTAATTTTCTCTTTGGCTACCATCCCATTAACCAGGATTTTTGCTTATTATAAAATATTTTTGATTATAAAATATATCTGTTGTGTTCAGATAACTATTGCCACATCCCATCTATTGTAAACTAGCTGGCAGGAAATCCCATCTGACATTGTCAAAAGCTTTCTCAACATCTAGAAAAAGAAAGGCTGTTTCTTGATATCTCGTATTAGCCAAGTTCAGGCCATTTGGCACAAAGTGGATGTTATCTCTCATGAACCTTTTTGCATAAATCCAGTTTGATCTTCTTGGATGATGTCTGTTATAAACCTCTTAAGTCGTTCCAATAAAAGTTTGGTAAATATCCTATAGTCCACATTTAACAAAGAAAAAGACTGCCAAGTTTATGGGTCTGCCCCTTCTTTCAGGAGCAAAGTTATAGAAGCTTGCTCTCAAGACTCTGGGAGGGACCTAGTATCTTGATCAATAATTTGATTCATCATTTGCTATAGTGGTATCATAAACATATGAGTTGTTTTCTTATAAAATTTTGCAGGGAGTCCATATGGACCTGATGCCCTACTGAGTTTCAGTGATGATATTGCATCATTGACTTCTTGAACTGCAGCCTTCTGATTTAAAACATTCTGGTGTTCTGTAGTAAATTTCTTTATTGGAATGTATAAAAAAAACATCTGAATTCAAATTCTTTCATTTCAGGGCCTTATAAGTTTTTTTTAAAGAAGTCCATAAAACATTGTTGAATGTTCGCTTCAGTATGCTATGCTTGATTACCAATTCTCATAAGTGGAAAAGTCCTTTTTGTAAACACTTTTCTTAATCTATATGCTAGCTACTTCCCTGGCTTATCAGCAAGATCAAAGATCTTCTGATTCAATAAATTAAGTTTTTCCCTCATCTTTTGTCTCCAAAATATCTCTCTAAGTTCTGACATGCTTAATTGACTTTAAAAGAGTTTTAAATGAATTTTTGGGTTGACTGTCTTCTAACTGGTTCAAAATGGCTTACAGTTCTTCTTTTCTTTTCTTTCTTCAAAAACAGTTATAGCTGATCAGTTTTCCCCTTATAAAAGCTTTACTTGTTTACCAGACTGCTAAACATTTCATATCTGCTGTAGTATTAAGTTGAAAAAATTCTTTTAGTTCAGCTTCACATTTTTCATCTTGGGTTATCATACAAAATAAATTCATTCATACACCATCTCCTTATGCCTCTTCTCCTGTAAAGCATTTCTACTCGCAGAGGGTCATGATTGGCAAATGTGTTTGGTAGTATATCAATGTCTGTCACTCCAAACATTAAGCTCTGGGAAATTTAACATTGATCAATTCTAGAGTAGGACTTATGCCACTCTGAATACAGTGTATACTTTCTTTTATTTGGATTTCTTTGTCTCCATAGGTCAACCATATCCATATCATCCTAAACTCTGCAGAACCCCTCTTGACATTCTTACACCTTTTATGTTTTTTTTATTTATCCAATGTGGGTCAGAAACAGCACTGAAGTCTCTGATGATCATTGATTCATTATCAACTAAGTTGTCATACTGTTGAAGAAAGGTTAAAAAATATTCTTTCCCATTGTTGGGCACGTATAGGTTAATCAGTGTCCAGTTTTTCCCTTCTGAAAGAGTTTACTTCATAAAGATAAACTGTCCTTCAGGGTCTTGCAATAAAAGATCTGTTGCCACATTAGAGTTGATGGTATATACAGCCACTCCTCTCTTCTTCTCTTCTTTAAAGCAGAGGCTTTAAAGACATGAGCGATTTTTTGATAACAAGAAGCTACTCATAATCTTTCTTTATATGGGTTACTTGCAAGCAGATAATTTCAGCTGCTTCCTTATTTAATTGAAAAATTTGGATCACTTAGAGGGAGCATTAAAATTATTTACATATAATGATAAAATCTTCATTTCATCCATGATACTGATCTGAGGGACCTGGTTGTTCACCTTGTTTATCTTTTGAGGTTAATGAGTTCTTACTGTAACCAGGGTCTTGGGTAGTGAGTCTGTCAAGCAGTTTTTGATCTACTTGAATGGTATGTGAGGTCTTCCTATCTTCAGGTAAAACCACATTCAGAGCAAAAGGAATTTTGCAATGATATTTAATTTCTTTTTGTATTAACTTCTGTCTGAGGAAATGAAAATCTGCTCTTTTCTGGAGGGTATCTGCTGGTAAGTCCTGAAAGACTATTACTACTTTACCTAGCATTTGAAGGGGCTCAGATCTGTTTTTCTTCAGGACAGCATCTCTTACATACTTGCTGTCAAAGGTTACTAATATATCTCTAGGAAGGCCTTTCCAGGCTGCAACTCTGGGATTAAGTCAATAATTTTTTTTAATCCTCACTTCCTCATCCTGCAAGTAATCCTGAATGACATCCTTAAATTCTTGTTCTACATCTTCTTTGCTGAATTCTTCAGGGCCCCCCCTGATACATAGGTTCCTCACTCGTCCTTAGACTTCAAGTGATTCCAGTCTGCCTTCACCTGTAGTCTGCCACTCTTGTAAATCATTCACATCTTTATTTGATTTTGTAACCTTAAACTTCACATCTTCTATTTATCATGCATTTACCTCAACACTTTTTTGGAGGTCAACAATTTGAGATGAAAGTTCCTTTTTTGGGGAGGCAACCATTTTCTTTTTGACATCAGTCACCCCCTTCTTTACTTTGATCACCTCCTCCTTTACTTCAGATAATTCTTTTTGCAATTCAGCTTTGGTTTCACAAAAATCCCCTGTAATATTGCCTGGGCCCTTCAGGACATGTTTAATTTGTGCTTGTATAGAATCTTCAGTCTTATTATTGCATCCTAGTTTAGTAAGCTTCTTTTTTCCTCTCCCTGCTGCCATATCTCTGCTTTTTAAAAACTGGACTAACAGCTCTGTAACTATTCTTCTTTCTCTAGGAGACTTTTGAAAATAACTTGCTTTGGTAAAAGGCCTACAGGCAATTAGTCTTAATTATAAACACCCATAGTACTTTTCAGCTTCCTATATTATCATTTAATACACTTAATAATATGCCTATATATGTTATATATGCTTATATAATATACAATACATATGCTTATACAATATTCCTATATATGCCATATATGCTTATATAATATACAAATTCCAACTGTTAGTTCAATATAGAAAATATGTTCAAGTGAATGATTCAAATTCAATATTCGCAACCCTTCAAAAAAAGAAAACAGAAAAATCACATTAATTAATTCAGTAACATTTTTATCAATTATAAAAGATCAACAGTGTATTACTAATGTAAAATATATAATTGCTTAATAACTCATCATTTCACTCATTTACAACCAAACATACTGGAACAGCATAAAATATCAAATCATAATATATATTTGATCTGAATATTAAAATTGATTATAGCTGTTTGGTGAAATGGAATAAACACTGATAGGATCAGCACTGATGGAATAAGTACTGGTTAGAGGGGTGAAACTTACAATTCAGAATTAAGAGTTAACATTGAAGGAAAACTTTCTCTCTTTAAATCAGGTCACTGACTGGCTCAGTTGATTATGTTTGCAGCATGTCAAGTTCCCTTCCTCTTCTGTTATCCTCTTCTTAATCTTCTTATGCCCAGCTCCAAAACCAAAACATTTAATTATATCCTGAGTCCGATCCTGGTGCCTGTGATGAGCTTAGAAGAGCTGGCTCCGATGTTTCTTTAACACTTCCTACTTCTTTAGGCAGTAGTGGGCAGACTCAGTGATAAAGTCAAGCATGCCTTCTGAACTCTTTGGTGACTACTTCTTGTTCTCATTTTCAGCAAGAAGACCTTGCACGGAAATGTGATCAGGCAAGGACATCTCTGAGAATGTAAATATCCTCAAATTAAGTTAAGTTTGAACAGTTGGGGAAGCTTCAAAGGCTCCAATACTTTGTAACCAAAGAATAACTAAAGGATTCAGGTGGTCACAATCCAAAGAGGCTAAAGTTCCATGGAGAAGCAGAGTATCATAGAAGCTAAGAAGCTAAGAGACTTACCGGTTCCTTGTAGTTCAATAAATATCCAAGTGCTGCTTCACGTACTGTGCTTAATGAGGCTACAGAACTGGGTCAGACGCTCTTAATACCCCTCAGGGAAGAGGTGGCCACAGTTATCCATTTAGGCTTGCACCTGGACCAGGAAGAATGACAGCTGCTCTGCTGATCCATCAAAATGGGTGTGAAGTTTCTGCAGCTCCTGAAGCCCCCTGGTTCTGTGATCAGGACTGCTGCTTCAGCAGTATTCCCCCCCAGGGGGGTCCATTGCCATGGTGGCCACCACACAATAGTCTCCCTCCTTCATTGTCCGCCTCATCTGCATATCTCATGAGGACATGTCAAGCATAGGCCATTTCTTTCTCCTCCTTCCCCAGAAAAAGTGTTGCCATCACTCTCACTAGTCATCCAGCTGGGCTTTGAATGCCTGCTTTCTTTGAAGGAATTCCCATTGCAGCAGCATCTTCACTTTGGGGTGGCTGCATCAACCTGCTTTGGTCCAGTCAGTCACCCAGTTCATAGCAATAAACTGTTGAACTGTGTCCCACTCGGTGGTCAGTCACATACAGCCCTGCATCTGTTCCTGGCTTCTCAAACATGGGGTGCTTACCACAGCAGTGGCGGTGTAGAAGGGTGACTCAGTCCCCACAGCATGGTGCTGGATGCGGGGCTTCTTGTTGGTCAAACAGGGGTGCTTGCAACCTGTTAATGGAGTTTCAACAAACTGTGAGGAATTTCAACCAGCAAAGCAAACTCTTGACATGGAGAAGAAGAGTTGTTTCTTATAGGCCACTTTTCTCTACCTGATGGAGTTTCAAGGTGGATTACAGTCACATTATTGTCATTGTCATTGTCATTGTCATTGTCATTGTAATTGTTATTTATTTCCCTCCACTCCCTGGGTAGGCTCGTGGTGGGTAACAGTTGTCTTAAAAACCCCAATTAAAATCATAACATAACATGGCAGCAGCCTATCACAATCTACTCCCACCGACCAAGGCGATAGAGAATGAGGGGAGATGATGTATACTTCAGACTCCCCAGGGGGACAATGCTCTACCACACAGACCCCAGCCTCAACCATAAACCTGGCAGAAGGGCTCCATTTTACAGGCCCTGCGGAAAGCTGACAAATCCCGGAGGACCCCTAGCTCACTCAGGAGCTCATTCCACCAGGTGGGGCCAGTACCGAAAAAGCCCTGGCCCTGATTGAGGCTAGGCATGCTTCTCTAGGACCGGGAACAACCAATAGATTTTCCCCCACAGAGCGTAATGCCCTGCAGGGGACATAGGGCGATAGGTGGTCCCTCAAGTATGTGGGTCCCAACTCGTGTAAAGCCTTAAAGGTTAATACCAAAACCTTGAACTGGATCCGGGCAGCAATTGGCAACCAGTGCAGCTGCCTCAGCACAGGCTGGATGTGGGCCCTCCAAGATGTGCCAGTGAGGACCCTAGCAGCTGCATTTTGCACTAGCTAAAGTTTCCGGATCAAGGACAAGGGAAGGCCCGCGTAGAGCGAGTTACAGAAATCTAGTCTGGAGGTGACCGTTGCATGGATCACTGTGGCTAAGTGATCAGGGGACAGGTAGGGCACTAGTAGCCGGGGTTGGCGAAGGTGGAAAAATGCCTGGCCCACTACTCTCTTGACCTGCACCTCCGTAGTCAGGGAGGCTTCGATGGTCACGCCCAAATTCCTGGCCTGGGACGCGATGTTAAGTTGTGCCCCTGCCAGGGTGGGCAAACGCACTTCCTGATCCTGTCCCCTGCCTCCCAGCCACAGGACCTCCATCTTGGAGGGGTTGAGTTTCAGGCGACCCTGCTCGAACCATTCTGTCACTGCTTCCAAACATCTGGCAAATGGTTCCGGGGGGGAGTCCGGGCAGCTGTCCATTAGTAGATAGAGCTGGGTGTCATCAGCATACTGATGGCAACCCAGCCCGAAACTCCGCACCAGCTGGGCCAGAGGGCGCATAAAGATGTTGAACAAAGTGGGGGAGAGAACCGCGCCCTGAGATACCCCACAAGGGAGTCTGTAAGGATGCGAGAACTCATCTCCCACTGCAACCCTCTGGGTCCGGTTCTGGAGAAAGGAGCATATCCAGCACAAGGCTGTGCCCCCTATCCTGGCCGGTTCTGGAGAAAGGAGCATATCCAGCACAAGGCTGTGCCCCCTATCCCCGTGCCAGCGAGGGATCCACGATGTCAAAGGCTACCGACCGGCCTAAGAGGACCAGCACGGCTGACCCACCTCTATCCAGCTGGCGATGGAGGTTATCCGTCAGGGTGACCAGCACCGTCTCCACCCAGTGGAGGACAGAAGCCAGACTGATATGGATTGAGTGCCGAAGTTTCCTCCAAGAAAGCCAGGAGCTGGTCCGCCGCGGCCCTTTCCAACACCTTGCTCAGGAACACTAAGTGCGATACTGGGCAGTAGTTGGCAGGATCCCGCTGGTCCAGCCTCTCAGGGAACTCCCCAGAACCCAGGGAGCAGTTGATAATGTCCCTGAGTTGGCCTCCTCCTTTGAGGCCACCTCCTTTGAGGCACCAGGAAGGACAGGGATCAAGGGGGCAAGTGGTCGCCCTGACCGATCCCAGCAACTTGTCCACTTCGGGAAGAGAGAGCCGCCTGAAGCCATCAAACCCCACTGCCAAAGGTGGCCAACAGGCCTCCAGTTCGTTTACTGTATTAATCGTGGCAGGAAGGTTATGGCAGAGCGACAAGACTTTATCCTTCCCTTTCCTCTCCCCACAACAAAGACCCTGTGAGGTAGGTGAGGCTGAGAGAGCCTTGATATCACTGCTCCGTCAGAACAGCATTATCAGTGTTGTGGTGATCCCAATATCACCCAGCTGGTTGCAGGTGGGGGGTGTGGAATCAAACCCAGTTTACCAGATTAGAAGTCCACGCTCCTAACCACTACACCAAGCAGAAGCAAAAGATTTCATTTATTGAGCAAGAAAGTACTCTCACCAAAACATTGCCAGAACTGAGACCAAAGATACAGGTCTTCACATATACCCCAAACCGTGTACCCCCCATGGGAATCCAGCAAATATTGGAGAACATCAAATAGCCATAACTCTCAGACAAGGAATTTGGCTCCAAGGGAAGGGGGGAGCAGATGGGTCAGTTAGGGGTGAGAAAGAGGGGAGGAGTGGAATGCAGGAAGGAACATCGGGGACCATAATCAAAGCAAAAGGAGAAGCTGTCACAACTCCTACAGGGCTGATACTCTACATACTTTGCTATACAAACATCACTAAATAATGGCAGAAACAACAGGGTTCTGACAAATAGACAGTCCTATCACTCTGCCATCTCCCCACAAGTCCCTCTTGGATTCGGATTCTTAATCTAAAAAAGATATCTGCTATTTGTCACATTTAAAACTTAGTGTTAAAATAACAAAACAGCATTTCTGTGTCTGGACATAAGAAGAAGAAGAAGAAGAAGAAGAAGAAGAAGAAGAAGAAGAAGAAGAAGAAGAAGAAGAAGAAGAAGAAGAAGAAGAAGAAGAAGAAGAGTTGGTTCTTATATGCCGCTTTTCCCTATCCGAAGGAGGCTCAAAGCGGCTTACAGTCGCCTTCCCATTCCTCTCCCCACAACAGACACCCTGTGGGGTGGGTGAGGCTGAGAGAGCCCTGATATCACTGCTCGGTCAGAACAGCTTTATCAGTGCCAAGCGAGCCCATGGTCACCCAGCTGGTTGCATGTGGGGGAGTGCAGAATCGAACCTGGCATGCCAGATTAGAAGTCCACACTCCTAACCACTACACCAAACTGGCATTTGGTACTTTCACACATAGCACAGTTTCAATCAATGCATTTTGCAACTGGATTTTACTTTGTGAAGTGGCAAGATCCACTTGTAAATGATCACTGAAGTAGATTGAAATGTTGTTGTTTAGAATGTGTGAAAGTGATAGTCTAGGACCAAACTTGTTTACCTCTGAAGAAAAATAGATTATTGCTATCACACAATTGTCTGAGAACAAAATTATACTTTCACAAATTAATGTAAGCCAGTTTGGTGTAGTGGTTATGAGTAAGGACTTCTAATCTGGCAAGCCGTGTTTGATTCCACGCTCCTCCACATGCAGCCAGCCACAGCACTGATAAAGCTGTTCTGCCTGAGCAGTGATATCAGGGCTCTCTCAGCCTCACCCACCCCACCCCACAGGGTGTCTGTTGTGGGGAGAAGAAAGAGAAGGCGACTGTAAGCCGCTTTGAGCCTCCTTCGGGTACAGAAAAGCAGCATATAAGAACCAACTCCTCCTCCTCCTCCTCCTCCTCCTCCTCCTCCTCCTCCTCCTCCTCTTCTTCTTCTTCTTCTTCTTCTTCTTCTTCTTCTTCTTCTTCTTCTTCTTCTAACTTCAATCTCTTTGTTCTCCATATTCACACCATGATGGGGGGTACAGTGAGAGGTTTAACATCAAGCAGCATATATGATCATACATGATCATTACTTCTGTCATGTCATTCTTCATCCTGTGTTCAGACATACTGCAAAACTCTGTCCTGAGGAAAAATCATTGCAAGCAATATTTTTTCATGTCGCTGGACTTCTGTAGTCAACTTCCCATGCAAAGTATTCTTTCCATATCAAAGGAATGAGGCAATATTTGATACACTAAAGCCTTTATTCTTCCGAGTTATCAAAATAGGGCACACTTAAGTGTAGCTTCAGTGGAGAAATGTCACCACAATGGTCTCCCTCAGAGTCAACCCAGTCTGCCTGTAGCAAGCAATGTTTTAGACAACTGTAAATCAATAAGCAACAAAAATCAGCAAGAGAGAATGCAAACGGTTGAATTCTAAATTGGATAAGCTAAAGCAACTAAACAAAAATGGGTCACACTCATATTTGTGAGACCAAGGAATGGTAAATTGTTCCATCTCATGCTTTTAAAAGGATGGCCTACTTTTAACTTCCAGGACTAACTGTTCTACTGTCAGTTGAAAAAGAAGAGCAGAAAACTGTGAACTTTATTTTTAACTCCCCCAGCCTAAGTTACGCATTACCTTTGTGCCATAGTGACTACCGTAAAGCCACTTTGCTGAGTTAGGGCCCACATTACATCCATCATGTTTTAAGGCCTTGATCACTGGATCATGTAGATGCCACTTCCTATGCTAAAACCCTACCATCAGTGAGGCAGTTGCTGCTTATCACTAAACATAATTGTCATACTCGCCCTCCCGGTCTTCTTGAGAGTGTTAAATTAGAGGTTCAATTATGGGTCCTTCACCCATCTCTAACCCCACATTCCTGTTCTTTTTCTGTACCTTCCCTCCCCTTCTCCATCCCATGGTTTATGACCATAGAGACTATCTCACCAGCTGCAAAGAGCTCTCCCTTATCTATCCTCATCCTTGGTTCGTGTAGCAGTAGGTTGGAAATTTACTGCCAGGGATGGCAGAGGGCACAGACTAAATGTCTCCTGAATTCACACCTTTTTGATCAAAAGCCTTCTATATAAGAACGATTCCTCCGCTTAAACTAACACCCTATATATAGACCCAAGACCTATGCTTGTCTCTGTCAATGTTCCTGTACCTGCCAAACTTTGTCCTGCTTCATCCCATGGAATCCCTCAATAAAGACTGATTCCTTAGCACCACATGTGTTTCTCTCCAACAAGACAGTCCCATCTGGGAGTGATGGGAGACAGTGACACCCGAAGTGTGTTGCTTATGTCCAGTCTACTCCATTGTTTTGTTTTGGTTACTGTCACTGCAGAAAACCCCGCTTCACACAGATAGGATGTTGGAAATGGCAACAGGGTTTTCAGTGCTGTGGTGGCAATCTCAGGGTATTCTGCCATGACTTTAATCCAGAGTACCAGCAGAGATGTAATTTGAGGAAATAATATTTAAAAAGGAGAGCAAGAGAGATAAGGCTTCCTGCAAAGAGCATTAACCTTCTGCTCTCCTTGCTCCTCTGCAGAGGCCTTAAACCTGTGCCATTGGTTATCCTTGATAGAAACAAACCCCACCTCGGTCGCCATAAGTATGGGTAGGGAGAAGGGTGTGTGGGCCCCCAAAGGGATGGGCGGGGTCGGGGTGGGAAATGCGCAGGCGGCGAGGAGCGGGGAGGCGGGCTGTCGCCGTGTGGGCGACATGGCGGGTTGGCTGGCTACAAAAGGTTGGGAGGCACGTCAAGTCAGTTGGACAGGGTGGTAAGCGGGTGGCAGCGGGTGGTCAGGGTGTCGTTGGTGGGTGTTGTTCACAGCGGCGGAGGTAGTGGTCAGGTCCTTCCCTGGACAAGGGCTGTCGCTGGGCGGAGGGAAAGCAGCAGGGGCATCTTCAACATGGTGGCCCTGCTGCTTTCCCTGGGTGCAGTGGCGTGGGGCGAGCCTCCTCCCCAGTGGCCATCCCCATCCCCAGCTGAAGTCTGTCGGTGGGCAGCGGGAAGAGGACTGCGAAGAGAACTCACTGTTCGGAGGGCGCAGCGGCAGGTATGGCTGCCTGGAAGCATTGACGAGTTGGTGGAGCGCTACTCCTAGGACGGGACATGTAGCCAATGGCCACTTGGCCCTGGAGTGCCACTCGGAGGAGCGATTCGCTCCTCTGAGTTTTTATCATGGACAGCGCCTGCCCACTCTCCTCCCACTTAGTCCTTAGCCTTTTATTTATACCGCTCCACTGGAGCGGTGTAAAGATGGGGTTATATGAATGATTTCTTTCTTATAAAATGAAGAATTAGGAGGAACTGTGATTATTTTACCACTTGTAAAAATAAAGATATTATTGACGCAGATCACTGATATCATAATGGATCAATGATGCTGTTGTAAGATCATCTTGGGACATAGGGAATATATTTTTCCCAGTTTTGTTTGGATAAAAACATGTTTAATAACTAAAGCTGATTTTCCCCTTAATGAGCTTAGATTATTGATAACCGTAAAGTACAGGATTTTAGAGAGGCTGAAACGACACAGTTTTGCAGAATTAGCCAATAAAAAAGAAAGAAGCAGGGGTCTGCATACCAAAATTTCCAAGCTGAGAATATACATGAAAATTGCTTTTTTGATAGTTGTAGTGGTTACAGTGATATAAAGAACCCTTTTTACCAAATAATCCACCACCACCCCAAGTCCAGGTGGTTACCAGGCAAGCATTATCATGCACAGGTGCTTCAAAAATAAACTTTATTTCTATGTCTCACCTTTCTATGAGCACTATAATATACAAACAGTAAAAACGCAAAAGAGCGGCCACCATTAAAGGCAGCCGCCAATCAATGACACAGCTGGTCGTCAAAGGCAATGCAACAGCCAGCAGTGTGTGTGCCAGTGGCATGCGCAGCGTGGGTGGGAGGTGGGGCGGCAGGTTGCCTTAAAAGGCATCATGTGCAGCTGGCTCAGCTTCTCTGTCTGGGATACTGACGGGACAGCTTCCCACTTCCCTGTTTTTGCAAACATTCAGGATAGTTTATGCTGTTACATGTTGGTGATTTACTTTTTATTACTTCATTTAGTCACAGCTGCAGATTAGGGAGCAAGAGTAGGAGCCCGTTTGGCAGGGAGCCGGTTTGTATACTGGGCTCCCTGAGGTGATAGGGGTCCCATTAAGGGACAGGCTGATATGAGCGCAGCTGATCCTGCTGGATGGCCAGGGCTCATAGCCAAGCAACCTGGGGAGCCAAATGAGATGGGCATCTGTTGGCTTCTCATAAGATCTCTTCCCATGTGGAGAACTCCAGAGGCAAGGGAACGGCTTTCCCGGCTGGGAAAAGGCAGTTCCAGGGTGCCTCTGGGCTCTGGGTTGTAGCAGTCTGTGGGGTACGGGCCTCTCTGTGCCCAAATTGTGGCCAACCCTCTGTTGGATGAATAAAGCTGGGGCCATGTTTATGCCATTCCAGAGAGTTACATCTTATTTGTCTACAGTGCCAGCCTGCAAATCAAATGTTTTCTTTGATTCTTACCAGTTCTTCTTTGATTCTAATGATCCCAAGCAATGGCATTTCTCCCCTCCAATCTGATCCTTGCAATGGAAGAAGAGAGCTCTCCCAGCCAATCACCTTTGGAAACTATCTGCAGACAGGGAATGTCTTGTCCAATGTGGCACATTGGGAATCAGCTGTGCTGATTCAGTGTTTACTGATCTCCTGCCCTGGCCATACTGCCTGCCTGCCACATTGGACAACATGGAGCCAGAGAGCCACGATGTTGAGATGTAGCTTTTAATAAATAGCAATTAACTACTAATTATTTGTATGTGATTTTGTTTCCTATTTATTTTTATTGCTACCTAATTTGATCGACCATAAAGAAAACAGAAATTTCCCTTCTCGTTAACAAGAGGAGGAGAACTCTGTTCTTTGCAAGCTTTGTGCCTTTCTGTTTTCCAGCAACTGCCCCAGACCATGAAATGGCTTCCCCAGTGAAACTACTGGTTCTCAGGAGAAGAAAGAGTGTCCCTGTGCTGACAGTGCCTGCTTAGGGCAATAGTAAAACTGACCTCCTTGATCCAATTCCCTTGCTACTGGAGTGTGTGTGTCAGAGGGGACTATGAAGATTGTAGAAATCTGATATCAATCTGCCCAAGACCCTCCAATAGATTTCCCATTGAAAACAAAGGCCCCAAAACTCCAGAACCCATAAACCCATACAGATTTTAATCCTGAGCCAGAAATGTCTTACACAAACATAAGCAATTACTGGGGGGGGGTCTCCTCAGAACCCAGATATCTTTAACCCGCGGAGCGGATTAAATAATTAGTTAAGGGCCATGGCGGCAGGCCCTGTCCGTGATGAGGAAGGGCGCCCATAGGCCCCTTCCCTTGGACTGACAATCGGAGGGTCCAATCGACAGGCGCGAAGTGCCTGCCGATTGGGCCCTCTGATTGTCACTCCAGCGGCAACGGATCAATTGTGAGCCGCACATTGCGCGGCTCGCAATTGGGTCTTGGCCGCTGGCCTGACTAATAGGGAGGCGCAAAGCACCTTCCGATCCACCCCCCTTCAAGCTCACCTGTGCGCCGCCATTCTCTTCCTCGCCACTCCAGCCCCCACCACTTCCTGCGCACCTTGCCCCACAACGCTCGCCGGCCCGCGATGCCACTCAGACACCTGTGAGCGACTGCTGCCCTCCTGCCCGCCAAGCTCGCACCCACAGCCCCTCACCTGCCGCCTTACGGAACCCGCCGCCCCACCCGCTGCAGCTCCAACAATGTTCCTCTCTGCCCCTGGAGCCCGCGCCACTCCCCGCCGCAATGCCACCCCCCAACGCCTCAGACTGCTGCCCCACCACCAGCTCCAGGTAGCCTGTGCCGCCGCCGCCGCGGGGGGGCACAAGCCGCCTCCACCTCACGCGGCCCGTGGACTTGGTTTTTTTTGCCCCTAAATTTCATTCTTCAAGGTCCTAAACCCAAGGCTGGTGAGACCCCCCTCTTCTGAAATGTCTGCAAGACCCCCTCCCCGCCACCCTCCTCCTCCCAGGGGCCGCCTCTGTCAATGCGCAAAGCCCGCTTGGAATCACGTCCGTCATTGCCTCTGAAATCTGCCTTACGCCGGAGCGATCCTCCTCTTCAGAGCCAAATCAGATGCTTTGAAGGGAGTCCCCAGAGACGGCGAGAGGCACTAGCTCGCCTTTTGTCAAGTTGCGAAGCAAGCCCAGCTGTACAGTTGCAAAGCAACTGGGGCCTTCTCGACCCCAGTTCTGCCCTCATCTCCACGCCTGGCCTTCCCCTTATTTACCCCCCTCAGATCTTGACCATCGCCTGCATCCTCAGGGCCCTGCCGAGGCCACGCATTCATAATTTTTATTGTTGCGTCTTTACTTTTAGGTTGCTTTCCTTGCTGAGATGGAGAGAACGGCAGGAGGGAGGGAGGCTGGGAGGCAGGGAGGGAGGATATGGGCCTATATTTATGGCGAGGGGAACCATCTCCCCTTGGCGAATTGTGCGTATCAGTTGATTTAATCTGGGCCCGTTTTATTTGCAATGGTTTCTCCGGCTTCCTGTCTCTGCGAGAATATCCCGGCCTCTTCCTTAGAGCTGCACAACCGCGCTGGAGTTGTTCGGTTTGCTTTTTATTTAAGGACATAATATCACACACAATGCGTTGAGATGTGTGTACGCCTTGAAAGGCTTCATGCACTCACACACACACAAATCCACCCGCCGCCCCTTGCCTCCCCCGCCGCTGCTAGCAACACGGAGCCGACTACGAGAGCCGTCGCCCCGGGACAACACAGACTGTATGTATCTAGAGCCCGCTGTATCCCTTTACAGCGGGCTATATTTCTAGTTTGGGATATAATTTGTGTCAGGTTTCCCTTAAATGTTACTAAGCCATATTAGATCACACCTGATGCAAATATTCCCGAGGGCCAACTGAAAATGTTGGCCATATATATGCAAAGCATGGGAGAATAATTTCTAAAAAATCTAGGCAAGCCATCCATGGGGCAGCACAATAATGAAGGTGCAAACACATCACAATGGTTTGTTTTGGTCCTACAGCCTGGCATTGGAGGCACTTGGATGCCCTTGTGGTGTTACAAACCCTTGTGGTGTTACCAGCAGCACCGAAGGATAAGGTGACCAGATTGTCTGAAGGATAAGGTGACCAGATTTTGGAGGGACATCTGGGGGCACCCGGCAAATTGTACTTATGTTGAAATTATATATATATATATATATATATATATATATATATATATATATATATATATATAACAATACTATTTTTGCATTCTATGCGTTCTATGAAAAATTTTGTTGCTCCATATAGACCAAATTTTTAATCGAGAACTCTCCCAGTCAATTGTGTCCTGCGTTACCAATGTTAAAATCTGGTCACCTTCCTGAGGGAGCTAATATGTCACCCTGTTTGAAAGCACAAAATATTTTGAACTGGCCTCATCTACCCAGTCTACAACCTAAACTACGTTTTTCACCAGCTTCTGATTCCAAAAGTTAACCAGGCTGAGAGAGAAATGCCTACAGCATTGAATAATGAAGATATAAGGCAAGGGAGAAAGGGTAATGTACCTTCCCCTTGCCTGAATGCTCCTATCAGTGTTAAAATTGGACTCAGACTTACTTGATACTTGAACAGAGAAGAGTCGTGAACTTCTGCTATCTTGTTCAGTTTGGCCCCAAGTATTGGCATGGGAGTTTGGGGTTGGTGCTTTTTGTTTTTGCTAGAAGAGGTCTTACTTGTTACTAGTTATTTAATTCAAGTTAATTATGCCCAGTTAACCTTTGCATTAGCTAAACATACCTTTGGAAAGGTCTAAAATCATTCGGTAATGAATAACCTGTGTTCTCTCCAGCCAGGCAGCTTTTAGCTGGAGTTCTGAAAAACAGGAGATATTCTCCCCTGTCGCTTTAAGAGAAAGGATGCTGGGTATTGTAGTAGGCTTGCTCTTTTCTGTGTTCCTCAAATGCAATTGAGGAACCAAAATACCAATTTCCTGGTAATAGAAGAAGAAGAAGAAGAGTTGGTTCTTATATGCCGCTTTTCCCTACCCGAAGGAGGCTCAAAGCGGCTTACAGTCGCCTTCCCATTCCTCTCCCCACAACAGACACCCTGTGGGGTGGGTGAGGCTGAGAGAGCCCTGATATCACTGCCCGGTCAGAACAGTTTTATCAGTGCCGTGGCGAGCCCAAGGTCACCCAGCTGGTTGCATGTGGGGGAGCGCAGAATCGAACTCGGCATGCCAGATTAGAAGTCCGCACTCCTAACCACTACACCAAACTGGCTCTTCCCAAGGCGGGAAAATGCCCCTTCCTCTTTCTTTCCAAACTCTTTGTTAGTCTTCAGCCATACCCAGCAGATGGATGCCTCACTCTTTTTCACCTACCTGAACTTATAAAGAATCACTTTTCCCTTAGAAGAACCTTTGCAATCGTGTAAGTGTGCTACTGAGATGCTTAATTAAAGTGATCTAAAAACATTTGGTTTGAGTTGAACACTTTCTGGAAGCAGCTCTACAGCCACTTGAGCTGTGGGACAGAAGCATGTGCTAATGAGAGTCATCCCGAAGATAGGAAGAAGATCTCTTGAACATTGCTGAGAAAAGCGAAACAAGGGACTGAGGATAGACGTAGAGAAGGCCAGGAATCTTCTCACTCCCCTGTCATGTGGTGAACAATGTAATAAAGTTCAGGAGGAGCAAAACATACATGTTGTTCATTGTGCTGATTTAAAAAACAATCTAAACCTGCAATGATTTATTTATTCTGAACAGCCTGGAAGCCCAAGTTAACTTGGTTCACCATCACAAATGTTCCATTAACAAAAACTGGCCAGGAAACATATGTTTGAAAAGCTTTGGGGATGTGATTTCCAAGCAAATGACAAACACTCAAGCCAGTGAGGCTTGAAGACTCCAGCCAGCTTTTATATTACAATGGGCACTGGAAGACCATTATTTCTCAGAGCTGTATACAGCCTTGCACTGTCACCACAAAGACATTTTGTTTAGGAAATCCCTGAAGTATATAATATCATGTCTGGCTTTGTCTTACCTCTGTCATATGAACCCAGCTCATAATGAGTCAGAACATCCATCCAGCAGGACAACAATTACCTATTTAGCAGGCAGCAGCAGATTTCCAGGTAGTGTAAAACTGTCTCCAAACCCTATTGCCCGATACCCATTATTTAATAGCAAGAAGAGCAGTGCTAGGGATGGAACCTGGGATCTCTGGCAAGTAGCATCTATGCTATGGCCCTCTGGAGCTAAAGTTTGTTCCGCTTGAAAATGAGAGCTCATATCGCCACTGGAAAGTTTGCTCAGTGGTATCTTCTCTACTAATTGCATTTGCTGTTTGGGAGAGAAACCTGTTTTAATATTATATTTGACCTTCAGCGTCTTAGTTAGGCTGTGTGTTTTATATCCCACTCCTTAGCAGATTTAATAACTGTGTATCAATTATTGGGGAAATGGAGGGGGGGACTAAGGTCAACCCAATTCCTCCAAGTTATTTGCAGATTTTTAGAAACGGTGTGTAATTCTGTAATGCCCCTGTTCAGATTGGCTTCGGGGAGGGCGGTATATAAATACAATTAATAAAAATAAATTATTGAAAGTAGCAAACTGTCAGCCTCAGCATTACGGGTGAAACACAGTAAACTGGAAAAGGAGGCTACCCTTTCAGCTTTTGCTGTTTGCAGCTATTTATTTCCTGGCCTCTAATCCACAAATATGTTGATATTCAGAGTGGAAAAGATCAAACACTCACACAATATTTGGACCTGTTTACACATGCAAATGATTTAAGAGCCTCTTGTGGCGCAGAGTGGTAAGGCAGCCGTCTGAAAGCTTTGCCCATGAGGCTGGGAGTTCGATCCCAGCAGCCGGCTCAAGGTTGACTCAGCCTTCCATCCTTCCGAGGTCGGTAAAATGAGTACCCAGCTTGCTGGGGGGTAAACGGTAATGACTGGGGAAGGCACTGGCAAACCACCCCGTATTGAGTCTGCCATGAAAACGCTGGAGGGCGTCACCCCAAGGGTCAGACATGACTCGGTGCTTGCACAGGGGATACCTTTACCTTTACCTTTTACACATGCAAATATGTATGGTAACAAGTCAAACATTTCATGAAGTAAAACCAAATGTCTCACTCATTTGTATCAATTAACTCATTTCAACTGGTACACACTTAATTTTTTTTCATTAAAGTAAATCAAGGCCAAACTTAAAAATGATCAACAAGAAACCATGGAAGGGATGCAAGAGAGGGAAATCAAGGGGTAACTGTATAGAATCTCTCCAGTCTAGGGCCAGCCAGCAGCAATTATGCAACTACTTTATATCTAGGTTGTTTTTGAAATCTGGGGAAAGTCAGGAAGTGATAAACCTCTACATATTTTTTTTAATTATATGCTACTTTTCTGCCTCAGGGATGGATCAAATTAGCTTACAATCATATGATTAACCAGCATCACAATCATTACCTAAGTTTTTCATCCCATTCTGAACCAATTCTTAATCAAAGGAAAATTACAGGAAAGTTAACACCTCTTGATTTTTCTGTGTCATAATTGATGGTGTAAAGCAGGGGTAGTCAAACTGCGGCCCTCCAGATGTCCATGGACTACAATTCCCAGGAGCCCCTGCCAGCATTCGCTGGTGTAAAGTCACGCTAACCAATAAAATATGTATTGCATGTGCAGAGTGTTATCAGAGTTCTGAGCATTGGAAAATATGTAAAGGAATGGAACACCAGCTGCTTAAAGAATAAATACCTTTACTGATAATTGAAATAACTTTGAAAAGAAAGAGAGGAGAGAGAGAGAATCCTAGCAGTCTGACTGCCTAATTGTTCTTCATCTAAAGACAGACAGGGAGGAAGTGTGCTCAAAGTATCAGGAAGTCTCCAACTGAGCAAATCGGAACATAGAAGATTATTTTTTTAAATACCAGGAAGTTTCAATGCTCACTACACATCTTTGATGCTCCCTGTAGGATATTCTTCATATGCTGTTCAATCAGAACCTGCATATTCCACCAATGTGGACGGCATAGGCTTCATGGTCAGTTTAGACACCCTGCCATCTGATTAGAGAGATGGGGCATCTATTCCATTATTGTCACTTGAATATTGGCAGACATTGTAAGGTTAATCCAAAAAGCTACAAGAAAGCAGGAGAATGAGAGTGCATTTTAAAGTGAAATTGAAGTATTTTCATACCAGGAAAGCCTTAGTCAAAGTCCAAATGGTGATCATAAGAATGTAAGGAGAGCCCTGCTGGATCAGATCAGTGGTCCATCTGGTCCAGCATCCTATCTTACACAGTGGCCAACCAATTTCTCTGGAGGACCAACAACAGGGCACAAAGGCTGAGACCTTCTCCTGATGTTGCCTTCTGGCACTAGGATCCAGAGTTTAATTGCCTCTGAGCATGGAGGTCACAATGAATCCCCATGACTAGCAGTCAATGATAGACCTATCTTCCATTAATCTATCTAACCTCCCACCATCTATCTAACCTCCCACAGGACTTAGACTATTCCTGTGGCCATCACTTAATCCACATTTTAAACACTGTCTGCATAAATATGCATTTCCTTCTATCTATCCAGAATCTACTGCCCATAATTTTATTTGATGCTCTCAAATGTTCTAGTATTTTGGGAGAGGGAGAAAAAGAATATAAGAGTGGTGTCAGTGATCACACAAGCTATGGTCAACTATCAATTCTCTTGCCAAGGATTCCATAGCAAGCTGATTGTATCACCAAAAATCAAGTGGGCACATAAGACACAATGTAACCTTATTGCAACATTTACTGCAGGAGTCTGAGGAAAGTAAATTCTACCAAGTAGCTAGTGTTGGAAACAAACTAGGCATGTGCAATTTGTTTCAGATAGTCTAAAAAGTTCCTGAATGTTGATTCAATGTTGATTCAGACACTTTTTGGACAAATCAGGTCAGAATGTGTTGTGTAATATTTTTAAGTACAATTAATGGGTGCAAACTACTTAATTTAAAACTCTGTGGCAAATTCAAAAGGACTTAGACTTCAATGGGGAGGGTGTGGTATATAATCCCTGCTCAGGAGCCCCAGTTTTTTCCTGGGGGGGGGGGGGTTATATTGTGGGGTGGAGAATTCAGAAGAACATTTACTAAAGAAAGGAAATTTAAATCGTAAAAATAATTTAAAAGAAAAATATTGAAGGATGCAGTATTTATTATGATCCTAAGCATGTCTGCCAGTAAGTTCAGTGGTGCTTACTGCCAAGTTATTGTGGGTAGGGTTGTTGGTCTTGCTAATTGGGTTCTTATTTCTGTATTGTTTATATTTTCTTGTTGGAAAATTGACAGATTCATTATTAGAGGTGGACACCACCAGCCCCTCAATGTCGAATGCAGGATTCCAGTAGACACAGTGTTTTATCAGCGAGGCTTCTGAAACTAGCTTTATGATGACTTTTCTTGTGTGATGACAATGAAGATGGTCTTTTTGATGCATAAATGTGAGTGTTTTTGGTCTCCTCCCCTTTTCTACTTGTAGTCCCTCATCTACCAAAGGGGGCTCGAGTACCTGCCATTGATTGTTGTTCTTGTTAGGTGCGAAGTTGTATACGACCCATCGCGACCCCATGGACAATGATCCTCCAGGCCTTCCTGTCCTCTACCATTCCCCAGAGTCCATTTAAGTTTGCACCTACTGTTTCAGTGACTCCATCCAGCCACCTCATTCTCTGTTGTCCCCTTTTTCTTTTGCCCTCAATCACTCCTAGCATTAGGCTCCTCTCCAAGGAGTCCTTCCTTCTCATGAGTTGGCCAAAGTATTTGAGTTTAATCTTCAGGATCCTTCCTTCTAAGGAGCAGGCAGGGCTGATCTCCTCTAGGATTGACCGGTTTGTTCACCTTGCAGTCCAAGGGACTCGCAAGAGTCTTCTCCAGCACCAGAGTTCAAAAGCCTCAATTCTTTGACGCTCTGCCTTCCTTATGGTCCAACTTTCACAGCCATACATTGCAACTGGGAAGACCATAGCCTTGACTAAATGCACTTTTGTTGGCAGGGTGATGTCTCTGCTTTTTAGGATGCTGTCTAGATTTGCCATAGCTTTCCTCCCCAGGAACAAGCGTCTTTTAATTTCTTTGCTGCAGTCCCCATCTGCAGTGATCTTGGAGCCCAGAAAAATAAAATCTGTCACTATCTCCATTTCTTCCCCATCTATTTGCCGGGAATTGAGGGAGCCGGATGCCATGATTTTCATTTTCTTGATGTTGAGTTTCAAGCCAACTTTTGTACTCTCCTCCTTCACCCGCATCAAAATGCTGTTTAGTTCCTCTTCGCTTTCTGCAATTAGTGGTATCATCTGCATATCTGAGGTTGTTGATATTTCTCCCAGCAATCTTGATCCCAATTTGTGACTCCTCTAACCCCGCCTTTCTCATGAAGTGCTCCGCATACAAGTTAAATAGGCAAGGCGACAGTATACAGCCTTGCCGAACTCCTTTCTCAATTTTGAACCAATCAGTACTGTACTTCTGGAAGTTCTTGGTCCACATATTGCTGGATCCTAGCTTGTAAGATTTTGAGCATAACTTTGCTTGCATGAGAAATGAGTGCAATGGTGAGGTAGTTTGAACATTCTTTGGCATTGCCCATCTTTGGGTTTGGAATGTAAACTGGCCTTTTCCAATCCTGTGGCCATTGTTGAGTTTTCCAAATTTGCTGGCATATTGAGTGTAGCACTTTTACTGCATCGTCTTTTAAGATTTTGAATAGTTCAACTGGAATGCTGTCACCATCATTATTTTTATTGTTGCTCAGACTTCCTAAGGCCCATTTGACTTCACATTCCGGGATATCTAGCTACAGGTCAGTAACTATCCCATCATGGCTATCAGGGATGTTAAGCTCGCTCTTGTATAGTTCCTCTGTATAATTTTGCCACCTTTTCTTAATCTCTTCTGCTTCTGTGAGGTCTCTACCATTTTGGTCCCTTATCATACCCATCTTTGCATGAAACATTCTCTTCATATCTCCAATTTTCTTGAAAAGATCTCTGGTCCTCCCCATTCTATTGTTTTCTTCCATTTGTTTGCACTGTTCATTTAAGAAGGCATTCTTACCTCTTCTAGCTTTTCTCTGGAATTCTGCATTCAATTGGATATATCTTTCTCTTTCTCCCTTGCCTTTCACTTCCCTTCTCTCCCTAGCTATTTGTAAAGCTTCCTCAGACAGCTATTTTGATTTCTTGCATTTATTTTTCTTTGGGATGCTTTTAGTTTCTACCTCTTGTACAATGTTGAGAACCTCCGTCCATAGTTCTTCAGGCACTCTATCAGATCTAATTCCTTAAATCTATTTGTCACCTCTATTGTATATTCGTCGGGGATATGATTTAGTTCATACCTGAGTGGCCTAGTGCTTTTCCCTACTTCCTTCAATTTAAGCCTAAATTTTGCAACAAGAAGCTGATGATCTGAAAAACAATCAGCTCCTGGTCTTGTTTTTATTGACTGTATAGAACTTCTCCATCTTTGGCTGCAGAGCACATAGTCAAGCTGATTTCTGTGTTGACCATCTGGTGATGTCCATGTGTAGAGTCGTCTCTTGGGTTGTTGGAAAAGAGTGTTTGCTATGACCTTTGTATTCTCTTGACAGAATTCTACCAGCCTGTGCCCTGCTTCATTTTGTACTCCAAGGCCAAACTTGCCTGTTTTCCCAGTTATCTTTTGGCTTCCTACTTTTGCATTCCAATCCCCCATGATGATAAGAACATCATTTTTGGCATTGCTTCTAGAAGGTGTTGTAGGGCTTCATATAACTGGTCAACTTCTTCCTCCAGCAGCAGTGGTTGGGGCATAGACCTGGATTACTGTGATGTTGAATGGTTTGCCTTGGATTTGAACTGAGATTGATACTCTGCCATTTATACTCTGCCTTTATCAGTAATCACATGAGTATGCTATTTGCCCTGGCAACCAAGCCTACTTTATTGCTATTTAAATTAGTAGAAATTACCCTGTGGTATGCATGGCATTTCTCCAAAGCCTCATGCAAGCCGGCCTCCTTCTCCGTGTGTTTGCTCATGGCATAGCTGCCCAGTTGACGGCTGCAGCTTGTGAGCGGCCTGCTGTGCTGGAAGTTGTCAGGGCTCACAGGGACTTGTTACCCCTCCTGTCCAGACACTTCCCTGCACACTTGGTGCCCTTCTCCCTTGCCCTTACAAAACCTGTTCCAGTATTAAGCCAGTTCTGACCAGTTTTCAGGTGATTTTTCCTCCCTCTCAGGCGATGCAGTGGCTCACGGGGGGTGGGGGGAGCACATGCCCCATTTTTTTTTACAAAAATAAAGAGGCTCCAGGACTAGGTGGCCTGGGGGTGTCCCCCTTTTTTCTGCTCTCCTAGCCTGCAGCCTATGCATTGGGTGGGTTGGGGGCATGATGGACTCCTTTGAAACAGCCTATGTTGCACTGCCTACACCCTGGATGGGCCAGGCCTGTCTGTTCTCGGTGCATCTTGGCAGCTAGGCAGTTCAGCCCCACTTAGCCTTTGGATGGGAAACCACCAAAGAAGTCTGGAGTTGGCATGTGTAGGCAGGCAGTGGCAAACCTCTTCTGCTCCTCTGTGGCCTTGCAAACCATGAGATTTGCCATTTATTTTAAACAATCTTCCTCAACTTTTTGGACCCCCCCCCCAAAAAAAATCTGGCCAGTACCTACTCATTGGCGGTGTGGCCTGGCACATGGTGGTCCCATTGGAACCATTTGTCCATGCTGGTGAGGGAGGGGCACTGATGCAGAGGGGTGGCCAGGGGGACAGGGGCCATTGGTATGTTGTGAGCCCAAGTCAGTGCAACAGCAGGTGCACTTCCAACAGCAGGCCCTGGAGCAGCCCACCCCACTTCCTCCATGGGATTGGGCTCACTGGTGGCAATGCTGCCCTTGTGGCATAGCTGATGGGTTATGCCATGGGAGGGTGCTTTTCATGCCCCTAGCAGAGTGGACAATCCTGGCAGTGATGAGGGCACACAACCTTAGGTGCTTTTAGACCAGAGGGTTCAGCCTGGACCCAGCAAAGGTTTGCCAATCATAAGTGCCAGCAGGTGACACAATGCACCCAGTCTCTCACAGGCAGCACTAGTTCTTAACAGGCTTCAGGGCAACCTGCCTTCTGTGATCACAGGTGGCTCCCTCCAGGGATCCAGCAACTGTTTGGCAAGACCATTCTTAGACCAGAGTGTGGCTGTTGGGTGTCAGGCCAGTGATAGGATTTTGTTGCAATGACAGTGTCAGAGGGTTTGCTGAGCAAACGATCCCAGTGGGAATGTTGGGTGACAGGAATTCGGTTCAGAATCTGGAAGAGCTGATCACCAATGGCTGGCTATAAGCACCAGAGCATAACATAAGGCACCCCATCATCTGGTGAATCCTTTGGCACGGATAAGGGCATGCCACCCACAAGGCAAGGCAGTATGAGGACAGAAGGTGAGTCAGCCTGGGAATACCTCCCAAGTGGCATGAACTGTGAGCCTCTGTGTACTCAAGAGATATGCTTGGCTCTTCTGAGTGGCATACCCAGGGAATGGGCCAGCACAGCATCGTGCTGATAAATCAGCACAATGCTGTGACTGGCTGGGACAGGCAATATTGCACCGTGACTAAAATGGCTGGTCCCATCATCATGTCATGTCACCATCATCATGTCAAGTCAAGTATTTTTTTAATAATCACTAATTATACTTTGGTATATTTTTAAAGAAATGACGTCCCTTGATAAAGCTATGCAGCAAAACGCGTTGGGATTTATTTAGAATTCTGGATATTAAAGAACCAACTGAAGTTTGAAGACAGCCTGGCAGTCTGTTGATTATATTGAAATATTTGATGTACTACCGTATTGGAATCCCAGTGCCCTGTTGCTTGCTTTGTGTCTGGTCCTTCACTGGGTCCTACCCCTCCTATTTCATTCTTCTGCACATTTGGGTGATGGCTCAATTGTCTGATACTTTTGCTTATACTGATGCTGATAAAGAGTGTATTCTTGCTGAATTAGCACCATTTGACTTATCTTTAAATGTCACAAATGCAGATCGGAGTAGCCTGGAAACCATGAAAAAGAAATGTGCAACTCCAAGCAGTTTGGTTAACTGAATGTTTGAAAATTAGAGGACTAAGAATGCAAAAGGCACCTACTCTGCTTAGGGAGCATGAGGATTTTAAAACTAAGTGCCTAGCTATTTTTAATAAATGTTCAAATGACCTCATGCTCTTAATTATAGAGAAATCCTTGAGTGAAATGTCAACTTTAGATGGCAATATCAAAAATGTCTTGAAAAGTTCAAGCATGGCTTATCCACTGATGATTTTGAGTCTAAGCTATCATCTTTAGAGCAAAAAATTAAATCATTTACACAAGAGATTAAGGAATACAAACAAAATCAGTTTAATAGAGACCCAAGAGATTATGCAAAGTTTAATGTTTATTTTTGGTTGTCTGAATCAGGGTCAGTAAGGTTACTCAAAATAGAGTGACACTGCAAAATCAACTATCTAGTATCTCTGATGTAGAGTCTTTAGGTGAATAGTCCTCGGGTGAAGAGAGTTCTTTTAGAAGACCAGTTACTAGGCAGTTCAAGCAGCAGAATAAAAATGTTTCACAGGTTTTTTCCCCCAAGGCAAGAGAAAAGGAAGAAAATTAGCTTAGTAGTTAATCTTTCCTCTAAACAAGTTTAGTGAGGAGGCTTTATCAGCTCTGCAACCAGGTTTTTCTTATTTTCCTACCCCACCTTTAATACTAGATTGGAAGTTTATAAACTTTTTCATTTAGTTAAACTTAAAGCCTTCTTTAGATAGTCTGCCACGCCCCATACAGCTCCTTTTTGCTCTCATTGTATTTTCATTCCTCCTGGAGAGTTTCCTGAAATCAATGATTTTCAGAGATTAGTACTTAAAGATATAGTATCAGCAGAATACAACCTCCCTAAAGTACATCAAAATATTAGTTTTCATGATAGAAAATTAATTCAGTCCTTTAAGGATGGCACTGATAGTATTGTGAAACCAGCTGATAAAGCAGGAGCTATTGTTATCCTTAATATAGAGGATTATAAAGCAGAAGCAATGCAGCAACTTCACAATAGATAGGCTTATAAGAAACTTACTTCTGATCCTACCTTGAAGGTTAGCAACATCATTAAGACAATTGTTAATGAGGCTCTTGCACTTCCTCTTATTTCAGAATCTGTAGTTGAATTATTAATCATTAAGTTTCCAAGAACTGCAGTGTTCTACTCTCTTCGTAAGATTCACAAAGGGATTCTCTCTCCTCCAGGGACACCTATAGTAAGCTCTTCTGGCTTACTTTTGGAGCCACTTTCCAAATGTTTGGACTATTATTTGTCACCATTTGTCCCTAAGGTAGCCACATTTATTAAGAATACCAAACATTTCATCCCTCTGGGTTGAGAATGAACAGGTTAATTCGTCATGCCTATCGGCTACACTTGATGTGAAGTCCTACACCTCTATTCCTTTAAAAGAGGCCAGAACCATTTTGCAAGACCTTCTAAACTCTGTGAGCAACTGAATCCTCCCACATATTTGCTTATGTATCTCCTTGATCTTATTTTTTACTTTAATTTCTTTAGGTTTGAGAATCAATTCTTTTTACAAATTGATAGAATTAGAAGCCTCTTGTGGCGCAGAGTGGTAAGGCAGCAGTCATACAGTCTGAAAGCTCTGCCCATGAGGCTGGGAGTTCGATCCCAGCAGCCGGCTCAGGGTTGACTCAGCCTTTCATCCTTCCGAGGTCGGTAAAATGAGTACCCAGCTTGCTGGGGGGTAAACGGTAATGACTGGGGAAGGCACTGGCAAACCACCCTGTATTGAGTCTGCCATGAAAACGTTGGAGGGTGTCACCCCAAGGGTCAGACATGACTCAGTTCTTGCACAGGGGATACCTTTACCTTTACCTTTACCTTTAGAATTAGTATGGGGAACTCAGTAGCACCCACCACAACCATTCTGTATATGGTACACTTTGAAAAGAACACTTTTCTGAATCCAGAAAGTAATCCTTTTTGCAATATAATTTTTATGGGGTGCTCTGTTGATGAAATGTTTCAGTTGTTTAATGATGAAACTTGTATTTCTGATTTTTGAGTAGATAAGTAGCCTACACCCTTCCATTAAACTTGAGGGAATTTACAGTAGAAGTAGTGTATTCTTTCTAGACATGTTAGTCTCTTTTAACAGTGCAGGGAGATTACAGGTATCTTTGTTTAAAAAACCCATGGATTGCAATTCCTTGCTTTCCTCTTAAGCTTACTGTCCTCAGAACATCTTAACACAGCCCGTGGAGTCAGGCCGCCGCCCGAGAGAGCCCCCGCTGTCAGACCACCGCCCGGGGGAGGCCCCGCCGCCCGAGGGAGCCTCTGCCGTCAGGCCGCCGCCCACAGAGCGCCCGCCAGCCGCCATCACCAAGAGGCGCGAACCGCCTCCCACGCCTCAGCCCACCGACCACGGAGCCCCCGCATTAATGTGAGTATCTAGAGCCCGCTGTATTGGTCATACAGCGGGCTTGGTTACTAGTTAAGAATAATCTTCCCTTTGGTCAGTTTTTAAAGTATAGAAATAATAGTTCCTCTCAAGCAGAATTTGTGGAAGCTGCCTGGAAGGAGATCTTAAAGATCGTGGTTATCTAAATAAGATCATATGTAGATCTTTTCAAAAAGCTCTTGCTACCCCTAGGAACTCTTTATTTAAAGACAAATTACCTAATGATGAAAATAAACTTACCTGGGTTCTGGAATACTCACATTTAACTTATACCATCAAAAACATTGTGTCTAAATACTGGAATGTGGTCAGTGACCCCTAGGATTGCTTTTTAATGTACTAAGAAATGTACGTGGAATATTAAAGACCTTCTAGTTAAAACAGACCACTATAAAGTTGCAAAACAGTCCCACTTGCCACAGGGGCACTTTGACTGTGGATTGTGCTCCTTTTGCAATTGCTTCATTGAAGGCTCTGAGATCCATCTTTCTACCTATAACGTTACCTTAAAGCATAACAGTTTTTCTTATTCTGCCAGTTCTTGTATTTTATATTTAATTTTATGCCCTTGTTCCTTGATTTACATTTGTAACTCATGCCATAAGAACATGTCTGAGCAAACATAAATCTCGACTTAAAGATGGAATTCTGTCTGCTCCTATTGTGGAACTTCGTCTTATTAAAAATCATAAATAGGAACAATTGTGATTCTGTGTGTTCAAAAAGTTTGAAAAAGGAAACTTTAAGAGATGAAATGTTAATATTTTATTGGAACAGGAGGAAAGCCATGCCATTTTTAAAATTGGTCCTACAGAACCTAAGGGGTTGAACAACCTGTTGGATTTCTGCTGCTTTTTGTAATTGCTGACTCATTACTACCTTTCAGTACCTCACAGCTGTTGCTAGTTACACATGGTTATTTAACATTCCTCCCACCCTGATTATGGTGCATCTAGAATGCCTTAAGCTAGGAGTAGCTGTTTATAGAATTTGTTTGTAAGTTTCTATTTTAACTTGGATTTAAAATGAAAAAAATAGGACTTTTTGATCCTTCTCGTCAAACTTAGTTTATTTAATTTTACAGTGGTTTGCTGTATGGTATTCAGGTTATAAACTATATACACCTGGTAGATTTTTCTTTCATAATACCAAGGTTTATATTCATGTAACCACAATAATATTTCCAATGTTTTGTTTTTGCTTTAGATTCTGTGTTAAGAGATTGTTCTCCTAAACTGAAGTTGCCAGTTGAATACAATTTGAGTATCTATTCATGTCATTGGTCAAGAATATTCTTGTTATATATTTATTGATTATTTTTTGAACAATCACTAATTATACTTTTGTATATTTTATAAGAATTGATGTCGCTTGATAAAGCTATGCAGCAAAACGCATTGGGATTTATTAAGAATTCTGAATATTAAAGAATCAACAGGTGACTTGCACAGTGAGAGTCAAACTTCTTCCAGGATTTAACATTCTGGGAGTTTAACATTCTGGCAGAGGTGGCGAGGGTGCTTGCCGCGGCCCAGTGAGCCAGCCGCGGCAAGGGGGGAGCGCCATGCGCTTTTGCTGCGGTGACAGTGTTTGCAGTGGCCCAGGGATCCAGCCACGGCAAGTGAGGAGAGGGGGGAGGGGAAACCTCCCTTCCCTGGGCCGCACCACATGCTCTCACTGTGGTTACAGCATTAGCAGCAGCCCAAGGAGCCAGCTGCGGTGAGGGGAGGGGGGAGCCTCCCTTCCCTGGGTCGCACCAAGTGCTCTCGCCGTGGCAACAGTGCTTGCCATGGTCTGGGGAGCCACCTGTGGCAAGAGAGGGATTCTCCCTTGCCTGGGCCATGGCAAGCACTCTCGCCGTGACAAGAGTGCTTGCCATGGCCCAGCCCCCACCCTGCTGTGAAGGAATCTTCTAACAGCGACTGGACAAGTCCCTGGCTGTGCACATGCATTCCTTTTAAGGGGGAAAGCTTTCTCCTTCTGCTTAACCGTTGGCTGACTGAGAGGCCACAGAAAAGCCCCTTCCCACTTAAAATACAGCTGTGGCTGGCCTTGCTATTCAAGCCAAGTGTCTCTTTTCTCCCACCCCCTCTGCAAACATTTGAGGCCTACCACACAGGATTGTTGTGAAGATCAAACTGGATGCTTTTGCCTCATGTTTCATCTGCACACCAACCCTGCATGGTAGACCTCAACTGTTTAATCTCCACAATAACCAGTATGGGAAGCCTCAAGTATTTCTTCTGCACAACTGTTCAGAAACAAAATACTATAGGAGAGCATTCACACTGACAAGATGCTCTGCGTTACCTTCTGCCATGCTGGTGGGCCGCTTCAAGAAAATCCCAGTAGCTGAAAGACTCTGCCCCTGTAATTCTGGGGAGATAGAGTCAATTGAGCATGTCCTCTTGAGGTGCTCTACCTTCAACTCTGTAAGAAATAAATTCATCCTCCCATTTCTCAGGGATTCCTCCAATAGCTCAAACAAATTTCTCCTGTGGATTAGTAGGGGCCATATTATTAAGCAGGTGGCCAAATGTTGTGCTCATGTGCTTGGCACAGGCGAAAGACAACTCAAGCTCAATTAAAGGTGTTTTAGAGGAATTTTATTATGCAATTTTTAATGTACCTATTAATCATCCAATTTTAAATATTTTTAAATTTTCTATTGGTTTCCAGTGTTCTTTGTTATCTGTTTTATCTGGCCATAGTGCTGTATTAAATAATTTTTATTTTTTGCCTGGTCTATGGGCTCTGGCCAGCCCTTACCAGTAACAGTTTGTATTTTTTGATGTGTGCTCCCTAAAACAGAAATGATAAAGGACGTGATGTCCATTGTTACGCCTTTGGGAGCATGCCAGTACTTTGCAGCTTTAGCGGCAGAGCTGCAAGGCTCAGAGCTAAGCCTCAGAGGTCTGCTGTGGTGCCATCCATCTTCCCTGGTCAGTGTTACCCTCTGGAGAGTGGGGCCAGCCTGGGATGAGAGCAGGCTCCAGCAGAACTCCAAGGCCCAGCACCTGGCCTCAGAGCTCTGCTGCATCACTGGCGGAAAGCCACTCCTACTGTGACAGGTAAGGAGAGAAAAGACAAGGGAAATTGGAGCGTGTGTATGTGAGATGGGGGGCAGAGAGAGGGAGGAGGGGGAGGAGGAGATGATGATGATCATCATCATAGAATCATAGAATCATAGAGTTGGAAGGGGCCATACAGGCCATCTAGTCCAACCCCCTGCTCAACGCAGGATTAGCCCTAAGCATCCTAAAGCATCCAAGAAAAGTGTGTATCCAACCTTTGCTTGAAGACTTCCAGTGAGGGGGAGCTCACCACCTCCTTAGGCAGCCTATTCCACTGCTGAACTACTCTGACTGTGAAATTTTTTTTCCTGAGATCTAGCCTATATCGTTGTACTTGAAGTTTAAACCCATTACTGCGTGTCCTCTCCTCTGCAGCCAACAGAAACAGCATCCTGCCCTCCTCCAAGTGACAACCTTTCAAATACTTAAAGAGGGCTATCATGTCCCCTCTCAACCTCCTTTTCTCCAGGCTGAACATTCCCAAGTCCCTTAACCTATCTTCATAGGTCCCTTGGCCCCAGATCATCCTCATTGCTCTCCTCTGTACCCTTTCAATTTTATCTACGTACTTCTTGAAGTGAGGCCTCCAGAACTGCACACAGTACTCCAGGTGTGGTCTGACCAGTGACATATACAATGGGACTGTGAAATCTTGTGATTTTGATGTGATGCCCCTGTTGATTTAGCCCAAAATGGCATTTGCCTTTTTTACCACTGCATCACACTGCCTGCTCATGTTTAGTTTACAATCCACAAGTACCCCAAGGTCTCGTTCACACACAGTGTTACTTAGAAGCGTATCCCCCATCCAGTAGGCATGCTTTTCATTTTTCTGACCCAGATGCAGAACTTTACACTTATCTTTATTAAATTGCATCTTGTTCTCATTTGCCCATTTTTCCATTGTGTTCAGATCT